>NC_066617.1:181819423-182121661 GCF_025201925.1 Gopherus flavomarginatus | reverse complement strand
GCGACTGTCATAGACAGATGAAATAACCAACTCTCTGCTAAGGCATCTTTGCTGATACAGAGTCTTATACCAATGGGTACAGATTTGAAAGTCCCTTCATGAACTTTTTAACTATATGATGTGTAAACACTGATATATTATCTGTCAAATCTTGATAAGCCAATATAGCCGCTAAGTGGACCTTTAGCAAAAAATATGATCCTCAGTCTTTAAGGCAAAGTGTTACAGAATACAGTCTGTTCTGGATGATCTGTTTTGTTGTGCAATCCACTTCACAAACCTCAGCCACTTAGGCAGGTAACATTTTCTGATTGATTGTTTTCTAGCATTAGCTAGCACTTGCTGAACATCCACAGAAAAATATTTTTCCAGGTTCACTAATATTCTGTAGTCCACACTATTAAATACAGAGACAGAGGATCTGGTTGTAAAATCTTGCCATGCTGCTGCAACAAGTCCAGTAATATTGGGAGCACCCTGTAAATGTCCTTCAACAAATGAAGTGGGTCCGTGTACCACTGTGGCCTCAGCCAAGCTGAAGTAATTACAGTTATTCTCAATCTCTCCTGTCTGATTTTTCCTTACTACCTTGTGTTTCAATGGGGGGAAAAGCGTACAACAGACCATTTCCCCAGTTCAGCACCAAAAATAGCCAAAATGGAATTCATGTCTTTTCCTGCCTTTAAACATGACAGACAACACTTCTTTGCAACTAGTCACAACTCATAGCCCTATATCTGGAAGATGTCAGATGTTGAAGATCTTGCATATCACTTCTTTATTGATCACTCATGCACCTGTGTCATATCTCTGTTCAGTTGATCCTCTAAGTCATTGTAGTCTTGTACCTGTCAAGAAAGGAAGGCATAAATGTTATGCATGATGCACCAATTCCATAACTTGATTGCCTCACTATATAACTGACACAAGTGAGCCCCTCCCGACTTGTTGACATAATACATGTCAATTGTATTGTCCATTGCCACGTGAACTACCTTTCCTTTTATATGAAGAGGAAAAGATCCGAGAGCCAGATAAACCTCCCTCAGCTCTAGTAAATTTATAGGAAATATCTTCTCCTGAGAGTTCCAATGTCCTCAAACTTATAGAAAGTTTAAATGACCTCCCCAGGCACTGTTGGATGCTTCCAAAGTGATTGTCATGGATGTACCTGGAGAATTGAATAATTTCCCTCTTAGAAAGAATATTTGCTCTCTCTAATTTCCCTCTTAGAAAGAATAATTTCCCTCTTAGAAAGAATATTTGCTCATGTCTCCACCATGACAAGGAATTCAGTACATTCTCTGGTATAGTTTTCTGCACTCTCGCTATATTGGATCTGTAGTTTACTGCCAACCAGTGCTATGGAATTCTCATTCTGAGGTAAGTGTATTGTGTAATATACACTGCTGATGCCAGTAGCTCCATAAGCTCTATTAAAAAAAAAATCACTGCCTACTCAGTGTACTGTTGATGCAGTATTTCTGTTGTTGTGTGAAGTCTTGGAAATCTGTCTGCAGGGCAGAGTTTTTCTGGCAGATATGAGTCTTAAATTGCTCCTATGAATGGGACCCTCTGAGTGGGATATAAATATGACTTCTTTACATTTATTAAGACCCAGGTCTTTGAAGAGGGGTGTTGTATATTGAATGTCCCTTGTCAGTTTTAGCAGTTGGCCACCTCAATTTAGGTAGATGAACAAGCCCTGCTACAGCTGAGAGGTACTTTGTACAGACTCTGGGCTCCCTGTATTGTAAATGTCTTTGGCCCACCATAAAATGGAGGTATTTCCGATGGCTTGGTCTTATAGTTATATGAAAATAAGCATTCTTGTGATCAAGAGCTGCTAATCAATCTCGGGAAGAGAGAAAGACAATAATGGGTGCTAGTTTTAACAAGTGGAATTAGAATCTTCTGATAAAGGGGTTGAGCTTTCTTAAATCTAGAATTGGACAAAGTCCACCATTGCTCTTTAGTATGAGGAAGTGTCTTGACTAAAAACCCCAATCCCAGAATTCTCTCAAAACCTCTTCTATAGCTCCTGGGAGTAGAAGGACTGCACCTCTGTCATGGTGTCCTGAGAGGGATCCCTGAATAGGGAAGGTTGGATGAAGACAGAGTATTGTATTGAATTTATAACTTTTTTCTAGAGATTCCACTTTACATTTGTTGATAAAGTGAGGCAGTTTGTTCCCCATTAAAGGGTGGGGAGGATTGATATAAATTGGTTTGCAGCTCCCAACACTCACTTCAGAATTGAAACCTAAGGTTCCCAGAAAAAGAGGAAGATAAGGTTTCTTTCCTTTTGTGTGTGGACAAAGAATACTTCCTGTTGGCTTAACTGTTGCTTCTGAGAAAAACAGTCCGAGGAAGACAATGGAGGGTAAAATTACCTATGGTAGCTGAATGCAGAGGCATTCCAGAAGTAATTAAGCAAGGGATTTTGCATTAGACCTCATACTTTTTAGCTTCTCCAAAGCTTGTCTGTTGTATTACTAAACAAATCATTCCCTTCAATGGGAGAGGTCCTCTACTTTAAATTTAGTTTCTTTAGACAGAAGATGAACTCAACCTCAGGGATGTCTTCTTAAAGTAATAGCGTATACTACTGCTCTGGCCAAAGAATTGAAGCATCAAATGAAGCCCTAAGACAATGTTTTGCTGTATTCTGGACCTCTGTTAAAATGGTGTTATCCTTTATGTTGTTCTTCAGCTAGTACTAGGCCATCTTTCTTATAGGTGAACCACCTGATACTTTGCTACCCTAATACCAAGAGAGGACAGAGAAAACACTTTTCTTCCTATTCCATCCCCCTTTTTTATCCTCCATGTCATGTGGGGTGGAATGTACTTGTTCATTTCTATGTCTTCTTGATAGCAGCTGCTACAATTAAAGAGTTAGGGCTGGGATGCATATACAAATAAGAAAAAGCCTCATAAGGTAAGAGGTATATAACAGCTTTTTTGGAAATGGACTAACAAGAAGGTGGGGTATACAAAAAAGATTTGGCAGGTTGCAACAATCCATTCAATATGGTCAAAGAAACTTTATACCTGGAAGGGGCCCCAAAAAAGTCAAAAAACTGGATAGGAGGATTCTTTCATTACCACAGAGGACAGTTGGGAAGTCACTGCCATCTACCATTTCATGAAACTGCAGAGCACACTCTGAGGGAGAGGAAGCAGAAGTTATTCTGACATTTTCATTAGGAGACGAGTCTGTCTCTAGTTGCTGGTAACCCCTCTGTATGGCTAACTCTTTTTTCCTCTTTGTATTGCGTATTGGGACCACTGTAGTAGAATAATCCCTGAAAGCAGAAGAGAGAGACTAGTTTGGGAAGCTCAGATCTGTTGTTTGAAAGCAACATTGATCCTAACTAAGGTCGGGGGGAGGTTCAATACTACACGTAGGAGACACCGTAAATTCCCTTGATGGATGCCAGTAGGGTCATGTAGCCCAAGAAGGAACTCTTGCCAGTGTACACACTCTGGTGCCATTTCATAACCAGGATAAGGACTCCATATCCGGGAATATATCCCATCTTTGGAGTCAATGCATCCCAGTTGTTTAGGTCTATTTTGCTTTGCCTCTCAATGAGGATCCAATCTCGGATCTATAATTAATATGGTCAGAGATACTACCAGAACCAGGAAGCATTCTTGTCATTGTCTTTGAAACTGGTGGTATAGTATTTTGTTTAGATTTCTCCCAGTAGATTGCTTTTACTTTTAGTCTGGGATCCCTCTGGGTCAGGGGTCGGCAACCTTTCAGAAGCGATGTGCCGAGTCTTCATTTATTCACTCTAATTTAAGGTTTTGCATGCCAGTAATACATTTTAACATTTTTAGAAGGTCTCTTTCTATAAGTCTCTGATATATAACTAAACTATTGTTGTATGTAAAGTAAATAAGGTTTTTTAAATGTTTAAGAAGCTTTATTTAAAATTAAATTAAAATGCAGAGTCCCCCTGACCGGTGGCCAGAACCCGGGCAGCATGAGTGCCACTGAAAATCAGCTTGCATGCTGTCTTCGGCACCCGTGCCATAGGTTGCCTACCCCTGCTCTGGGTTTTGGACCTTACGGTGACCATCCTTTCCTTAGCCATCATCTTCATTGCTGCAACAGACAAATCAGATGGCCTCTCATGTGGCTGTGCCCTTGAATCTGGTGCCAGTGCTGACAGAACCTAATAGGCTTTTTGTTTCAACAGATCTGATGCCCTGTGTCCTAATTATATACAGGCACTGGAGTTAGATCTGATGCCAATTCAGGGTCTTCATTGGCACCTTGGTTATAGCAGATGCTGAGCCCTGGGCTTTGTTGTCTGCACATTTGCACATGTTGGATCCAACAGGCTTTACTGCGAATGCCTCCTAAAGTAAGAATACCTGTAATCTATGTCCATGTACACTGTTGCCTGATTATTTAGTGGTTATTGATTATTATTGATTTCCAGTTAATTCTAATTTAAAGAGCTGGGGGATTGTAGGATTTTAGTCCAGCACAACAGAATCAAGGGTGAGTTTAATATCTGGTTGGGAACCTTAGTATGCACAACAGTGACACTCACTGAGATCAAAGCAAAGTTTTAACCACTTTTATTAGCACAATTAGTAAAGACAGGAAAGCACCAAACCACATAAAAAGCACAAATACAGAATTAAGGTGACATTTTGTAACATTCCTCATACATGTGCTCATGTACTTACTCCCTTCCTTGGGGATCTGGGGGTAAGGCCCTATTTCTGGCATGCCCAATGATGGTCTGTCCTATTATATGGCCTAGCGGCTGTCATGAATATTAATTCAAATGCTTAGCCTCCCTTGTCCATATCTAACCTCCTCACCCTAATAATGTTTGGGTTAGTATATTAATGATTTCAACTAATTACATATACATCAATTAATTGCCAAGACAAGTTCATGCTTAAACATTTGCCAACATCTTATTCTAAAATATTCAAGCCTAGTATCCATAGGTGCTGGAACTATGGGTGCTGGGGATTCTGCCACACATTCTGGCTTGAAGTGAGTGACATTCCAACTCATACAGAACATAAGAATGACCGTACTGGGTCAGACCAAAGGTCCATCCAACCCAGTATCCTGTCTGCTGACAGTGGCCAATGCCAGGTGCCCCAGATGGAGTGAACCTAACAGGTAATGATCAAATGATCTCTCTCCTGCCATCCGTCATCACTCTCTGACAAACAGAGGCTAGGGACATCATTCCTTACCCATCCTCGCTAATAGCCATTAATGGACTTAACCTCCATGAATTTATCCAGTTCTCTTTTAAACCCTGTTATAGTCCTAGCCTTCACAACCTTCTCAGGCAAGGAATTCCACAAGTTGACTGTTCACTGTGTGAAGAAGAACTTCCTTTTATTTGTTTTAAACCTGCTGCCCATTAATACAGGGTTTATAGTTTGGTTCAATGGCTCTCGGAACCCCCTCTATATAAATTGTTCTAGTACCCCTGCTAGTATCAGTTCACTGTTTGTGTGGTTACCTGGCATAAATTTGTGCCTTAAACACCTTTCCTAGTTCCCCAAAACTCGGAGTGACTGTTGGGCCATTTTTGTGTGCCAAAGTTTTGTGTGCTTTATGCTAACTGTTTAGCTAATATCTTATAGGAAACAGGCCTGTAAATTCCTTTGTGTTTTTGCTGAGTAAAATAAAATGTTAAAGCTAGCTCTGTGGGCTACTGCACTCTTGAAGTGAACTTACATCAGACAGAGCATCTGGAACAATTTACCAGGGTAATGGTGGATTCTCTATCAATTAAATGTTTAAATCAAAATTGGATGGTATGGGAATTAATTTGGAGAAGTTCTATGACTTGTTTTATACAGGGGGTCAGACTAGATTATCATAATGGTCCATTCTGGCCTTGGAATCTATGAATCTGTGGATGTAGAGGGTCCCTCACCTAGACATGCCCCTTACATGGGCATCTGTCACTGGAAATACCACTGGACAGCAAACACATCTTTTTAACTCTGCTCTTCTCTTCTTCACATTCACCATCAGAATTTTGATGGCACAGAGATTATCATGCTAACTCTAATTAACTAACAAACACCAACTTTAATAACTAATAATTATCTACTGGCACTTAAATGTAGTAAGGCTCCGGATCCAAGAGAAGTGCACTTCCGTGTGATGATGCAGTAGGCAGGGACTGAGCTGCCATGCTCCCTTTTATATGCTAACCCTCATAATGTTCAACAAAACTGAAGAGAGAAGGAGAAGGCGTGTGAGCAGTGTAACAGGCACCCTTGGGAGAAGATTCCAAGGTCCAGGCTGCACTGGCCAGCGGAACCCCTGAGTGGTAATATGCAGAGAACATTCCAAAAAGCAGAGAATTTAGTTTGTTCTTGACTAAGTTTAGGGGGAATATAAATCCTACAATGGTCTCTCCAGGTCTGAAACATTATCTGTCTCTTTCCAAAATGTGCAATATTCCACTCATAAATGATTTCCCCCAGATTTTCACAAAAGTACGGAGCATGTGGCTGTTGACCTTTTCTACCAGATTAAATGCCCCCAAACTGGCAACACAGCTTACCAGACTGGTCAAAATATCTACAACACAGGGAATTCCCTCAGGCAGTAAGTTTTGGTGGTGGTGAATTGAAGAACCAGAAAAGCCAGACTCAGGGTATGGTTGATAGAGGTAAAATTAATGAAGAGTGGAAGCAATCATTCTGCTAAAATGATTGCAAAGGTTACACTGGAATTTCGACAAAAAGTGATATGGTAAGCATAGTAGAGCTCTTTCCCTTGTTCATCAAAGAATTCTGACTGGAGATCTATATTAAGGACTTCATAGAATACAAGTGCACTGCTATTTGAAGGATTTAGTCATAATCCCAGGGAAGAATAGACAAAATATATGGGAACTAATTTACTTGGTTTGTTAACATTGTGCAAATCCTTGTTATATCCTCCTTATTCTTATCCACACTGACTAAGCAATCTTGACAGGATTTTTAGATATCCAGATGGGGATGAGTGGTAACATCCTAAGGGACTGATCCAGCAAACATTTATTACTGCACATGTGCTGCAATAAATTGTCTAGTTGAAATGAAAAGCACTACTCATGGTGGTCAAGATTACAATGATTGCTGGATTGTGCTCTAAGGTGATGGAAATACAGTCACAGAGTGACCTCCCTTTACACAGAAGTCCAGAAAAAGCTAACGAAAGTGATGAAAAACAAAGGCGGGCTTCTGTATGAGAGAGGATTAAAATGATTGTCTCTGCTCAGTTCAGAGAGAAGTTAAATTAGAGGCGACAGGATAAACCTATGTACTATTCCTAAATACTGGATACGTATACACAACACGCCCTGCCCTCCTCCTCTCCCCCCTGAAAAAACCCCACTGCGGCAGCAAGCCTCCAATCCCAGTCCAACTGACTCGGGCTAGTGGGGCTCGCACTGCTGTGCAAAAAATATCAATGTAGCTGTTGGAGTTTGGGCTTTAGCTGAAGCTTGGGCTCTGAGACCCGGTGAGAGGGAGGATCTCAGAGCCTGGTCTCCATCTCTGGCTCCGCATATCTACAGTGCTGTTTTAGCACTGCAGCACACGCCCAAATCAATTGACCCAGGCTCTGAGATGCACTGCTGTAGGGCTTTTTGTTTGTTTTTGGTTTTTTGCTGTGTAAACACGCCCTAATACTATGTTCAGGTGGAGGTAAGGTTGAGAGTATACATCAGTAATTTAGGGTTTAAGTTAAATTAGAGATGTCGTAAGTACCCCCAAACCAAGCATTAAAAACCCACGGCTTTGACCTCAGGTTCAAGTGGGTAAGGAACCAAGAAATCAAATATCTTGATTTTAAGATATTTGTAATTTTTAAGGCCCGAGTTCAGCAAAGGACTAAGATGTTCAAATAAGATACAAAAAAAGGCAACAAAAATGATTAAAAGCATAGAAGCTTTCCAAATGAGAGAGGATTAAAATGATTGATTTCAATGGAACTTAAACATGTTTAATTTCTTTTCCGAATCACGGCCTTAGTCTGCCCTTGTATTACCAGTACAGTTGGAATACTTTTTAATTATTATTTTGAATGTATTTCACTTCATCCTTCGCGTTCTCTCTTCTTTTGTGAGCTTCATAATCAGAAGAGGATTTCTCCTTCTTATACCATTCTATGTTAAGTTACTCACTGTTGTTTCAGATGACAACACTCATGTTCTCTGTGGAACCTCATATCAGACTTGATGTACTCACTGCTGTTCCATTTAAGTTTGCAGAAAGGAACTGCAGAATCTCTTGCTGTTTAAATCAACTTTTGAGGCTGATTTAGTCAGAGAAGACTATTCTTCATTTACACCAAGAAATCAAGATTCTGTCTGGATTTCAATTAATGAAAGCCTATGAACTATTTTTATTAGTTCTAAATTCAAATTCTATAAAAATCTAAGTCCACTTAGCAGTTGTTTAGCAATATCACAGGGCTTAGGCTTTTTTGCATTAATTGGTGATGTGTAAACTATTTTAATTTATTTGTGATTAGTAACCCTAGTTTCTTGCTGTGAACTGTAGCACTAATATTCTACTTTGGAAGTTTGTATGCAAAGCACAATTAGTAAAAGGAGCACTTAGCCTAGACCATGATATTCCTTTATATATTATCTAATATTTTATCATATCTTAGTTATTTTGATGCAAATATGCCTGGCTTTGCTTTAAACCAAATCCTTTTTTATACAGTCATATTAATTGAAGAAAGGAGGTGTCTTCTGCTGAATTCATTTATGAGGTAACTGTTGAATGCAAAGCTCTCAGTCTCTGCAGATGTTGTAAACCTTGAAAGAGCCACTTGAGCTGAATGATATCAGAAGTGTAGTATTCCTTGGGCCACTTATGGGTTTGTCTACATGACAAAATGTTAGAACAGAGGTATCTAAACTGTGGGGCATGCCCTCTGAGGGAGTGCCACCTAGCCCCGCTCTGCTCCAGCTCTGCCTCAGACCTCCACACCCAGGGCCTCAGCTCCTGACCGCAGCCCAACTTCAGCTCTGGACCTTGGCCCTGGCCTGCCTGCAGCTGCAGCCCCAGCCTTGGCCCTGTTACCTCTGTCTGCATCCCCCTACCCCCAGAACTGCAGCCCCACTCCCAGCCTCAGGGAGAGTAAGGTGGGACATGACCCTAAAAAGTTTGGAGACCACTGTGTTAGAATGTGGCCATGAAGCACTGGGTTAGCTGACATGATATTTACTCCCATGTATTTGACTGTTGATCACTAGCACAAATTTTTCTCAGCATCATATCAGTTAATTATGATTAAACCATTAATGTAGTGCAAGTAATCACAAGTAGCTGGCATAGTGATGAACACTATTTGTCCTGGTCTACAATAACGATATTGCCATGGTCAGCATCACATCAGCTAATTCATATATTTGCAAAGATGTTCAAATGTGCTAAAATTATGTAGTGTACCATATATAGATAGATTGATAGATAGATATGCGCAGTATGGGCGCATACGTTTGTCTGATACTATAGAATATTAAAGATGTGTCCTCAAATTGGGCATATTCCTCCCTCATAAAATGTTTAGTGTGAAAGAGAGTCCCTCTGCTTGGAACATCATCAAACATAAAAAAATATAGCCACCTTGTCAATACAAGATTATAATAATTCACTCTTGGCTCTCTAATGAATTGTATAAACACTGTTTATTAAGACATAACAAGGCCCCTAGAGGTAAATATAGCCAAGCATTCACTTGATGGCTATGTGTGGTCCTATGGGTTTTCCATCTAATTTAAATGAAGATTTTTACTTCTGTAAATTATCGTTGTAAAGAAGCTGCTTAAAAATGCATTTTATGAAAGCAGTGATGTACATTCTGGCAGAAACACTTCAGAGTTGGTGCTCTTGGGAATGTAACCTCTCAGTAAATTTGTAAATGAGAAGCAATGAGGAGTGTGATAACAAATTGTACTGATCAGCCTTTGTTAGCAAATTATAACAAATCAGATTTCCACACTTTCCCTTTACATATGGGGAGAGGCTGGTCACTTACATATAAAGGCCATTAACAGGGAGTCCTTGGACTTACGACACAATTCATTTCTCAGAATTGCGTTGTAAGTCAAAAGCACTTTTTCCATAGGAATCAATGGTATGAAGGGGGGATTGATTCCTGAACCAGGGCGTGATACACTATTTTCACCACAGTAACCCACATTTTTGTACTATAAATGAATTATATATCACTAATGTTGCAACATCAGTGTATTTACTGAACAATATATTCTGTAAATCGCATTCACGTAAACATATAAACTCACATATGCTGCTCAGAATGCCGGCAACACAGGCTCAGAAAACCAGGGAGAACTGCACAAATGCTGAGCCTCAGCCAATCACTGTTCAAGCCTTCTGCCTAGCTGAGCTTGGGGCCGCGAGCCAATAAAAAACAAGCGGCAACGCTACTTGGCAAAAAGCTACCTTGCTGCCTCAAAGCAACTCAGAAGTGACCCCTTCAAGCTCCATACCAGTATAACACAACCAGGAAGTAATTTCAAGTGAAATTTATGCAAATCGAGTGACCTAAGGGCGAAAGAATCATCGTAGGGGCGAAATAGGCAGTCAACTGAAAAGTGCAGTAAGTGATGCCTGACTTACGTCAGACATAAGTCCGAGGACTCCTTGTATTACTGTGTATATTAGCAAAAGGGATAGAAATATTTTTGTTTGTATATTTAGGCCCTGTATATTTAAGTATCCTCATTAAGGAAGCGTGCTGAAGCACGACTTAACTTAAAGCACTTTTAATACCCATTAAAGTCAGTGGTACTTAAGCATGTGCTTAAAACTAAGCACATACTCATGATTTCCTGAATAAGGATGAATTTAAGCATGTGCTCCAGTGTTTTCTTGAATTAGTGTCCCAATGAGCAGTTGATCAGGCCAAAATCAGATTAAACAAGACTTCAGCAAACTATCACAAGGGTAATTACTACAGTTAATCCAAAAAACTTTATTTTCTCATAAAGAGCACAAATAATTTAAGTTCTACTAAACAGGAATGCTCTTTGCTATGGGTTAGGGGGCATTGTCCCACTTCCTATCCTGAATTGTCATAACTCCTTGCCAGGCTCCTTGCCTGGGCCTGCGGGGGCTGCTGTGGGGTGGGGCAGGATGGGCAAGAGGTCCTAATTGTCAGCTTATCAGCACTACTGTCCCCATTGGCCGGACAGGCAGCAGCAGCAGCCTGGGTTGAAGCAAGCAAGGCCCCAATCCCTGCCCGGAGCCCACCTCTTACTCCCTAGGATAGGACCAGCACCCCATCTTACTCTGGGATAGGACCAGCTCGCTAACTCCTCCTGCACCCATGAGCAGCTGCGGCCTCAGCGGGGAGGCAGAAGCAGGAATACTGACATACCATTGCGCCTACCACCAGAATGTTTCTGAAATGATGCCCCTGCTACTAAATTTGGTGGAGATTTTCATGAAGAAATCATTTAAAACAAAAATCAACATAGCGATCAATAGTATACGACAGCAAACATCAGTTCACTTATACTTGCAGTGCAGTCTTAAAGAAAATCATGTAATTGCCCTTCATGAGATTGTATTCTTATATGCACGATCTGAAGCCACAATTCAGCAAAGTACTTAAGCCAACACTTAAAACCATAACTTTTCAGGAAAGCAGTATAGCTTCTGTTCTTAAACCTCAGTAAAGTCAGTAAGACTTGAGCTTGTGTTTTAAGTTAAGAATTTCAGTGATTTCTAGAATAGTGGTTTGCTGAACTGGGGGTCTCTGGGTAGATTTATAATGGGAATTAAGCACCTTACTGCTACTTTAGGCACCTGAGTCCCAGATTTAGGTGACACTGCTATTCACAACCCCCACACTCATCTGCCACCTAACACTAGGCAGCTAAACCCATTTGGGGCCTAAGTTTTTTCAGTAAAAGTTTCCTCGGAGCCTATGCTTCTGCTTCTGAGAATATGCATTAATGATCCATGAACTAGGAGAAGCTAGACAGGAGCTCCCCCAACTAACTCACTTGTGGGCCCAATCTGGTAGGCATGCTCAGAGCCCACCTAACTTGACAAAAAAAGAGTAGGGAAGTGGAGCTTTGGATAAATAGTCAAACAGTCATTGGAGTAGGGGTACCAGATCCACATTATCCCACCTCCAAAGTGAGTGCCCTACCCACCGGGCTGTAGAATCATTCTCATACTCACTCTCTGTCCCAATGATTGTTCAATTATTTATTGAAAGTGGGACAGTTACAATGAGCAATTGAGAGAGAATCATCTCAGAATATCCCATAGCCCAGAAGCTAGGGCACTTACCTGAGAGGTGGCATATCCCTGTTCAAATCCCTTCTCCTGTTCATGCAGAGAGTCTCCCACATCCTGGATGTGTACACTAGTCACTGAGCTAAATGTTATGAGGGCGCTCCTCCATCATCATCACCTCTGACAAGAAGCACCTAATTCCAGCAGAGGGTTCACAGCTGTGAATTCTAAGTGGAGGTAGGTGCCTCCCTGCAGCCTGAACTTAGGTGTCTATCTCCCTGAGAGGGGCAAAGCTTGCCACACACCCATCTTAACATTCTGCCATTGGCTAGTTTAGCTGGCTCCACGCTCAGCATGCTGCGTTTTGTAAATCGCATTTTTAGGCACCTATCTCTCCCTGTTCATTCTATAGGGAGGAGAGGTGCCAAACTTTTAGGCTTTGTAAATCCCAGTGATTTTCTGAAAGTTAGGCCTTGTGATGCTCACCACAACTCAATCCCTAAATGCTGAATTCCTAACAGCTATTTTATTCTGTTTAGTTATTTGGTCATATAGCTAAATGCATTGATATGAAAATAAAAATATAATAGTCCAAATTCTGCTCTCAGGTACCTAAGTACAAGTTTGGAATTATTCTTGATTAATTGGGTTCACTCTAGGTAGTCACCGGAGTGAATGAGTGTCTACTTTGGCTATATCAGGGCATCTCAAACTGTGAGTCGGGACCCCTCAGCTGTGAATTCCAGACTGACTCTCCGTTAGGGATGTCTCACTGACTGTAGGCAGCCTGGATACTCTCTAGTGGAGAGTCTGGTAGCAAATGGCAACATGAAAGTCAGTAGGAATGAATGCAAGGCTGCAGTTTCTCCTTTCCACTTAGTTCTCATGTGGCTGGAATGGTAACCATTGCTCAGGTTTGTCTGTTTCCTTAGACTTGGTTCATATAATCAGATGCATGTTCAACATGTTGGATGGTCTCTGAGGTACATCTTGCTTTATTGATTAGCATCTCAGATCCTCAGGTAAATCTGATCTCCAGCTGTTCAGTATTCAGCAAGCAAACCTCTCATTCCTTGCCTATCATAGAGATATTTATAACTCCTCATTTGCAATTCCACACAGGTGATTTTAGGCTGAAAATCAGTCATTTTTCTTTTCTCCCTGTGGGAAATTTCAGCTTCTTAGAATGGAATCAAAAACTGAAAGTTTTCAGCTGAAAACTAAAATTGTTAATTAGGAAATGCCACCACAGTGCCTTATGTCAGCTGTGTTTCGGGCACCTCATGTCCCCTTTCTCCTCTGTGTGCTGAGGTCCCTCGCTGGACTACAACTTTCATGATGTACTATGGTGGCAACTGAAGAAAAAACATTAACAGGACCACATTAACTTAATATCTTTTGCACTATTTGGATTTCTCAGCCTCTTTGTGAAGATAATTTCCTAACCTTGCTAATAAAACATTAAGGAAACATTTATTTCTGCTAACTTTGCTAATGATGACCCTTGTTTCCAAGAAGCAGGACAATTGTTCCTACACTACCAGTGTCTTCTGATAATAGAAGTGTCATGCTTTTAACAGATGAGTGGGGGTGGAAGTTATTTTGGCTTCTGGCAAAACTTATCTATAAAACCAAATTTAGATTAAAACATGCAAATTAGAGATGGATGTGCCTGGTTTAGGAAACTCACTGAACGCAGTAAAGTCCACTTGGGATTAATATGTGTTGTCCAAGCAATTTGAACATACAGCCACTTCCCAAAACTTAAGGTTTTCTTGCAGAATCATTTTGTCAAAACTCTCTTGAATCTCTGAATGCTCTCCTTGTGGTTTCTCATTCCTTCATCTGATGACTCCTCATAATGTCCTGACAACTCTTCATATTCTCACAGGGGCTTACCTTCTTTTCCAGTGGTACCCTTTAGGAAGAGCTGCTGGGCCACTTAGCTATAGGCTTTTTATAATTGCTGTATCATAACCTCCTATGGTTATATTTTTGAACATGTGGGTGTAGTACCAGCTTACAAGGGGTACACTTAACTACTCAGAATACACTTTGCATTGTAATATTGCAGGTGTATTATATGATAAGTGCCACCCATTCTGGAGTGGCATCTCATTTGAACACACGGATTGGCTGACATGACGGTGTCACTTCCAAAGAAATATAGAAGACAGTGCTTGGTGTCCAATATACACGCAGTACCAAAAATTCAAGTAATTGATGGATAGTCTTTGGTAGCTTATAAGTGGTGTACCACTGCTCATCTATCTCTAATGCTGTTGTCTGAGTGTTTTATATGCTACACTATATGTAACATATAACTGATACAGTTTGTTGATTTGGATCCAATAGGCCGGAACCAGTATTGTGGACAAAGGATGGAGGAGAACTACCAGATCCAGAGAGAATGATTGTCAATGGTAGGGACCTAAGAATTAGTTTCCTAAACAAAACGGACAATGGTACATATCGATGTGAAGCAACAAACCCTATTGGCCAAAACAGCACAGAGTATGTCCTGATTGTACATGGTGAGTACATCTCTTTAAATTCAGTAAGGGAGAGTACCTTGATTAATATTAGAAATTTTTGTTTCAACCAACTATAAGCAAGTGATTAAGAACACATGAAAGAATGACAAGAAAAAAATTAAAAGTGCAATTATTCTTTTCAGAGCGCCATCTACTAATAAGCAACAGGCTGACTTCCTTTTATTAGTAGGTGTCTATAGTAAATTTTGTACATCATATATCTTTCAAATATGTGTGGAGAACCCCTTGCTAATTAAGCAACAGGCAAAAATGTCTTTGAGAGTATACTGGGAACTGTTTTATACCTAATTGCATCCATAAAACATGGTGTTTAAATATAACTGGCTGTGAGTGGATAGGTCACATATAAACCAAAACCAAGAAGTACAAGGCAGTTGCTATTTATTTTATAAACCTTTCAAGACAGAATACTAAAAATAAAGTATAGCCTAGTGCAGAGCACTCTCAAATCCCAATGTAAGATGAAGGTCTTGCATCACCCCAGAGAATCAGGCCCTATGTTAAAATCACCCCCCAAATTGTCTAGTATCACAAGTTCATAATACTTATTTAACAAAATAGCCTGGTTCTCACTTAATTATGTTTGTTTTGTTTTGTCTGATTTGTCTTGATGCTTCATGTCAAAAGAATAAAGGCTTAATATTAAGTGTGAAATAGCTTGACAAAAGTACAGTAGACACCAGTACAAGAGTCAGCATTTGGCAGCTGTTACCACACCGTTACCACAGATTTCCATCATTTAAATCTGTTACTTCAGACAATCTTGTGTGTTAGCTGCTGGAAAATGGTGACTCCTACAGTCTGGATGTGAACCCAGATCTCAGAGATGAGATGAGTCCATTAACTCCATTGCAACACCTGTTGCAATCCTTTTTTTTCCTAGCTTTTATGCATGGGCAACTTTTTAAGAACCACCGCAAAATAAAAGGAAACACTTTTTAAGGTAAGTCTCAGACTGTAAAAGACAAGAGAAATATGAAGTCTATTTCCTCCTAATAAGTCATTCAAGTGGAACAAATATATATATTACTCTGGTGTTTGCAAGCTAGCCAACAGCATGATTCACTTGAAGTGCCAAATTACCTTTAGGTAAGTTTGGCAGTTGACATATTTATAATAAATATTTCTCTAAGCATTTTGTAATTAGTCATTTTCTGTCTCCATGGTTGAACTAAAACTTATCAAAACACCCCCTGGATTAATACTATTCATGCTTCTGAAGTTCATCATTAGTTTACCTAGTAATGATGGACTGTTTAGACCACTGAGACTTCACTGCTGAGAATTACTATGTTTAGAAAACAACAAAACAAACAAAAACAACCCCCTTTCAAACCTCCACTTATGTTGATTACCACAAAATATTTCCCCTTTTAAATCCTGTAGGTAATGGTTTATTAGTTGTTGGCTGCATACACAAAGTGTTAATGTCTCTCTTTGATGGACTGACAGTTTTCCAAAACCCACCAACTGTTGAAATCTGAGTGGTCTCTGTATTTTGTCAGAGGTATTAAAGTGATAATTTGGGAGAAGTTGACCCTTTTTACCTCTTACATCATGGTTACTTTTACATCAGCTATGGCCATTTAATATACCTATAAGGAAGAATATTTGATGATCAGCTGCCTTGTGTCTTTCACTTCCAATCAGTTGCATGCACCCTATTGATCTGATTACAACTTGATGGCAGTCTCTAAAATCATTCATTATCAAGATGCCATTCTGCTGTGTGTGACAGCACATCATGCATATTATGTCATTTAACTTTAACATTGCTGACAATATCTCTTATGGATACTGGAGCTTTCCCTAATTGCATTCATGCAAATGTAGCATTAGAACTACAGAAGGTTATTTGGCTTCCTAGAATTCAGTAACATTGGAAGTTGTCTGAGCGAGGATGAAATGATCCTTGCTATTAATAATCTGTTCCATACTGGTGTTATAAAGCCTCTGCTGTGAATGAGAGGTTGAGATTAATTATTTAATTATAGGTATAGTGTAATTAGTTTATACAGATCAACTTGGGAAACCACTTGTCCCCTCTTTTTATCGTTGTCTCAGACTGATCAGCTCATCCAGAACTTCCTTTCTTTTCTGTTTGAAAACTGATGAAAAGCAGTTCTGGTATCCTGCAGCCAGGTTGTCTTTTTGAATAGAGGACATATTTTCCCTTTAACTTTATATTACTAAATAGATTTGTAGCACTCTCTGACTTCTCTTCACACTTTTTCCAGTAGCTAAGGTGGTGACATCAAAATGTGTGTCCCTTTCCTTTATTATGGCTACACACCATTATATAGTCATGCATTCTGACCTCCTCATCTTTCATTTCTTATACATACAGAGCCAAATTTAATATGGCATGGACTAAAGCCACATGGGAAGGGAGTTTCCACAAGGAAGCCCTCACAGAAATTCCCTCATATTGTCTGGTCATGGAGGCAACATTACAGAAAAGGGGAATGTAGTAAACCCACAAGCAATCATTCAGATACCCTGTGCTGCTTCCGCTCTACTCTAGCCACCAGCAGCACCCGATTGGCAGTGCAACTTCATTGAAGCCAAGCTACAAGTGACTTTGTCATAGAAGCCTCTAGGACCACAGGGTTAGATTGTTGGTTATGTGTAAAAGATAATACCACTATGAGGGCTGTATTAACTTTTCCAGGTAAGCACTGTGGGGCTGGATAGAGAACAGTGGGCATCCCAGTCCTCAGCCTTCCCACTTCTCCCCTGACTCTCTTAGTCTATGCCACCAGATCAAAATGGAGAAATTATGCCACTAAGGCAGTTGAGGCCCCCTTCTGTGTGTGGAAGTTCTCCTTCATGCACAGAGCAGTGGAAGGGAAAGCATGATCTCGCATACAGTAGCTTTTGTATTTAATTTTTACCCATATAAAGTTTTTTCCTCCTCATTTGTCTCATTTTTTCTCTTTTAACAGAATTTGTCTTTCTTCTTTTTTATCAAGTTTCTCAGACTTGCCCACCCTCCCTGTTTTTTTTTTGTTTTTTGTTTTTACTATTAACACGTCTCTCAGTGGGACCCTATCCACTAATTCCCTCAATTTTCCTAAGTTATCTTCATAACACAGAAGAGATTTAGAAAGCTTGCCTAAAAATGAAAATGTGTAGTTTATCATAATTAAAGATTAAAGGTAAGCAAAGTGTTTATACATATTAATTATACAAACAAAGCAAGGAGCATATGATGCCTTTAATTGAGCCAACTTAGACATAAAATTATATACAAGAGTGATCACTTCTTCCCATTGCAGATGAAGATGAGGTAATAGTGTTATAATGTTGACTGATGGTAGTTTAAATAAATATAGCTATACACAGATTAACGGTAGTTTGTTATAGTTAGTATCTAGTAACAAGTCTTTTTGTTTCATTTTTTCATTATAAAGGAATCTTATTTTAGAAAAAATGAATGTATTTAACTATGAAATGGGTCTGTGCTGCTTTGCTGAAGAAATACAGCTGCTACTTTCATTTTTCTTTTATCAAGAAAACACTCAAACTGGAAGGTGTACACAAAATGAGAGTTTATAGACAGCAGTGCAAAGGGAAGATACGTTTTTCACTCAAACATTTGTCTCCTGCAGTAATGAAAGCCAAATCCTAATACCTGTAGCTGTTGTCATTTCTGCATTCTAATATATTATTTTGGTGTAGTAGAAGTTCACGTTCTGGTAAGATATGTTATACCCCATCTATAGTGACAGACTCTAGACAGCAGAATTTGTGTTTTTTCTCTCCTTGACTTTATTGAGAATTTTTGGTTACCTATGACCAAATACTTGCTATTAATCACCCAGTATACAGAACAAACTACCAAAATCATGACATTCAACTCAAAAACATATTTTCTACTTGGCAAGCTAAAGTAAAAAGCTCCATTAATTTAGCTGAAGTTGAGAACTGAACAAGTCTGTCATAATCAAGCTAAAGACACGATTGTTACATATGGACAAATCAATCACTAAAGACTTGGTTCATCCTCAAGCTCAGCACATAATATCAGGGATGACAGAAATTCAAATTAGTGATGGAGTATCCACCAATATGAACAATAAAATGAGATATGAGGCCTGAATTCAGTGTAGTATTTTACTGATAGACAAATGTCAAGATAAACTATTAAGAGCAGGAATTATGAACAGAATAAGGTAAAAACTTTCCACTACTCTGTGTAGTTGCAGCCTGAGACTGCCCTGTCCTGGGTTTCTTGTTTCTATCACAGTAGGATGTGTGTCACCAGTAACCAAAGACTGAATGTCCAGAAAGTATGGCATCTCTGCAGTTTTTGGAGGATTTACTGTATACCATACTGAGGATCATAATTTCCAAAAACATCTCTCCTCACTGGATAGCTGAAATAGAAGCTCCACTAGGTCAGGCAGTAATGAAAATTCATCATCTGTAAACAATTCCTTTATATTTCAACAGAGGTCCCTAGTAGAGCAATGCCTTGAGTAACTTACAAATTATCATGGGTTTTTACTTAATATCACAAGATACCATGTGATACATTAGATTCACTGTATCTGTACATTAGATTCACTGAGACAAGTGGAGTTACTGTACATTCATGTATCTTATGATTTTGCAAGGTAATGTGGAAGTTACCTTGAGTCACTGCTGGTCGTGGACAGTTCATTTCATCAGCAAATACAATAGAAGTAGTGGAAAGAGCTAGTCCTGGTGATTTGAAGGCTTTCTCCTGGACAAGTTAGCTTGGATTAACTTGAGCATCCCATTTTTTTCTACGCTTCTTCTGGGGTAGACAACACTTGAAGCTAGAAAGAGCAATCAAATCAAAGTGAGTCACATCCTCTCATTAACATTTCAAATTTAACTCCTCTATTTTCCAACCTCCATCATCTCCCCTCCCTCCTTTTGCCATCACTGTTGACAATTTGACTGTCATCCATGCTTCCTTCTCATCTGGGCTTTTGCAAACCCATCACACCTCTGCCTGCCTGTCTGCTTTCTATCGAAAGTTTTCTTAGAATTAATACATCCCCGCAGAACATGTCCATCCCCTTAGATGAGCATTTTCAAACAGAAAAGTGTAAAGTACCTTCAGAAAAATTTCAACATGCTGTATTCACACACAGTTATTTCTTGCTTTGGTACTACTGTAACCTCTTCCTCTCCAGCCTCTCTGCTTCACTTCTCCTATCCCCAGTCCATCCAGCACACTGCAGTTAGCTATTCAGGGTATGTCCACATAACATTTTGGAGCCCATGGGAGTAAGCCTTCCAGTCCAAGTGGAGATATCTGGGTTAGCGGGACTCACGCTAACTCTCTAAAAATAACTGTGTAGACAGCACTTTGAAGTTGCTCTAGTCCAAACCGCAATTTCAAAGCCCTGTCCACAGAGCTATTTTTAGAGTACTAAGATGAGCACGTCAACCAGGACTGGGAGGCTCCCTGCCCACAGACTTCAGAATGCTGCGTAGCCATACCCCAATTCCGATATTGCTCTGACCACATCATCCACTTCCTCAAAGCCTTTCATCGGTTCTTTGTCTCATTTCATATCCTATTTAAATTGTTCTCCTTCACCTTGAGAGTGCACAATTCTGCCTTTGCCTGTATCTCAGCCCTTGCATGCACCCATTCTTTCTCTTTCATGCCTGGATCTCTGGTCATTTTACTCAGCTGGAGCACTCACATTATTGAAGTGCACCAAGCATCTTCACTCTTCAATTTTGTCCTCAAAACTCACACTGGTTCACCTTCTGCAGGCAAGCTCCATTCCAGTGCCATCCATTCTTTCTCACATGCTCGACTTTATCCTTAAATAATTTAAAATTCTGAACTAACCAGAGACATACACAACCAAGCTGCATTATCTTTATTTGTTGTAACCTCCTTTTTTTGTCTGTCATCCCCTGTTGTCATCCCTCATTGTATCATATTTAATCTCCATTCTAAAATCCTTTTAGAAGGACCTCTGCCTTTTCACACTTTTGTAAAAGCACAGAGCACACCTACAGTGCTCCAATGATTATTGGAACAATTTAAAATAAGGTTAAAAAGTGGGACAATGCTTTAAGAAGAAGTAAAATTGCATACTGTAATTGATCTTATCAAATGGGAAGTAGACCTACTGCTCTGCAAGTATTTTCACTCCAGCACTCTAATTAATCTCGTGCACTGCTTTTGAACATCTTTTCTTTGCAAACATCTCTCAAAGATAAACAGACAAAATATCCACTGCAAGAGAAAAAGAAGAGAAAGAGAGACAGCAGGTCTCATTATAATGAAGTAACCCTACAATTGGTGTTCACATTTCTCAGTGAGAGCTTCCAGACATTGAGCTAGTTGGTCAAACTCTAAAACAGCCTACTAGTTATAAGAATAAAACATTTAATTTACAGACATGACCAGCTGTAGGGAGCTGCAGTGCCTTATCCTTTCAATGAACGCATGCTTTGGCTTCTGAAAAGAGAAGTAGAATTGGGCATTGGTATTATGGAGTGGTAGTAACCTCTCCATAATTAAAAGTTTGAAACTGAGTTTTTTATTATAACCCTAACTTGGCCCCCTGCATCTATAAATCATACATAAAGAAATATCCACCTCAAAAGATAGTGTATGTCTAGGGCTGAGGTGTGTATGAATGTGTGTGTGTATATATATATCCATCCAAATTTGAATTGAAGTGGACAAGGTGTTCTTCAATTTTGTCTCCCTAAAAAGAGAGGAATTCACCAATTTTCAAAAAGTCTGTTTTGTTGCTACTTAGTACCCGCCGCCTCCGCTAAAAAAAGTGTTGATTATACTCTCAATTATTAAGATTTTAAACATAATGGTTCATCAAACCTGATGAGGTTTAAATAGGCTGGACACATGTTTTCATATGAAAAAAAAAAAAAGATTTGCTCTCGCAGATTAAAGGGGATCCTGGCTTCTTGTTGTCCTTAGGAGAACCAGAAAAATAATGGAAGAAAAGATTCTGCCCTATTATGTGCTGCTCCATTACAGTGTCTTTGATTCCCTCCCTCCCACAGACACAGACTTCATAAAATCTATAGGAAGAGGTTTCTTCTGCACAAACACCAACATCTTCAGGAGAGGGTCTACTCCTGAAGATATCAAGAAATTCAGCCACAAGGAGGCTGCGGGTAGGGTTGCCAACCCGCATGGTTTCACCTGGAATCTTCTGGAATCAGGCTGTATCTCCTGGAGGCTACTGAAGCCAAACCAGGAGATTTTAGGTTGCTAAAAGTCTGGCGATGCAGTGGGGGCCAAGGCAGACTCCCTGTGTGCCCTGGCCCCATGCTGCTCATGGAAGGGACAGACACATCCTTGCGACGCCTGGGGAGGGGGCCTCTGTGCGCCACCCCAAGCACAGACTCCACAGTTCCCATTGGCCAAGCTCTGCGGCCAATGGGAGCTGTGGGGATGGTGCCTGTGAGTATGGGCAGCACACAGAGAGCCCTGCTCCCACCTCACTGCACTGTTGCCTGGGAGCTGCCTGAGTTAAGTGCCACCCATCTGGAGCCTGCATCCCAAACCTCCTCTCGCACCCCAACCCCCTGCCCCAGCCCAGAGCCTGCACCCAAACTCCCTCCCAGAACACCTCTCCCCTCCGCACCCAAACTCCCTCCCAGAGCCCGCATCATTCACCCCATCCTGCACACCAACCCTGCCCCAGCCCAGAGCCTGCACCCAAACTCCCTCCCAGAACCCACACTTCCTTCTGCACCCAAACTCCCTTCTGGACCCTGCACCCCTCACTCCTCTCACCCTGACCCACTGTCCCAGCCATGAGCTCCTTCCCGCACCCAAACTCCCTCCCAGAGCCTGCGTGTTGCATGCCCTTCTGCACCCCAACCTCCTGCTCCAGCCTGGTGAGGGTGGGGGAGAATGAGCGATGGAGGGAGAGGGGATGGAGTGAGCGGGGGTCAGAGCATCTGAGAAGGGGTGGGCCAGGGGCATGGCCTTGGGGAAGGGACAGGAAAAGGCTGGGGCAAGGGTGTTTGGGTTTGTGCTATTAGACAGTTGGCAACCTTAGGTGTGGGGAACATTTTCCTAGCCCCATTAGGACTGTTATAAAAATGAAGCACTTTCTTGTAAGTCATAGTAAATGTTGCAGGTGCATCATAATGTTTTAAGTGTTTATTACTTTTCAAGAACATCAATATTAAAAAAACCAAAAACAATAAACCCAGGAAATCCAGGGCTGAGGTTGTACTTCCACAAGAGCCTTTATGTCCCATTTGCATTGCATAATGTTGTTTCAGCACTTTGGCTAAGGAAATCGGTGTTTGGCTGGCCAGTTTTAAGACAGAATTGTTGACTTAATTTTATGTGTGAACTGTCCAGGAGTTGGTGAACGGTCAGTTGCCAGTCTTCAGCTGTGGACAGTGCAAATTCTATCATTTTTCATACAAAGGAATGACACTACGACCCATCTCTATCTTAATATATGAGATAGTCATGCATTTATTTATGCAGATCTGGAGTTTTAAAAAATTGTGTTAATAATATGACATGCCAAAATGTATAATTAAGAATATGTGATAGTTCTGCATTTGAACCTACTGTGTAATGCCTTAAAGAGGAGCACAATGCATGCTGACTTTGAATAGAAAGTGTCTTTCTCCATGTCCACAGTCACTGAACATATAAAGCTGGTATTTTGGATGTGAATGCTGAAAGTGAATCTACAATGGTGTGTATCTGGAAATTACTAGTGTGCAGATAGTTCAGTTCTTAATGTAACATTTCAACCATTTTACTTGTACTTCTTGATGTCTTGTTAATAGCGTGCAATGCAATGCTGTGTGTTATTGTTCTTTTTGTTCTAAATATGAGTTTGGGATTTTTTGACTCTCTGTTGAAGCAGAGCTCAGGTAATAGAGTAAAATTTTCCAAAGCATGTAGGTGTTTTTTTTTAATTTTACTCATAGTTATTTTACTCTGACTTGCTGTTGAGGTACAACCTAAACTCTGAATTTTCTGTCTAATTTTTTTCTTAATGCTAGGGTTTTTGAAATATAATGTAAACTAAAAACTTTGATGTGTCTGCAGCCTTAACTTCACTTTAATAAAGCTATTGTGTCAAAATTGGACTTCAAAATTACCTAGGTTAGTAAAATCATATATAATACTATACATGTTAAATGCCAGGTTAACTTCCATTATTTTGGTATTTATTTATATTGAGGATGACATGAGTGCTGAAAACTGTTGCAGCTCTACAGATGAGAAAGTTAAAGCCTACCAATTGCTAATGATGCCCCATTTCCTACAAGGTCATTTATTATCTGTATAGAATAAAAACTGTAAAAGGGTTATGATAATTACTCTGTAATCTTGGGCATTTTTAAGTAATTGGAGCATTGTCTTCTTTTATGAGGAATATACAAGTAAAATTTAGGATGCATTGCAGTCAGTAGAGTATAATGACATGCTATTTCGTTTTAATAGCTAAGATTTCAATTGATCTTAGCTTGGTGCTACATCAGCAGCATATTGTTCTGCCAACTGGGGTTGCAAAGTTCAGGAATGCCAGGCAGATCTTTGGTTCTAAGCAAGCAGAGCTGCTATCTTAACTCTATAGAGGTAATGTATTATAATTTGAGTAAAGAGGAGTGAGCATAACTTCTGCAAAACTGGTAATGCATCTCTGACTGACAGCTATAAAAAAACATCAGGTATATGATCCAAGGTCCCTCTCATAGCTCTCCTATTAGCCAAGATCAGAACAGAAGGGAAAAGGCAATAAGAGTGAAATACACACATTTGGAATTGGCTTATGACAATCTATTACCACCACATTACCAATACAAGAAATAGTAATGAAGGTTAGTTGTAGTTATTAGGCTTTTTACTGCTAGTATTAGTAACAGTTTTTGTCAAGTCTAGCTTAGGCAGATATACAGCTATATTTTGTATATGACATAAAGCCAAAAATATAATTTTAAATATCTTCATTTGGTTTTCTCTGGATGTAAATAAATATAAGGAGAACTGATCAACAATATATACTGTAATGTTTCATATGATACTTTAAAAAAAAGTCAGAATTTTGTCACAGCCTGCTTTGAATATTTTAAATTCATTTGACGTATATTTTATTTACATTTATTTATATTATAGACTTTTATTTTACTTTGTGTGTGTGTTGCTGACTTTTTTTCAGGGGGGACATGGTGGTTTCTAGTTTACTAGTGATAACTTTTCATAAAGTTGATTATAACTCTTCATAATTAATAATTCATTTTTACTGTTCAGATAGAATTTGAAATCTTAAAACTTAGGACAGTTTTAGTATAGAACATGGTAGAAGGCATCCAAAACCATAATTTGTAACTTAGCAAAAAACAATTAATTTTTTAAAATAACAGAGTACTACATTTATGCAGTATTAACAACTTTTTGGACCAATGTGATTTAAAACCTACCATATATTATAGGTGAAGCTGATACTGATGTCTATGACTACGGTTGTTTAACTCTTTCTGTTCTAATCCCGTATTTTCAGTTGCTTAGAATTTTGCAAACTTTAATTTGGGCTGGATTTTTCATACTTGATCTGTGTTTCAAGCTATTGTTTTGGTTCTTAAGTTTTAGCAAAAATGGCTTAGCCATTTCCAAGAACAGGATTGGGAAAAATATGTAGTTATGGCTATGTTTAAAAAAAATCCAACCAATTTTTGAAGAATAGTAACAGCTCCATCATCTGGGACAGGAACTTGAAATCTGGCAGGAAGATAATACTGGTGTCAGAGCATCTTTTGTTCTCCATTTGAAAATTGACTCAGATTTGGTGAAGTTTTAACCTCTGAAAATTTTCATTTACACACATTTAGTATAATTCACTAGATATGTCCTGCTAAAATCTATGAATATTCCATCTGAACTAAGCATGCTCCCAGTCCCACTGAGTTTTCATGTGCACTACACATGCTCCAGGCTTCTCCAAATGGGACACAGCAACAGTATAGGAAGGAATACTGGGACCAGAGCCTGGAGAACATCATGAGTCTCAGCTCTAGAATTTAATGGTATCAATAATTCTGCACTTTTCACAGCCCTTAGTATTGAGCAGGACATTTTACCTCCATGCTACAGATGGGGTAACTAAGATGTTGCGCAAGGTATCTTCAAGCTGTACAGGAAATAGAACTCTGTTTCTAGGTACTGAGTGTAGGTATGGTTTTTAAACAATTTAATCTGTTTTAAATCCAATTGCAGGTTGGCAGATCATTCTCGCAAAGAGAATTATAATTAAAATTATAATCCCACTCAAGTAAGGGGCAACGTGTAGCCGCACTGCTCTAGGAACACGGCAGTAAACAGACTGTGACTCAGAGGATTCGATTACACTTTGAACTAGAGGTATGATTCCCAGCTCACATATACATACTCACACTGGCTCTCTTCTGAGCTAGGATGCTAAAAATAATTGTGTAGGTGCAGTAGCATGGGTAGCAGCAGCAGGGACTCGCCATGCTGAATATGTACCCACAGGGTTCAGGTGGATTTGTACTCAGCACGACTAGCCTGTGCAGCTGCTGCCTGTGCTACCACAGTTATACTGGTGTGCTAGCTCAGCTGAGAGCTACCCTGCGTATGCAGAAATCACACACTTGGCTCATAGTGAAGCCCTAGCCAGAGTCACACTCCGGTTCTTGCTTCCTCTTTGCTCCAGGATGAGGAAGGCTCTACCCACTCCCTGCTCACCAGTGCAGGAAGGGGAATAGCAGCCTGCTGCCGCTGTTCTCCCCTCACTCAGGCTTTGATTATGTGGGTAGCCCTTGCATGGGAGCAAGGGGCCTTTTTACATTGCCTTACTCCCCTGCGCAGGCTCACAGAGGTGTTCATGATTGAACCAATGACCAGGTTCCTCACAGCTATGAAGAGAACATGACCTCCTACCATGGAAAGAATTCTAACTTGAAATTGTAATATCTTTCTCCAGATTTTCATAGATGAACCGTTGGACTAATCAGCAAAATGTGTTTCAACTTCCTTTCTATTAAAGTCAATTTCTTAATTGCCACAGAGTTTCTGAACCAGTGCCTCTTTTATAGTGTTGGTGTTACACAAAGACACAGTGGTACTTCCAACTGCCCTGACTCTGTCCCAGAGATGCATGCCAACTTTCACAGGTTGCAGGAGTACCTTTTCCTTCTCCTTTCAAATCTTTCATATGCAAAGGAGAAGAGATGGCATAAGCACAGTGTGAGTAGTGCGGTGAAGGTATATATCAGATGAACAGCTCGTAGTAGAAAATTAAGTTGCAAAGAGAAAATGTATTGTCCATATGGTTGAGAGCATGAAGCAGCTAAACATAACATTGGGTGTGTAAAACAGTACTCTTTGGATGCATACAGGTCCAAAAGTCTAGTTCCCAAGCCCATTTCAAAAGATCTGTGGCTACCTCCTGGGCACAAAGAAACTTTAGTCACTCCTGAGAAAATCTGCAAGGCAGGTATATAGACTAGTTTTCATATCTTTACCAAGCATGACAAAATAAATCTGGTGGTCTTGGGAGATACATCTGTTCTGAGAGGGTGCTCAAAGCTGTTGTAGGCCAGTAGGGATTTGTCTTCTCTTAAAAGGCTTCAGTGGAGGAGTCATGTTCATATCTATTTTTTCCTTGCTTACCCTCTGCTGACAATCTTTGCTGCTGTTTACTTGCCAAATATATTCAATGACAAATTGGTTTTATCTACTATTTTCTTTTCTACAAGACATTACATCTGACAACCCAATCCACTTTTTCTCATTTTGGGTGGAGCGAGGAAGAAATAGGAAGGGAGTGGAGAGGGGGAAGAAAGGGTCTGCAAGGAAAATCCTAGTAGGAAATAGATTAGTTTCTTCAGCTCTTTGCTGTGGACCAGCAAACTCAGACCTCAGTGGTTCAGGACCCAAATTAATGATCAACATTACCCAAAAGAGCCAAGATTACAGAGT
Source organism: Gopherus flavomarginatus (assembly GCF_025201925.1). NCBI lineage: Eukaryota > Metazoa > Chordata > Testudines > Testudinidae > Gopherus > Gopherus flavomarginatus. The sequence continues at coordinate 182,093,872 of NC_066617.1, read as the reverse complement.
AATTATCATAATCCCTTTATAGTTTTTATTCAGAGTGTGAATTCATTGTTTCATTTTCTGTATGTGTGTGTATAATATATATATTCTAACGGCAAAATGACTGACCAAGTATTATTATTTTATCAAATACAATTGATTAATACATACTAAAAGCATCCTGATTGGTTAATAACTTAGACTAGTTAATGATTAAATCTCAGTGTTTTCATATCATGGGCTGCAAAGAACCGCAGAAGATGCATTAAAGAGCTGCTTATGGCTTGCGAGTCTCAGTCTATCACTGCTGTGGATTATTGCTCTGGTGGGCCTTCCTGCCCCCTTTTGTGGCTTCTGTTTCTTTGTTTCTCGTTAGGCTTCCTGGAGCTTTCATTATATTATTCTGGGGAGCCATTGTAAGGGGTAGGCATTTGAGAGTTGATCTGCTGCCTCACTGCCAGTTCTGTACTGCTTTCATTTCTGTTCACCGTTGTGGAGGGTTGCCTGTTATTTTCTATAAAAGAAATTAACAGTTAGGACCAAATTTCTCTTCCAGCATGTGTTGCAGTATTCTGTGGTCAAACCATGGTATTGCAATGCTTGACTTAAAAATATCTAAGGATTATCTGCCTAGTAGTGTGCTGTTTCCATTTAATAAAGTTGTAGCCTTTGTTTTCAGTTCCAACACATCTGTACATGTTTGAGCTTGCAATATACAACAGCATGTTGTATGTGACCTGCATGGTAAAAGGAACATGAGGTTTTCATTTAAGCTGCAATTTTTAATGCATTTTAATTTGCACAACTGAAATTATTTAGAATAGAAAAAAACCCACATCTTGAAAATTTGACTATGAAAAAGATAGACGTTGTTTGTTATCTGGTGGCATGTTGGATTATGCAATGGTATTTTTGTGAGAATTAAGTATGTTCATCTAATACAGTGTCAACTATTAGGCAACCAAATGCACAATACTTCAGCTTGTAAAATTGCCAAAAAAAATTGCCAAAAATTGCCAACATTTTGGCACAACATACTGTGTATCACTCCCTGTTGAAGCACTTTGGTTTAGGCTCAGCCTCATCCAGTTTTACTTTAAAAATTCTTTTTCATCTTTTTTTTAATTAACTTTATAATTATTGTAGGAAATCTCAAGTTGTGTAAACTACTCCCATATCTTGTCCTGAGTTTCTTGGAGAGAATGAAAGCAACATCAAGGAGAAAAGAGATCAGCACTCCACTTTAGTTTTAACTTGTATCTCAGTAAGAGAGAAAATAATATAAAAGAATCACTCCCATCTAGGGTTGCCAAGCCTTCAAGATTGGCCTGGACTCTCCCAGAATCGGCATCGATCTGCTAGTGACTATTAAAAGCAATCCAGGAGATTTTAATAGGCTATTTTAAGAAAATGACATTACTTCATATTAGAAAAAAAAATCCTGGAATATCTTCAGTCAGACCTGGCAACCCTACTTCCAACTCTTCCTTCCCTTCCTTGCCTCTTTCATACTCCAGCTATGAAACTGACTGAGCATTTTGGAATTTTCTTCACAGAAAGAGCTATGTGCAATTGTTCTGAAAAAGCATGCCAAGTTTGTTCATGGCTGGTTTGGTGTCTAATTTGTATCAAATGCCAGTTTTTTTTACATGAAGATCTCTAAAGGTCTTCTGCTGCTATGGACTCTTTTTGATATTTTAACTTGAATTATTTTGGGGACACTTAAAAGATAGTGTCGCTTGTCCTGTGCATTAACAAAAAATAATGAAAATAACAAATTTGATATGATCAGACGACAACAAATGGCACAGAATACTAGGCACAATATGTTAGACTTGGAGACAAGTCCTGGTGACCATACTCGGGAAATTAGGTTAGCCACTTTTGTGGTACCAATTTTCTTTTAGTTAAATGGGCACTTCAAGTATAAACACATCTGCATTTTTGAAGATAATTATGTGAATTTCTATTATGTTCATAAGAGAGGGTGCTTTTGCAGGTAAGGCACCAGATTGGGACTCAGGAGATTTGGGCTCCAGCCACAGCTCAACCACAGAGTTCTTGTGTGATGTTAGGCAGGTCACTTAATCCTGTGCTTCAGTTCCCCATGTGTAAATGGAGATGATACTACTACTTTTCTCTCAACCTTTGTCTTGTCTACTTAAGCTGTCAGTTTTTCAGGGCAGGGATTGTCCCTTACAATGCGTTTGTCCAGTGCCTACCATGGTACAGTTCACAATTGCAGGCTTTAGGCACTACTGTATGTAATTCAATTAATAAATACCACATGTTTACAAGTAAAGCTACTTCAACATATGAATCAATGGAACATGTTCGAGATTACTATATAATACCATACTGAGAATCACATAACATCTTAAAACTGAAGCTTTGGTTTGCAATAAATAAATAAATATAGGAAGACTGCAGTCAATGGCTTATTGTGTAAGTGTTACCTAATTTCATCCTGACAAGTTTATACAAAATTTGATGTGCTCTAATAAGCTTCAATGGCAAAGTGCAGTGTATTTTTTTAATAAGTACTTCAATTAGAATATGAAAAAAAGGGCACTTCAGTTTTATTCCAGATAGTGAACTGATTTAGAGATGTAACGTATTGACAGTGGAAAACAGTTACAAAAAAAACTATGTTGGAAATATTTAAAGTGGCTTTGAAAAATATTCAACCTAAGAGCACACATTTGTAGAAATCTAAATTATGTACTCTTGGCACAAGGAAAACGATACATGAAATGTTAATCCATCTGTTGAATACCAGTTTTGGTCTGGTGCTGGCAGTTGCATTTTATGGTGATATTAATCACTGATAATGTCAAACTTAAACAAAACTCTTCAATCTAGATTATTAAAAATATTCTAAATACAAAATTAGACTGATTAGTCTATTAGACTATTTCCATACAACATTTTAGTTCATCAGCTTCTCCAGTAATAAAATGTCCCAGTTAATAATGTAGAAAAACTAAAGACCCATACCCAATCATATCATAAAATCCCACCTAAATCTTCCTTTAATCTCTTGCCTCTCCACATATGGACTTTGAGATCCTGGCAAAATGCTTGCAAAAAATGACAGACTTTGCAGCGTGCCTGTAATGTTAACAGATGTGAGCTCTTTTGGATAAAGAGAGAAGTGTGTTCCAGAACCAAGGGACCCTTGCTGCCAACAGCTCTCTTGTTTGCATCTAGGAAGCTCCTGGTGCAGTTCCTCTGTTAATGTCAAATATGGCAGAATGGCATGGAGAAAGAGGTAGTCTCTCAAGTAAGCATTGAGGGCTTTAGAGGTCAAAACCAGCATCTTGGAACCCTGCCTAGAAACTTATCAGCAGCTAGTGCAGGTATCGGAACACTGATGTTATATGCTCCCTGTGAAACACCCTGCTTAGCAAGCAAGTGGCCATATTCTGCACTTGATTCAATTTTCAAATGCACTCTGTGTGCAACGCCACATAGCCTTGTGTAGAGTGCATCACAGCAGCCCGGTCTCAAGGTGACAAAGGCATATTAGTGACAATTGTAGCACTCGAAAGAAAAGGCTGCACTCTTTTTAGCCAGATATAAATGGAAAATGCCTTTTTGATGACCAGTACTATGTGATCTGCCAGTCAGCCCCAGTTATAATAAAATTCCAAGATTGCCAATCTGCTAACGTGGTGGGTGCTTTTTCGGAATTTCAGCCAAATCTTGTGGCTGCTGCTTCTATCTCACCTGTATTATTTCCGTTTGTTCTGAATTAATCTTCAGCCAGCCCACCCTTTTTCAGTCTCTATTTTTTATAAAGACATTCGGTTATTTGTTCCTCCTACCAGCTATTTGTGATATAATGGAAATGTATATCTGAATACCAGAAACATGCTAAGTACTCTTCAGTCCGTACTTCCTTATTAACTCTTCTAAGAAGTTGAGCAGGTAGAGTGACAAAATTGAAACTCTCCCCTGGTTTTCCTTTTCCATAGCTAACTTAAAAATTCTTATCATCCCTTTCTAGGTTTTTCACAATTCTACTTCACCCTGCTTGTCTGCTGTCTTCACTCTTATCTCGTCAACCCACTCCTAACCCCTTTGCTCCATTGGCAATACCATTTGTCCATTTCTACTACAAACTTCTATGCAGTTCTGTCTTCATGCCTTTGCAGACCTTATCAATAGGGACACTACTTCCTCCTCCTAGTAAAGTCTTCACAATACCCTCTCCTGCAGAGATGATAAAACAAAATCAGCCATCCAATAATGGCAAAGTTGTAAGGCAATCAGGGTCAGCTGATTGGTTTTTTTTTAGTTGTCAAAAGGCGTGGAACCATCAAAAATCCCCAAGTTGTGCAATAGCTACCTGTGTAAGCATGTGAACTTATTTTTCTCACTCCTTCCCCACTCCTCCTTTCTTTGTTTGTCATCCTTACAAACTCTTGCTACTTTTGTTTCAGATTAGATTGTAAATTCTTCTGGACAGAAATTGTGTTTGTAGAATACCTAGTCCAATGGGGCCCTGATCATGAATGGGGCTTTTGGGTGCTATAAAAGTGTAAACGAGAGATATTACTATTTAAATTCACTGAGCCAAATTCTGCAGTGTTGTGTGCCAACTCCCAGTAGTAATTGCATAAATGTAACGTGAGAGCAGAATCTGGGCCTTGTGTGTGTATATATACTGTATTGACACCAACTTTTAGCTTAACTAAAAAAGAGAAAAACTGTTTTTGTTTGTTTGTTTATTTGTTTTTTAGTTTTTAAATTGTGTGTTGCTTTATCTTCCATCTGTTACTGAAATCTGCTGCTTTCAAGATTAGAAAAAGACCCGTAAACTTTTAATGAGGGAAGAGAGATACAATTCTTTTAATTCCTAGTTTATAAGGAGGAAGCAGTAGAAACCAAGATCCTTGTGTCTCAATGCCTTGACTTTTTCTTCTGTTTCCCACCTACCAAACAGTGTTTAATAAAACCTTAATGAGCTCCCACATCTTACCATTGAAGTGTCTTCCTATTTTTAGTATTGTCTAGAGATTCATTAAACTTCTTAGAATCATGAAACTATGTGAATCTATTTTATTTTCCTTCCAAACTGACTAGTTATTTTAGCCAAGCTATATGCCTTGCATTATGAACTAATCAGAAGTTAGTCCTGACTTTTATTGTTTTAACTAAGACTCAGATCTACATAATCTATTTATTGAAATGCTTTAAAAACAAAACAAAAAAAACCAAAACAAAATAAAAAACCCCTACAGTATACTAGCAAAAACCAAAAAAAAAACAAAAACCAAATCAAACATAAATTGCCATTTCAGAGCTTCATAAATCTGAATCAATTAGTAAAAGTATAAATAGTGATCTCATGTCCACAAAGCTTTATGATCTTTTAGTTTCACTGCTAAGGAGCTATCGTCACATGACATTCAAGCCACAGTCTCTTTGTTCAGTCCCAGTTTCTGGGAGCAACAGCAAATACAGCTCCCTTTGGATTTAAAATCTTGCTAAATAATTCAGTAATACATATTACAGTCTCTGATTAAATTTTTCACAGAGTAGTGAGATTCTTTCCAGCTAGGTCATCACTCAGTTCAGTTAACACTTACAGTCTCTTTCATTCTCAGCCGGAATACCACAGGGTCCATCTATCATTATCACTTTGTCTTTTAATTTTTCTGTCAGCCTTTGTCAAACTTGAAACAAAAGCTTTTTATATATTTTTTGGCATTGCAGCCATTGTTATTTGAAATTGCACCCAATTATTTTACAGCAGTGCCAACTCTTATTTCATGGGAACTTAAGAGGAGAATGCGTTTGGGCTAGATTTGAGTGGGTGTAAATTGATATAGCTCCATTAGCTTAAAGGATGAATGACTTGTGCCTTTTGGGGCACTGCTGTACTTGGTGCAGGAAAGAGGGGAGAGTATCAAGGAACTGGTATGGGCTTCCTGATCCTCAGGACCGTGCTAGCCCTGAGGATGCTTAGAACTGCTCCTGCACATCTCTACATTCTGCAACTGGTATTGGGTCCTTAGTGGACAATCTTTAAACCAATGGGGGGCTGATTTGATGGACTGCAGCTGCCCCATCCTTCTCTCCACCTGGTTATGGCACAAATGCACCAATAAGAAGTTCCCCTCTGACAGTGGAATTCTCTGCTAAGCATTTGCACTCCTGTTATGGCACTCTGTGCCATCAGAGAGATACAAAGAAGTTCCCTTTGCTTTAAAATTTTCCCCACTATGTTTATTTTGGGGCATTATGAAGTATGGGCACAACTAGAATTAGTCATAGTGTCTGACACATAACACATTTGTTTTCCATAAAACTGTATTATCACAGTGCTTTTGAATGGTGTCTTTAAATAGGCTGAATTCCAGTCGTAGCATGGGTATCATCATAGGTAATAAAGGAGATATTACGGTCTGTATATTGTTTCAATTAATATTAACCTAATTACCTGTCAACAAGTAATCATCTATCTTAGTAGCTAGAGTTGAAATTAATGCTAACTATGAATAATCTTATTTGATTACTTGCCTTTTCTGTAAAGTTTAAAGACCTCTGTTCTTAGATATATGTAACTAAAATCTTTTATTAGAGTATCTGTATTTTTATTTTAGTAATTTATTTAGTGTCTTGTATCATCTATAACAGTTTTTAGGAACTGAAACGAAGTCTCAGAAAAGAATACAGCATTTTACCTGAATATGGCCCCATTTTATGGTTTATGCATATTTTAAGCCTCTAGTAGGAAGAAAAACAGCACTTTTGAATTAAAAGCTGGGGTTTTTTACTCTCCTTTGTTGCACTGTATCTGTGAAAAAGGCAGTTAAAGTAGGTAAAGTTGCTACACCATTAAAGCTGAATGTATATATATTTTAGAAAAAAAAGTGGCTATATCCATCTACATTAGTCAAGCAAATATAAGAGAACCAAATGTATACGTGTCATAAATTCAACAAATGAACAGATCGAATATTTTTCAAAGTGCATGTCAGGAGGAAAAAAGAAGGTTGTGAACAAAGAGAATTACTGGATTTTTATGTATGAAGTTTATATTTAATGTCCAATAGTACAGAGCAGAAGGAATGGTCTTGTAGCTAATGCTTTTAATTAGGTCTTAAAAGTTCTGGGTTCAACTCCAATTTTTGCCACTGAGCTTGTGGAACTCTAGAAAAATCCTTTACTGTCTGCCTCAGTTCCACATCTACAAAATGGGAATAATATTTCCTGCTTTACAAGGATGAATACTTTAATATGTGTGAGGCAATGAGATGTTATATAAATGGGACATAGACACTTCAATACAAAAGTTCCAGAAATCTTCAAGCTGTTCTGATCATAATGGTCCTGAGTATTTAGAGGCATGAGATTAATACAAATTTGATATATCACCAGTTGAACAAGAACAAAGCTTTAAAAATACATCAATAGTGATTTCTGTGCCCTAAACAGCAGCTTCTAGTGTACTTTGTTGAATATTAGAACATGTTGCTATCTGGCTGATTTGCAAGAAACATCCTTCTAGGTTTCAAGACCCACTATATATCACCCATATCTCACTCCATGTCAGCAAACAATGAAAGCATAGAGTGTGCTGCAAATGGTTTTCTCCTTGTAGGGCAATCAAAAATGTTTTGCTTGCTGTTATGCAAAATCACTTTTGCGGAGATGACCAGTAAATTGTTCAAAAGTACCAAAAATGATTTAGGAGCCTGCCTGATTTATGAGGAAAGATTTAAAAAAAACTGAGCATGTTCACATGCATCCGACTAAGTGGGTATTCACCCACAAAAGCACATGCTCCAAAACGTCTGTTAGTCTATAAGGTGCCACAGGATTCTTTGTTGCTTGAGCATGTTTAGTTTTGAGAAAAGGAGGCTGAAGATGTGTGTGTGGGGGTGGGGTGGGGGCTGATAACAGTTTTCAAAAATGTTAAGGGCTGTTACAAATAGGACTATGTTCAATTATTCTCCATGGCCACTGAGATTAGGACAAGAAGTAGTGGGCTTAATCTACAGCAAGGAGGGGTTATATTAACATTAAGTATAAGGGTAGTTAAATTCTGGAATAGGCTTCCAAAGGAGGTTGTGGAATCCCCATCATTGGAGGTTTTTAAGAATGGGTTGAAAAAATACCATTCACGGTTCTAGGTTTGCTTGGTTCTCCTGCATTGCAGAGTTTGAACCTGATAACTTCTAGAGGTCACTTCCAGCTCAACATTTCTGTGAATCCATCTCAGAAACAATCAATGGGAATTAGGGTCCCAAGTGGCTAAATCTCATAAATATGGGACTTTGGCTCCTAAGTCACTCATGTGCTTTTGAAAATTATCACCCAACATCTACAGTTGTTAGCCAAAGTGTGATTTAAGGATGAAATGCAGTCCACAGAGTTCTAAAATGTGTGGTTTTTAGTTGCTGTAAGGATAGATATGTAGTTACTAATATGAGTGAGTGTGGCAAATGAGATGTTACTATAGGAGAGACTCTCTACTGAACATAACCAATGTGAGCGAGATGTTTCCAGGACCCTGAGCAGACTCAGACTTAACTCGGAATGCAGATGGATCTTCTCTCCAACCAAGCTGACTCCTGCTTGCTAACTCAGCATGACAGTTGCCCTCTTCTAGTAACTTTAGGATATGAACAAAGTTGCTGAACCAGAGACATTTTACAATAAATTTATATTCTTTCTATTAAAAAAGTAACATGAACATGCCAGTATTATGCGTACATTTATTTTTATTTTAACACAGCACAAATTATATGTAAATTAGTTTAATCTTTGAGGCGGAGGCCAAGCTGTCCATTGGGCATTTGGTATCACGCCTTGATCTGGATGCTAATTTCTGGACAGTTTCATTTTTCTCTGAGATCAGAAAAGATTATTCGTGTCCAGCCAATATTAGTATCATCTGCTAGTGCCCGTTAACAAGTCTCTCTCACCCTGTAAAGGTATGAGAGGTGAGGGATGTAATTTTAGATCTGAAACCTTGTGAGGAAAACTTCCAAACCATAAAAAGAATCAGCAAATAAATCCTGGGTCAGCAGCCTTTCTGAAGTGCTGTGCCGAGTCTTCATTTATTCACTCTAATTTAAGGTTTTGCGTGCCAGTACATTTTAACGTTTTTAGATGGTCTCTTTCTAGAAGTCTGTAATATGTAACTAAACTATTGTTGTATGTAAGGTAAATAAGGTTTTAAAAATGTTTAAGAAGCTTCATTTAAAATTAAATTAAAATGCAGAGCCCCCAGGACCGGTGGCCAGGACCTGGGCAGTGTGAGTGCCATTGTAAATCAGCTCGTATGCTGCCTTCAGCACATGTGCCATAGGTTGCCTACCCCTGAAATAAATCCGAAATCCACTGGCAACCCATTCAAGTCAGTATGTGACAAACTCAGTAGAATGATTAAAAAGACTGTTATTAAGCATAAATGCAAATGACAGAAGTAGGACGTTTACAATGGTTCAATTGCACATTTAGGGAAGTCACCTAAAACAAATGTAAAGCTTGTTCACTATGTTCAGTGTATAAAACTGATATATAGCTGCCTTGTTTAAAAAATGTATCAGGTTTTGCATTAAATATTAGGTACAATTTTTTTTTCTTCTAAATAGTGCAAATTTTATCAGATATCCAACTAGGAAGGAGTTTCACATTATGGGAAATAACTGTATACATCAGTGCATATAACATATTTTTTATAAAATGTTAATTAATTTCTAATGCTAGTTAAAGTCAGTTCTATTTAATTATAATGGCAGTCACACTACAGGCAATATTACAGTTTGTCCTAGTGATTAATGTGTCCTCATTCGTTATGTAAAAAGCTTATTTTGTTAATTTTGCTGGCCTAGGAATATTTCCTACTGAAGAACAGGTGTAAACATCAGTGTACTAAAGGTGAAAGAGTGATCTCATGTAGCTCTCTGATATTTTCCAAAGTGGAAAATTCTGCAGGTATAGAGTATAGGACAAATAACGATGTTATTTATCAAAAGCAAAATAACTGAGGGAATGACAGGAAACTGAGGGAAACTTTTTTTAAAATGGCAAAATAATCTGTCATCCAGCCTGAAAATAATGCAAATATGTGAAATCAAAAGCCAAGGGAAGTAATTAGTTCGTGCTGAACTCAAGGACCCATTCCTGAACTGTCTCCCTCAGGGCCCAATCCTGTGAAGTGCTGAGCATCTTTGACTACCACCAAATTCACTGGGAGCTGATGGTGCTCAAGGAGGTGCATGATTAGGCCCTTAGTAAATTACATCTTTCTGTAGCAAGGCAAGACTGAAATTACGGGCCAGATTGTGATCCCGAGGCATGTGGGTAGCACCTTGCTTACTTACTCCCTGCTCAAGCCAATGGGGCTATGTATGGAGTAAGAATGGTATTCACCATAAGGAGTTCATAATCTGGCCCTTTGCCTTTAAAACTGAGGTCTGGGAAATCTGTGCAGATGCTTTTATCTTCCTTAATGAAGTGTTTTCCTCTATTTCCTTTTATCTTTTCTTATTTACAGTCCCTTCCTAGGCAAAAGGAACATTGATCTTTATTGCTCTTGGCAGTGCAGATCTCAGTATTGTGTTTCTGTATGTATGATTGTTTCCTATATATTTAAATCACATTTTACTATAAGGAATTTTGATTGTGATCTGACCAAAAGCAATGCATTTAGCTTAGCAGATCTGCATTTACTCGACTCAGAGTATGACCAAGAGATAGAGAGGATTTTGTAGGATGCCGTTGATGAAGACTTGCGCCTTTTCCTACTTCTACATACACCTGTAGTTATAAAATTACCATGAATCTTTCTGGATGTTGGGTTTCAAATGAAATTTCTTAGTGGTTATTAAAATACTGCTGTATGTTAAGTATCCCATGTTCAGGATGATTGTAAAACTATTTTGCCTGTTAGTAAGGGTAAGGAGTTTGAAATGTACTCTGCTCTGGATCTCAGCAGACAGCTGGGTCTTAAACAAATTTGTGGGAAGAAGACAAGCAAACCGAAAAAAAGCAGCTTTTATAGTTAGTTGCAATTTCCCCTTTTTCCTTCCATTGAGTCTGTCTGAAAATAGGTGTTTTAACATACTGCCATTTCTTGTTAACATATGTGTGTTTATTTAGCATGATGGTGTTGTTTTTTTCATCTCCCACTCTGACACAGCATGTTTCATCTATATTTGGTTTCTACTGTATGAGACCTTTAAAATGGCTCAGTGAAGAAATGGATTCTTGTCACTTAAACATTCACTCTCCAGATCTGTGGAAACTTGATTGTTTTAACAGTGTTTTAAATTCTTTTCCCTTGATGTTTGAATATAAAACTAGAGAGTGATATGTCAAGAATTTAAAGGTACCCTACTGTACCTGTAATAATCTGTGTTAAGCATGTTTTAATTTATACATTTTACTACATATTTGTATTTACAAATTGAACCATTATTATGCTTCTCCTTTGTTTGCATGATATGATTTTATTTTATATTTTTTTTCCACTCACCAGATGTTTCCAACACTTTGCTTCCCATCATTGTCATCCCCTCACTTACCACTGCAACAGTCACAACCACTGTAGCCTTAACAACCAGCACAGCCACATCGGCAACAGCCATCAACACCAGAGGTACAGTATTCTTCTTTGTTATGGCCTGAAAAACCCATTTTAAATAGGAAATTACAGGGAATTTTAAAGGGGATAGAAAATGCTCAGGAGGGAATCTAAACATTTTGCCTAAATATGTGTTTATATAAGGTAATAAATACATATGACAATAGATAAGAAGGTTTAATAAAACATTCTTACCACTCCAGCAATGAGTGTGTAAACTTTTATAGGGTGACTTAATTATTTATTTACATTTGCACTTCATTTTTTAAGGTTCGCAACTTTAACTCTTCTGTAAAATGCAAATATGATATTTTAAAATAAGCATTACTTTTTAAACTGGTTATTATTAGTAGCATTCATAGTGTTAGGTTTTTTTATTAATTATGAATTACTAGTAATTAATGATTTTGCTTCCTGGTGCTAATGTGGAATACAAGATACATATCTTGCATTTGGAATTTCTATAGACTTAATCCTGCTTGTAATACAATGGAGATCTTTCTCATGCTTGTTAGTCTTAAGTTTTAAGAAGCTTTCAATTTAAGGAATGACTTTATCTTACCTGAGCTACAGTATAGCAAATGAATTTTCTTTTCCCTAGATCTCTCTTTTAAGATGATGTTTCTGGTAGTGTCCTGCCCTGCCTTGGGACAGAATCTAAATTGAGTTCCTAGGCTTAGTCTCTTATTCACATACTGGGAGTGTTGCAAAGAGTGCTTGGCGTTAGAGGATTGTGTGCCTTGCTTCATAAACTAACATCTCCCCTCTCTGATTAAGAAGCAGTTTTCATGTATTCATAAAAATAAAAAAGGTAGTGTAATCTCTGAGTTAGGCTTGAAGTAAAAAGTGGGAGGAGGATCTTCCATCATCCATTGAAGGCACCAATGAATGAGAGAGAGAAATACATTTAAATACTCTCAAGACTTATTTCTCTAATGAGGCGTAAATCTCTTGGGAAAGCTAGGACTACGTATGTTCTGAAAACTTTTCTCTTTAGAAGAATTTTCATGATAAACACATTAAAACTGTGTTTATGTTTATGACCTAGCAGCTGAAGCGCTGGATTGGGAAACAGGAAACCTGGATTTTATTCCTGGCTCTGCCATTGACCTGCTGGGTGATCTTGGGCACGTCACTTTCCCCTCCCTTTGCCTCAGTTTCCCCATTTGTAAAATGGAGATAATGACTCTGCCTTTGTAAAGCTCCTGGAGACCTATGGATGAAAAAGTTCTATATAAGAACACCATCATGCTAAATAAACACACACATGTTAACGCATTTGGAATGGTAGGATTTTTCTTGAACCTGTCTAAAACGAGTGTAAAAAGATTAGGCAATCCTGGCAATGATATCCACAGTTGTTTCACTAATAGTGCATTAATATTTTAGTACTGTGACTTCTGCATGAAATTAAACTGACCTACAATCTCAAAATACATATTTTTATTGGATTAATCCTCATACAATGTCCACAGTATGAAAATGTGTGACCTTCTTAATGATAAGAGCGGAAAACATTATAGAAATATCTACCAACTGTAAGGAAGGAAGGGAGATGTAAATAGCAGCTAGGCACCAAATGACCACTTTAGGGCTATAATGATTTGTCTTTCTTAAATTAAAATGCTGGCTATTAGAAAAGGAGGAAGTTTCCTATAAAAGGATGATTCTACCCTGTGGAGTTTCATTAGGACTATGAATTTATACAGGAAAGTATTTGGGGGGTACTGACTGAATTCTCACATTGTTGAGAACCAGAGATGTGGATGAAAGACTTGTCTAGGTTTTTCAGGCTGGAGTGTGGTGTTCTGAAACAGACTTTTTTTTTGGTTGCTATATGTTGCTGGATACACTAAACTGCTGATGTCAAAACTATCTTTCTGCATCATGCAGTGTTGCTTCTTTGCATAGGATCTCACTCCCTGGCTTCTTAAGTGCTAATTTTGATCGTTTGGATGTTCTGCATTATGGAATGAATGCTGGTAAAGAAGTGTTTCGCTTGTAAGTTTCAGTCCTCCTGTATATTAGAATATGTTTAATCTGACGTTGCAATGAGCATTAGAATGGGTTCAGACAAGCAGCCAAAAGTCCAAATGCTTGACTGAACCCGATCCAAATTTTCTGATCCTATTCAGGTGATTTCCAGTATTGCTTGTTTCAGGCCATGAAGGAAATACCACAGGAACAAACCTTTCTGAGGCATTACTGTTTATTATCCCAGCAGGAATTAGGACATGAAGGGGCTCATAAAATTGAGAAGTTATTCAAATAGTTTCAAACCTACAACATTGTTAGTTTTGGCTCCTGTTTGAGTGTGGGGTGAAGGTTCTATTGGTTTTTATTTTATATCAGCTTGTTCATCCATCCCTTACTCTAAATTAGTGGAAGTTTGCTCCTGATTTTATGTCTGTTGATAAAGTGTGTTTGAATTGGTTTCTAATGGTGTCTTAACAATCTCCTTTGTGTTTTGTCTGGTGTATTTCTGATATTTTACTAACATTATAACTCTATATTTATGCTTCAAGTTGCATGTATGATCCCTCAATTTGTTTTATTATTACTTGCAGTAAATAATACCTTTCAGGAGGTGTTTTAAAATGTCACCCCTTAGGTTATATCATTCCTATGAGATGCCTTTTGAAGAGTTATAACATGGGTGTAGTTTGGATGCGCCAGGAAGGCATTGCCCTCACCCCACAAACTGCAAACCTCGGGCAGGCGCAGAATTCCTTCCCTCCCATCCCTGTGCGAGCCCTGTTGGCCTGACAGGAGCTGCCAAATCTAGAAGTAAAACTATGCCTACGGTTATAACATAGGACATGTAGCTCCTATGCTTAAGAGTGTGCCTGAAACATCAAATCATTTTATGTTACAGTAATTCCATATCTCACTGTGCCTATGATATATTCTACTTATTCCACAAGTGAAGTAAAACTGACAGTTGATTCTAAAGTTTTGTGAGCCAGGTGTTGTCTTTGTTTGCCTAAAGGTCAGCAAGCAATATGGAGAAGTTCCTGTGTCTCCTTCAATAACTAACATATTTTACAAAAGGCCTCCATAGTCAAACTTTTCACTTGCTCACATGCTCACTCACATTCATATTTGAACTTATGCTGAATCCTGTAAATATTAAACTTGGAAAATCTGAGTGCAATTTGATGCTGGGAAAGAGAAGACTCCTTTATAAATTTGTCTGGCAGGTCTTAAGCCTTAACCACCACGCTGAGGAAAACATAACAAAATGAGACCAAAATGTGCAGAAGAAAGAAATTTAGAAAATGGAAAAAAAGACAAGTACATTGTATATGAAGAATTTCCATTTTACCAGGTTTTATGTCCCTTTTCCCTGCCAGAACAGCACAAAGGGACCTTAAACTTGCCCCAAGTGGACAGCTGAGGAATCCCCTGAGGCTCTGAGCTAGCATGCCTGGCTCTTGGCACACTCGCAGCCTTCCAAAATGGAAGCCCCTTCTCCCTCCCAGACGTTATTTCACCAGTCTTTTTTCCCTCCACTGTTCTTTCTGTGGTTAAATCCCTTTCCTGACTGGCAGGAAAAGAGACAGATCTTGTATGCCTCGATAGCCGTGGCTTAAACTGTTAAAGAACTATAAAAATATAATACAGGTATGAGTATAATAATGTGTGAACAGTCAGATAGCAAAAGAAAACAAATTCATTATTTAATATATTCAGTTATATTGCTCATATGTGGGTGATTCAGTCTCGACTGACTCACTTGTGAAATGATTGTGCCAAAATGTTCAAAGCTATATATAGCAATGCCTCAAAACATCTCCAAAAGTCATTGAACATTATACAGGATACAGTGCTGCTTCCAGGCAGCTGCACTGGGAACTTCAAGAGTTTGTGTAATTCTCAGAATGCTTAAGAAGTCAAAATTTTAAAAATGTCACTGCTCATCCATGCCAACTTCACTTCTTTTTTTTTTTTATTAAGGCTCTGGTAAAAAGAGGTATAAATGACATCTGTGGAACTAAATATAAAAATGGGATGACATTAAATTAAGGGAGGTACTGAGTGTTTGATCATTATGGTTTAGTTTAAATTAAATATGACTATTTTTATTTAATCACACAGAATTTCAACAGTCTGAACTGTTAGATTACTCACATTTTTTTCTCTCCCCTTTCCTTTTTATCTTGATGTCGGTATAGGAATAAAAAATTGACTAGAGCATCTGTTTTATTAAAGCAAGTTAAACTGTAAGAATTACCTGGGCAGTGCTTCCATTCCCCAGCTCCTTTGATATCAAAAGAATATTCAGCATTATCTGTTCTTTGCTTGTGCCTTCACTTTTCTTCCACGTGATCTCATTAACGTACCTCAGTACTTTGAGATATTGACAGAGATAAACCACAAAGCAACAGAGAAGTTATAGAATATGCAGGACCAAAGGGGCCCAGCACTGTTAAACAGTGACTGAGATAAGGAAAGAGTTATATCTCAAAGATAGCTACTGTATGTTTACTTACATTCACCACTAATAATAAATAGAGCTATCAGTGTGTAATCTTAAAAGCACTTTTGTCTGACAGCATTTTAAACTAGTTGTTTTATAGACTACTTTATAACTGTGTGGCTGTAACTTAATAACAAATTCGTGTCTGCTTTCACTCAAACCAGATAAGGAAATTACAACTCTTTTCCTCTCTCCCTTCCCCAGTTTTAATCGCTCCCACTAGTTTACCAACCTCAGGATTTTCCTACAGACCTAAACATGTGCAGCCTAAGTCCAGAATATGGACTACTCTGTAAGCTATGATTTTTTTTTCTCCAGAGACCCTGTCAAATGCATTAGCATCTACGCTATGAGAATTGATTCCCACCCTGTAATGACTTGATGATTATTTTATGCTCTTTTCTTTCCCAATCTCCTTTGCTCTGTTTCAAGAATGCACTGAATCTCCAAGTTGCATCCAGACTTCTGAGACTTCTTAAAGCTGGAAGTCTCAGCATATCCCTGGAAACAGAAAGAAACAGAGAGCAAGACATCTGAACTTAAAGAACAAGGTTAACCCTGACTCCCAGAT
This sequence comes from Gopherus flavomarginatus, assembly GCF_025201925.1. Classification (NCBI taxonomy): domain Eukaryota; kingdom Metazoa; phylum Chordata; order Testudines; family Testudinidae; genus Gopherus; species Gopherus flavomarginatus. The sequence goes on along the minus strand of NC_066617.1, from coordinate 182,077,240 downwards.
CAAACTACAGAACATCTTCCCTAGTTCTAAACGTAATACTAGCATGGAGGCTCGGTCCAGAAAAAGTCCAAATGGACTTTTATGGAATGTTGGGGAATTTAGGACTGTTTAAAAAAAAGTCTAATCCACCTACACAGCAGCTTCAGGAGGCACCAGCTGTTTATACAGAGGTTCCAAAATAGTTTTGTCTTCACTTAAGCAAAGAAATAGGAATATTACCAGCTCTGCCTCTTTCTCAGCATGCTGCATGTTTTTCCTGACTGCACAAAAGTTCCAAGATGCTACAGCCCTACACTTAGGAGAATTTCTGATTTGAGGGTCCTGTGTGTTGAGAGAAACTCTTACATTTTCCACAAAGAATATGGGATTCTCTGAAAATCACTCACAAAGAATTCATCTCAATGGTTGTAAAAGGATAAAATGTTTCCTTCCTTCTGCTCAGATTCCATGTACAACAGGCCAAAAAGCATGGTATATGTTTACACCTACACAGGCCTTCTAAGATATATATAAAAAGAGCTTGATGCCTTCAGGGTCTTATAACCTTTAATATTGAAGTTATCAATCTCTGTATAAAGCCAGCCATCAACAAGCCTAAATGGGAAAGGATATCATCATGACGACCATTTTTATCTAGTCTCTAGAGTGCTGACATGGGTCATAATAGTTCCTACATTTTATTCATGTCTAGAGATTTCCGATAGTGAAGAATAAATGGAATATATAAGAAACAAGACAGAAAAATGTCCTTTTTACCTGTTAATTTTTGTGTGTGAAGGGTATGCCTACACTGCAATGAAACACCCGCAGGTGGCCCGTGGCAGCTTATGCAGGCTCAACGGGCTCGGGCTCTCTGACTATCAAACTGAAGTATAAATGCCCAGGTTCAGGCTGCAATTTGATAGCCCCACAGCCCATATCAGCTGACACAGGCCAGTTGTAGGTGTTTTGTTGCAACGTAGACATACCCTAAATGATTGTCTACAGATTCTTCCCCACTCTTCATTGCCAAAAAATGATTAATTTCATATTTACATCATACTTAGATGGCAAACTATTTTTGTGATTTCCTGGACTTTGAATACTACACTTTCTAAAAGGTAGGTGTGGGATGACAGAAATTTACTTGGGTTTTCAGTGTTATCTTCAGAGACTTATTTTTAACTTCAGGCTCCCCTGCAGGTTTGGAGATAACTAAGTGCCTCACCTCCAATAAAAGAGCAGTTAGTGATACCATTTTTCATGCTGAATAATCCCTTACTACATTATTATAGCCCAACTGATTTCAGTGGGACGGCTCATGGCTTAATGTGCTATTCATAAATTTTAATCTTTGAATCTATTAAATCCAGGAAGGGACCATTAGATTATCTAATCTAACCTCCTTTATAACAGAGGGCATAGAATTTCACCCAGTTACTCCTGTAATGAAGCCCAATAACTTGTGTTTGACTAAAGTATGCTGCCCAAAAAGAAGCTGCAATCTTGATTTGAAGACTTCCCTTGGTAGTTTGTTCCAATGGCTAATAATCCTCACTATTTAAAAATGTGTTCCTTACTTCTAATTTGAATTTGTCTAGCTTTAATTCCCACCCATTGGTTCTTATGATTTTCTCCACTAGATTAAAAACCCCATTAGTAGCTGGTATCTTCTCCACAAATTCAGTGTAAATAAAAGCATCAGAATCTGCCCTAGAATTATCAATTGTATTTCACTTGAGTGGACTGAATCCACAAGTGTCTGACTCTTACTAAGATCTTGCTATGGTTTTGGTATGCATTTTTGGTGGAGGGGGAGGGAGAGGTTATCCTTATATGAAAATACAGTATCAAGAGTGCAGGCTTTTTAAAGGAAATACAGCAAGCTTCTATTTAACAGTCAGGGAAGATATGCCGGTAGTGTCTGTTGAGCTTGATGCTTTGTTGCTGTGCTTAATTTAAATGAGATCCAAAGGTGCGTGTATATATATATACATTTCTATTTTTTTTCTTTTGGGGAGATTTTTGTGGACTTTAATAGTTCCCTGTAAAAACTAGATGATTTTTTCTAAATGTACTGTATATTGCAGAATTTTGACGTTTTCTCTACTGTTCAAAAAAGACAAAGTTTATAATTTAGTGTCACTATAATTAAAAACATGTGACAAATAAGTTAACTGTATGTTTACATTATGATGTGAAGTGTTAATATCCAAAACAGGGTCTGAAAATGAGGAAAGGAACAGTAGGAGAGAAAAAATGCTTTATACATTTCAAATTTATTAGCAATACCTTTAATAAGAAATGTATGTCTGTCTCACTAACCAGAAAACTAGAGTAATCAGCTGTGCCTTTGAAGTTAAAAAGATTACTGAATCTACTCTTGCCTTCTCTGATACTTGAAACACAGTTAAATACTTCCAGCATGAACTTCATGAAACACTGAATTGATATTAATTATACTAATGTTTTGCAATAAAGATGACCTTGGGAAAACCTGAAGCTTACAGCACCCCCAATAACAATAAAATAATACCAAATCTGCAAAGCATGAACTTGGAGATGGATCTAAACTGACCTAGTAATGTTCACATTCATATAACATTAAAGTAATATACTTAGACTGTCTTAATTTCAAAATATAACTGTGTATATATAGACCTATTGTATTTGATGATTTACCTGATTTTTAAATTATCACAAGATACACATCTATACTGATTATAATTTGGCTTCCTCCAGAAAATAAAACATCACTGTGCTATTCAAACAGATTAACACACAAGATGCTTGGGCTTCTAACAAAGTGGATTAAAAATGTATTTCCTTCTTAAATAAGAAACAGTTAGAAAAAGCAATGAGAATATTGCAACAGGTTCAATAGTTTAAAACACAAAATTTTTTTACAGCTAATGGTATGCTGCAATATGTCTATCATATCAGGGTGGAGGGGAAACAGAGCCAACAATATTAAAACGAAAAAAAGGCAATAAACTTAATCCCAGCGATTCATTGGTACAGGGATCTTAAACACATCCCTCAACACAGTGTAGGTGAAAGACATAGAAGCACAAGGGGAATCTGGTTTGAAGTGTACAATCTCCTAAATCGTTATATCTAATCTTGGCCCAGTTATTTTTTTCATTTTAAAAAAAATTACAAACTCATCTACTCTCAGGAATACAGGGTGGAAAAATCTTATTCAATAACACTTGACTCACTACCTGAGAATAAAAGACTGAATGGAAAAGTATAAATGGAAGAGAGTGAAAAAAATGAAATTCAGAACCGACACAAGGAAGTACTTTTCACTCAAAGAGAAATACAATTTTTCAATAGCCTATTGAGCCAAGTTTGGAATTGAAGGTACTGAGGTCATTAAAGAAGAAGCGAGATGCTATTCTGGAGGAACTGTGTTAACCAAGATGACTTGCAATGGGCTGAATGGCCTTTTCCTTTTCCCCAAATTTATGTTCTTTTTGAAAAACTTTGATTACAAGTCATCCTGCTGTGATTTAGATAGCATGAATTCAGAAAGAGTGAATCAAATCCCTTAAATCAAGGATGCTTAGGTTTCTTTCTAGGTCTGAATTCTTGCCAGTCTGTAATAGAAAACTACCAGTTGAGAAAAAATGTTTCAGGAGTGGCAATTTACCTTAATATGCAATTTCCCTTTCCAGCTGATAAAGGGTAAGAGATGAAGATTCTAGACAACAAAGGCCAGCATATAAATCACTATGGGAATATGTTATGGACAGGTAGAAATGACAGACAGACAAGATTTTAAGCACCATTCTATTTATTTAAAGACAATAAATTTGCTAATAGGTCTCCACAGGACAGATCAGGTGAAATATTATGTTCTGAACTGTCTAGAAATGAGGCAGCTTGTGTTCATGAAATTAAAACTCTCTCAGTCAGTCATCACTGATTTTTTTGAACCCCATGCATAGATACAATAGATAGAGAATCAGCTGTTTGTGACAATATTAACACTAATATAGGAAGTGAGCACTAGGAAAGGGTTAAAAATATAACATCTACGGGCTCTTCTATTGATGCAGTTTTCAGTACTGAACAAAGAAAGTTTTTACTATTTGAGGATGGAAAGTGTTATTTAAATATTGTCCCTGTTGTTGGAATGCACGTGGTTATCATAGACGCAGCTTTAGATTCTTTAACATTACCGTTATCCTCCATTTTGACCTTGCACAACCAATTCCACACAACTCAGGTAAAGTTTTATGGTGCTGTTGTGTGTCAAGACCTGCACCTAGGACCCTCCTGTAATTTTGAAATTGTCTGTGTCCTTTTCAGAGTGATAAGCAACTCTAAGTTGTTTATGCTTTAAGACAACCCCTGAGTTTCCAAAGGCTGCTGAATTTTGGTGCCCTGTAGCCCAGTGTCATTCTTTGAAGCATCTGTTTCCAATATTTCCAGAGTTAGTAAAGCTAAGAAGAAATGAGTCTTTTATTACCATCAGGATGGCTCTCCTCCACCATGTGATATTGTACCAAGTACTTTCTGAGAGCTTTTATTGGCTTCCAGTCCCTTTGGGACTCTCTTTTGTATAATAAGTCCCCTGTAGCATAGTGTGGCTATTGGGAATGCTGGCAACAAGGCCATAGGAAACCAATTTACTAATTGTCTTTGTGTGACTGTGACACTCACATCCTTACTTCCTGGCACATTAGGGCAATGCCCCCTTATTCTGACCAAATGCTTTCTATGCTAAATTCTCTGACTCCACTATGAAAATCAGAGATTCTAGCCTTGACTTTGGACCCAGAATGAACTTCTCCAGATTTATTATGAAATAGTAGGATTTTTAGTAAGAGACAGTTGTATTCATGTGTAATTCTAGGCCATTCACTGAATTTGCAGCAACTTAAAGTATATTAGTAGCACCTTAACTCACAACAGAAGCTGTATAGTTTCCCTCATTACTATAATAAAATTGATTGGTTGTAACCCCAATCAACTGGGGTTGTACCTTCTGCTGTTGGTGTCCTATTCAGTTCTTCTTCAAATAGTGTCCCTATGGGTGCTCCACTTCCCATTAGACCCATAGAAACATACATCTCCAAGAACTCCAGTTACTGCACAAGGTGGGAAACTTCTTCTTGGATGTACAAATTAAGAATCTCTTGACGGTTCAGAGCAGGGAATCTTTCTCTCTGTTTGTGTGAACAGTGCCTTCCACTTGTGGGTGCAAGCAGAATAAATATTGAATAATAAAGACAACCTCTTAATTTGGGCCCTGATTCAGGAAAGCACTAACAAACATGTTTAATTTTAAGCACATGTTTAAGTGCTGCCATGAATAGGGATAAGACAAATATTGCAACTCTGTGCAATATCATTGGGGCGCATGTTATAGTAAGTTTATGAGCAGTTTATGTATCACTGTGAGCCAGGGAATGAATGCAGCTCCAAGTGGGAGGGTTACCACAGCTCCTCCAGGAACCAAAAACAGTAGGGGACTGTAATTAAGATGAACCACTCAGCTTGTAAATGCCCCCAGAGACTTGGTTCAAACTGTGTTTTCAGACACCAACAGACAAAGATATGTCTTTGGGTATAAAAAGCTGAGCTTGAACTGACAATAGGTCCTTCTTTTGATTCAGCAATGGACAGGCCCCTCTGTCCAAGGCAGGGTCCTAATCCTTGTTGAATGGTTGAAAGGACTTTGGCTTACCTCTGGTAAGCTTTTAGCATGTGTATAGGAACTTCTATTTTTTTTTAGGTATTTTCTTTTCCCCTAAGAATAAATGTATTTTGCTTTGTGAAGGCTGGTTGGTACCTATTATGTGCTGTAGTAGCCTCTGGAGAGGGTTAACCACAGGTTAGTCCTGGGGAAATCACAGTGAGATGCAGAGGGACTGCAAGCCTGAACCCCTGGTCTGCAGAGAGATGCAGGGCTCTGCCTGAAAGAGGTAATAGCTGGGAGCCTGAAAGCTTAAGTGGGTGTCCTGGAGGAAGACAGGAGATGGATCCAAGGTGCAGTTGACCCTGAAACAGTGACAAGGGATGATTTTCTGAATCAAGGCCTTGGTTTTATATAAAATACCATCTTCATTCCATTGACTGTCATATAATTAGAGCCTCTGGTGCCTGCATTTAGCTGCAATATGCTATTCTGTCTGTAGCTTTTAACTTGATGACTGCAGTCTGGTAATGCTAATCCTTCCTGCTCCTAGGAACTTGAGTGTGGAACCCAAAAAGAACTTTGAATATTTGAATCAATTCATTGGTATCTAAAATTCACCATCTTTACCCTTATTGACCAACTAGATGATTATTAGGCAACAGGTGACACATTCTGGAGAAATGGAAGGGAGTGGCCTCCTAGTTTGAAATAGCGAGTCTATGAAATTGCATATGAAGATATAGCCCTGCCTCAAACAAATTACAGTCTAAGATGACTAATGGTGAAAGTTTGGGGGTAAGGGATATAGTCAGATGAAAAATTACTTTTTTGAACTGTGACTATCTTGGGTTTCCCCACCTGCTATATCATTTCTTCGGTTTGAGATTATCTGATGCTTTTAGGAAAACATGACAATATGAAGTCTATTTTACGTACTTTAATGGTCTTTTTAATTGTGTAGCATGCAAAGATCTCCTATCTGAAAGTGCAGTAATGTGATAGTGTCATATGCAAAAGATTATCTTTAGAAAATTATTAATTATTTCAGTCACTCTGCAGTATTTTCAGTAAGTAAATTAATATCTTCCAGAGAGAGAGACACAGAGAGAATAAAATGGCAGACAAATAACTTCAGTTGCTTAGTCATGGTCAACTGAGGAGTACAAAATAGTTTAGCATTGGTAGAGTCACCTGGAAAGTCAGCAAAGAGCTAATCTCTAATCTGGAATCTTGGTCAAGAATGATAATTGTCAGTGATGCTTTCTTATTTTAGTGAATGTAAAGAGCTGTCTGATGTATTTGATGATTTCTGAAACAGAACATCTAGAGAACTATTGCTTTTCCTTTACTTTTGAAATTCTCCAGTTTTTTCTTTGCTTTGAATTTGATCAAATTAAGTCCACATCATTTGATAGTTAAAAGCCTTGAGAAGCTCACTGGTCCCAGCTCAAGTAAAAGTTGACCCCTTTTAAATTTGCTTGTGACTGAGTTTTTCAGTTTGCAGTTACACGTAATGCCTGTAGATTAGCAAATGTTGCCTCAGTTCGTCAATTTGTTGTTATTTTAAAAGTCTCAGTCCTGCCCTCTGAAATACTACTATACACCACGTTGCCTACTAATCTTTACACAATTGCCTACGTATGTGCAGCTGTCACAGCTGTTCTGAGATTGTTTGGCAGTGTGTGCAGTGTAATGAAGTGTGAGGCTGATCCCTACCACATTCACAAATGCAGACTAGTACTGTATTCTGTCCATTCTTGCAGCAATCAGAAAGAAAATGATGGTTCAGCAATAGAGCTGTGCTGCACTGGAAGCATCACCTACATACATGAGTAGTACAAAAATACTTGTTTCTCATGGTAGCCTGACCAATTTACTCTAATGATTGAAGTAGCAAGAATTAGAATTAAAACACTTCTTTTTCCAAAGGTAGTGAACCTTTTGTTAAAACTGAATTTTATAAATCTCTCTGTCAGTCACATCATCTTACTTGTGAGAAAGTTTCAGCTTTTCAATTACATTAATTTTACATTACAGTTCATTTACATTACAGCTTCACCTTAATTGCATTAATCTGGCTACATAATCACACAGTATGTCAGTAATGGTTGCACCATGGCGAGTGTCTCCCTAAAACCCAACCTTGCAGATTTCTTTTCTGCTGAGCACATTAGTGCCCAGGTGTGCAGATACGAGCCTGATCCTGCAAAGACTTGCACATGCATGCTTAACTTTATGCACTGTGAATGGTCCCCCTGAAGGCAATGTTGCTGTTAATAGTGAGTAAAATTAAGTATGTGGGTAAGTGAGGTCTAAATCCTGCTCTCTGAACTTCATTTATCAAAATCGGATCCTTAGTATATACTAAACTATCCAGACACTGACCAGAGCAGATACTGCAATGTGAATTTTTGCTGAGTAACTAGGGCCAAATATACTTTCAACTGACTCTTTTTTACTTTATTATTTAGCTATCATCTGGTTAAACCATGGGAATGTATTGTAGCTTATTCCTTAAACCATGAACATCTAGGAGAAGGGACCAAGTCAGTGTTTAGAAAGCACTTAGTATCCAGTGAGTACCACTGTTAACTAAATAAGAATAATTATTAATGGTGTGACCAATACACTTGTAAGGCATTCCATTGCTTTGTAAAATACTACACAGAGCAAGCACCTTTGCTTAAATGCAAATTTTGAGATAAGATAAAAAGAATTCGTATTAAATGCCCCTGAACTAGCTCGTGGATAGGTGGAAAGAGTGGGGGGACTTCAAATGTATGTATTAATTTTTACTTGCCTTTAATCCTGCAGCACATCTCGTTTATCCAAAATGCATCATGTTAGACTATTACTGATACCAGGGGTGGTGTTAACCTCTTCCCAGTGGGGAGCTGAGGTGGGCTAAACAGAAAACTGGGGCAAAGGGCTATTCTATCCATCTTTATCATCTGGACCCGTGAGAAGGAGTCTCTGAAAAAACTCCACCATGATTTCAACAGCTTCCACCCCACCATCAACCTCAGCCAAATCTACACGGGAGGTCCACTTCCTAGACACCACAGTGCAAATAAGTGATGGTCACATTACCACCACCCTATACCGAAAACCTACCAACCGCTATGCCTACCTTCATGCCTCCAGCTTCCATCCCAGGCACATCACACGATCCATTGTCTACAGCCAAGCACTGAGGTACAACCACATCTGCTCTAACCCCTCAGACAGAGACCAACACCTACAAAATCTCCACCAAGCATTCTCAAAACTACAATACCCACATGAGGAAATAAGGAAACAGATCAACGGAGTCAGACGTGTACCCAGAAGCCTCCTACTGCAAGACAAACCCAAGAAAGAAACCAACAGGACTCCACTGGCCATCACATACAGTCCCCAGCTAAAACCTCTCCAACGCATCATCAGGGACCTACAACCCATCCTGGACAATGATCCCACACTTTCACAGGCCTTGGGGGGCAGGCCAGTCCTCGCCCACAGGCAACCTGCCAACCTGAAACATATTCTCACCAGTAACTGCACACCGCACCATAGTAACTCTAGCTCAGGAACCAATCCATGCAACAAACCTCGATGCCAACTCTGCCCACATATCTACACCAGCGACACCATCACAGGACCTAACCAGATCAGCCACACCATCATCGGTTCATTCACCTGCACGTCCACCAATGTAATATACGCCATCATATGCCAGCAATGCCCTCTGCTATGTACATCGGCCAAACTGGACAGTCTCTGCGGAAAAGGATAAATGGACACAAATCAGATATTAGGAATGGCAATATACAAAAACCTGTAGGAGAACACTTCAACTTCCCTGGCCACACTATAGCAGACCTTAAGGTGGCCATCCTGCAGCAAAGAAACTTCAGGACCAGACTTCAAAGAGAAACTGCTGAGCTTCAGTTCATCTGCAAATTTGACACCATCAGCTCAGGATTAAACAAAGACTGTGAATGGCTTGCCAATTACAGAACCAGTTTCTCCTCCCTTGGTTTTCACACCTCAACTGCTAGAACAAGGCCTCATCCTCTCTGACTGAACTACCTCATTATCTCTAGCTTGCCTGCATATATATACCTGCCCCTGGAAATTTCCACTACATGCATCTGACGAAGTGGGTATTTACCCACGAAAGCTCATGCTCCAAAACGTCTGTTAGTCTATAAGGTGCCAGAGGACTCTTTGCTGCTTTTACAGATCCAGACTAACACGGTTACCCCTCTGATATCTATCAATCTTGTGGGCACACATCTAGCTTTCCAAACCAAAGGCTCTATTCTTTTAGCACATTGCAATTCTAAGGAAGGGTAGAAGGGAGTACAGCAAAATAGAGACAATGGATTTCAGGAAGGCAGATTTTGGTAAGCTCAGAGAGCTAATAGGTAAGGTCCCATAGGAATCAAGACTGAGGGGAAAAACAACTGAGGAGAGTTGGCAGTTTTTCAAAGGAACACTATTAAGAGCCCAAAAGCAAGCTATTCTGCTGGGTAGGAAAGATAGAAAATGTGGCAAAAGACCACCTTGGCTTAACCACGAGATCTTGCATGAACTAAAAAATAAAAAGGAGTCATATAAAAAATGGAAACTAGGTCAGATTACAAAGGATGAATATAGGCAAACAACACAGGCATGCAAGATTAGAAAGGCAAAGGCACAAAATGAGCTCAAACTAGCTATGCGAATAAAGTGAAACAAGAAGACTTTTTATCAATACATTAGAAGCAAGAGGAAGACCAAGGACAGGGTAGGCCCACTGCTCAGTGAGGAGGGAGAAACAGTAACAGGAAACTTGGAAATGGCAGAGATGCTTAATGACTTCTTTGTTTTGGTCTTCACTGAGAAGTCTGAAGGAATGCCTAACACAGTGAATGCTTATGGGAAGGGGGTAGGTTTAGAAGATAAAATAAAAAAAGAACAAGTAAAAAATCACTTAGAAAAGTTAGATGTCTGCAAGTCACCAGGGCCTGATGAAATGCATACTAGAATACTCAAGGAGCTAATAGAGGAGGTATCTGAGCCTCTAGCTGTTATCTTTGGAAAATCATGGGAGACGGGAAAGATTCCAGAAGACTGGAAAAGGGAAAATATAGTGCCCATCTATAAAAAGGGAATTAAAAACAACCCAGGAAACTACAGACCAGTTAGTTTAACTTCTGTGCCTGGGAAGATAATGGAGCAAGTAATTAAGGAAATCATTTGCAAACACTTGGAAGGTGGTAAGGTGATAGGGAATAGCCAGCATGGATTTGTAAAGAACAAATCGTGTCAAACCAATCTGATAGCTTTCTTTGATAGGATAACGAGTCTTGTAGATAAGGGAGAAGCAGTGCATGTGGTATACCTAGACTTTAGTAAGGCATTTGATACGGTCTCGCATGATATTCTTATCGATAAACTAGGCAAATACAATTTAGATGGGGCTACTATAAGGTGGGTGCATAACAGGCTGGATAACCGTACTCAGAGAGTAGTTGTTAATGGTTCCCAATCCTGCTGGAAAGGTATAATAAGTGGGGTTCCGCAGGGGTCTGTTTTGGGACTGGCTCTGTTCAATCTCTTCATCAACGACTTAAATGTTGGCATAGAAAGTACGCTTATTAAGTTTGCAGATGATACCAAACTGGGAGGGATTGCAACTGCTTTGGAGGACAGGGTCATAATTCAAAATGATCTGGACAAATTGGAGAAATGGTCTGAGGTAAACCAGATGAAGTTTAATAAAGACAAATGCAAAGTGCTCCACTTAGGAAGGAACAATCAGTTTCACACATACAAAATGGGAAGATACTGTCTAGGAAGGAGTACGGCAGAAAGGGATCTAGGGGTTGTAGTGGACTAGAAGCTAAATATGAGTCAACAGTGTGATGCTGTTGCAAAAAAAGCAAACGTGATTCTGGGATGCATTAACAGGTGTGTTCTTCTTCGAGTGATTGCTCACATCCATTCCAGTTAGGTGTGCGCGCCGTGCGTGCACGTTCGTCGGAAACTTTTTTACCCTAGCAACTCCAGTGGGCCGGCAGGTCGCCCCCTGGAGTGGCGTCGCCATGGCGCCCAATATATATCCCTGCCGGCCCGCCCGCTCCTCAGTTCCTTCTTACCGCCGTGTCGGTCGTTGGAACTGTGGAGCGCGGCATAGCTGTCCTCCACGTCCCTAGCTCTCCTTGTTATCTCTCGATTATCTCTCGTACTGTTATAGTTGTTAATTAGATTGTTAAGTGTAGATAGTAGTAGTTAAGTTAAGTAGTTTGTAAATAGTTCTTTGCCGGGGGCTTAGCCCTTCTCGGCACCCGGCACCGGGCTCATGCCTGGTTCGCCGGGCTTCAAGCAGTGTGCGGCCTGCAAGAAGCCTATGCCCACCAGCGACCCCCACGACGCGTGCCTGAAGTGCCTGGGGGAATCGCACAGATCGGACAAGTGCCGCATCTGCAAGGCTTTTAAGCCAAGAACAAAGAAGGAGAGGGATCAAAGACTCCGAACTCTCCTTATGGAGGCGGCACTTGACCCGGCGGCTTCGCAGGCCGTGATCTCGGCGCCGGCACCGGATCGCACCGGCACCGAAAAGACTTCCCGGCACCGACCTTCTCCGGCACCGGGGACAGAACCGAGGCCGTCGAAGTCTGCTACTCCGGCCAGGCAGACCCGACTGGAGCGCCCGGCCTCAACATCGGCCGCGGCGCCGCCGGCACCGTCGACTCCGGGCCCGGCGGGTCCGTCGAGTCCGGTGCCGCCAAGCTCCCCCATGAGATCTGGGGTTGAGATATTGGTCCCATCCACGCCGGAGACCTTCGCCTCGGCTCGGGACCTCATAGCCCTGACTGAGCCCACTCAGCTGCCACCCCCAGTACCTCCGGTGCGGGTCGTGTCCAGAGGCAAGCCCATGATGTCGGCACCGTCTCGGGACTCACGCTCACGATCGAGGTCCCGACGCCACGGTCGCTCCAGATCCCGCCGCCGCTCGCAGTCCCGGCACCGCTCCCCTCGGCGGTACCGGTCGCACTCGCGGCGCCGGTCGGCCTCAAGACGGTCGCGGTTGGACTCCAGCCACCGATACCGGCACCGCGACTCCAGGAGCCAATCCCGACGTTACTCGCCGCACCGGTCGACCTCCCGGCACCGAGCTGGTGGTAGGTCCCGGTCCCGGTCGACCTCCCGGCACCGAGCTGGTGGTAGGTCCCGGTCCCGATCCCGGCACCGAAGCGGCGGCCGGTACCGGTCCAGATCCCGGCACCGAGACAGAACCCGGTCCCGGTCCCGATCCCGGCACCGTTTTGACTCCCGGCACCGGTCCCCGGCACCGAGACGTTCGTTCGTGCTGACCCGCGCAGACCCTTACCAACCAGGGTCAGCCCCGCCGTGGCCTTCTAGACAGCCGTCGGTCTCTTCCCAAACAGACAGCGGGTATGCGCTGGGCACCGACCGGCAGGCGGCGCTGTTTAGCGATCCGCCACAACAAGACCAAGGCCCGCAGCAATGGGGGTTCTGGACACCCTGGGCATACCATCAGGCCCAGGGGCCCCAACAGCTCCCTGCTAGGCCTGCGACGGCGGAGCGCAGGGCGCCGGAAGCCTCATTGTCTCGCCCCCCTCCCTCCCCGGATGGGGAGGAAGGGTCCAAGCAACAAGACTCCGCTTTGGCTCCTGAGGCAGAGGCGAGGGCCGAGGGAGACCCTCCATTAGACACTCTCTTGCCGGGGGTCTCCTCATCCTCGTCCCCTGATGAATCGGTGGCTGGTAACTCCTCCAACAGCCCCCCCCTGCTGGATCTCAGGGCGCACCAAGACCTCCTCAGGCGAGTAGCTCAGAATCTGAGTCTGCAAGCTGAGGAGGTCTCGGAAATAGAGGATCCAATCGTCACCATCCTCTCAGCAGATGCTCCCACCAGGGTCGCCCTACCCTTCATAAGAACCATCCAGGCCAACGCCAACACCATCTGGCAGTCTCCGGCCTCCACCCCCCCTACTGCGAAGGGCGTCGAGAGGAAGTACATGGCCCCTTCTAAAGGCTATGAATACCTCCATGTACATCCGACACCGTGTTCCCTGGTGGTTCAATCGGTGAACGACAAGGAGCGTCATGGGCAAGAGGCTCCAGCCCCCAAATCCAGAGAGGCCAGGCGAATGGACCTCCTCGGCCGTAAGGTATACTCGGCTGGGGCGCTGCAGCTCAGGGTTTCAAACCAGCAAGCCCTGCTGAGCAGATACGCCTTCAACTCCTGGGTGGCAGCAGACAAATTCAAGGAGCTGCTGCCGCAAGACGCTCGCCAGGAATTTGCGGCCATCTTGGATGAAGGCAAGAAGGTTGCACGCATGTCCTTGCAAGCTTCTTTGGACGCTGCAGACTCGGCTGCCCGTACCCTCGCGTCGGGAGTAACGATGCGTCGCATCTCCTGGCTGCAGGTTTCTGGCCTTCCGCCGGAGCTCCAGCATACCATCCAGGACCTCCCTTTCGAAGGCCAGGGCCTGTTTTCTGAAAAGACAGACCCCAGACTCAAGAGTCTGAAGGATAATCGGGTCATTATGCGGTCCCTCGGGATGCACACACCGGGAACGCAACGCACACCCTTCCGGCCGCAGCAACAACAGCAGCGCAGGCCGTATTCCCAGTTCCGCCAGCGGCATGACCTTAACAGGCGCCGCGGCAGGAATGGAAGGCGCAGGCATTCGGGGAACCAAGGGGGGCAGAACCAAGGCTCCTCTAAGCCCCCGCCTGGACCTAAGCCTTCATTTTGAAGGTGCGCCCGAGGGCGCAGTAACAGTTTCCCCCATGGATCCTCCCCCCCGTTTTCCAACCGCCTTTCGTTTTTCCTCCCGGCGTGGTCCCAAATAACATCGGACCGCTGGGTCTTACGCACGGTGCAGACGGGATACCGCCTGCAGTTTGTATCATTTCCTCCTTCCCGCCCCCCTTCCTCGTCCCTCTTCAGGGACCCCTCTCACGAGCAATTCCTTCGACAGGAGGTGCAGACGCTCCTCAGCAAAGGAGCTATAGAGGCGGTTCCGGAAAACGAGAAAGGCAAGGGGTTTTATTCCCGCTACTTTCTGATCCCCAAGGCCAAGGGAGGCCTCAGGCCTATCCTCGACCTGCGAGAGCTCAACAAATACCTGGTGAAGTTGAAGTTCCGCATGGTATCCTTGGGGACCATTATCCCATCCCTGGATCCGGGAGACTGGTACGCCGCCCTCGACATGCAGGACGCGTATTTTCACATTGCCATTTGGCCACACCACAGACGTTTCCTTCGCTTCGTGGTGGGCCCCCTTCACTATCAATTTGCAGTCCTCCCATTTGGCCTGTCCACGGCCCCGAGGGTGTTTACAAAATGCATGGCAGTTGTTGTGGCGCATCTTCGGCGCAATCGTATCCACGTGTTTCCTTATCTGGACGATTGGTTGATTCGGGGCACGTCGGAACGACAAGTCTGCAGCCATGTCCGCGTGATCACCGGCATGTTCGCCACTTTGGGCCTCTTGATAAACACGGACAAGTCCACCCTGATTCCCACGCAGAGGGTGGAATTCATCGGGGCCGTCCTGGACGCCACTGTGGCCAGGGCCTTACTGCCATTGCAGAGGTTCCAGGCCTTGCCGGCGATCGTTCAACGACTACGGTCAGCCCCCTTGACATCAGTGCGGACATGTCTAGCCCTGTTAGGCCACATGGCGGCTTGCACCTTTGTGACCGGTTACGCTCGGCTCCGCATGAGGCCCCTCCAGTTGTGGCTCATCGATCATTACAGGCCGGCAAGACAGCCGCTAGACATGCTAATCACAATCCCCCAAAGGGTGTTAGATTCTCTCGGCTGGTGGCTAGACCAGTCCGTGCTATGTGCGGGACTCCCTTTCCACCCACCTCAGCCCTCGGTGTCCCTGACAACGGATGCCTCAGACCTGGGCTGGGGGGCCCACCTAGGGACCCTGAGAACGCAGGGCCTGTGGTCCCAGGAGGAGGTGGGGTTGCACATCAACATGCGGGAGTTGAGAGCGGTCCGCCTTGCTTGTCAAACATTCTGCCATCAGCTTCAGGGTCGTTGTGTCGCAGTGTTCACCGACAACACGACGACCATGTATTATATCAACAAGCAAGGCGGCACCAGATCCTCCCCCCTGTGTCACGAGGCGATGCGACTCTGGGACTTTTGTGTAGCCCACTCCATTCACCTCACGGCTTCCTTCCTCCCCGGAGTACGGAACACGCTGGCGGATCGATTGAGCAGATCCTTCCTGTCGCACGAGTTGTCCCTCCGCCCGGACGTCGCCCTCTCCATCTTCCGGAGGTGGGGTTATCCCCGGGTGGACCTCTTCGCGTCCAGGGGGAACAGGAAGTGCCAAGCGTTCTGCTCCTTTCAGGGCAGGGAGCCAGGGTCGATAGCGGATGCCTTCCTTATTCAGTGGTCGACCCACCTGTACTATGCGTTTCCCCCGTTCCCTCTGGTTCACAGGGTCCTTCTGAAGGTGCTCAGGGACAGGGCTCACGTGATCATGGTAGCCCCGGCATGGCCCAGACAGCACTGGTACCCCATGCTGCTGGACCTGACCATAGCCGACCCAGTTCCCCTGCCCCTTCACCCGGACCTGATTACCCAGGAGCACGGGACCCTCTGTCACCCGGACCTGCAGTCGCTGCACCTAGCGGCGTGGCTCCTGCGTGGCTGACTGGTTCTGAGCTGCGCTGCTCCACGCCGGTGAGGGAGATGCTTTTGGGCAGCAGAAAGCCTTCCACGAGAGCGACATATTCGGCCAAGTGGAAGCGTTTCTCCTGTTGGTGCGTGGAGAGAAATCTCCGCCCTATGGAAGTTTCGGTGGCCGACATCTTAGACTACGTTTGGTCCCTCAAACAGCAAGGTCTGGCCATATCGTCGTTGCGAGTCCACCTGGCAGCTATCTCCACTTTTCACCCGGGTGCGGATGGTCGCTCTGTTTTTTCTCACCCGACGGTGTCTAGATTCCTTAAGGGGCTGGAACGTCTATACCCTAACGTCCGTCCCCCTGCTCCAACCTGGGATCTTAACCTGGTGTTGTCCCGGCTCATGGGACCCCCCTTTGAACCGTTAGCCACTTGCTCCCTGCTTTACCTCTCTTGGAAGACTGCCTTTCTAGTTGCTATCACCTCAGCTAGACGGGTGTCGGAACTCCGGGCTCTTGTGGTAGACCCCCCATATACAGTCTTCCACAAAGATAAGGTGCAGCTGAGACCACACCCTGCCTTTCTTCCCAAGGTAGTCTCGTCCTTTCACATCAGCCAAGAGATATTCCTTCCGGTTTTTTTCCCGAAACCTCACTCCTCAGGCAGGGAGCAGCAGCTCCACTCGCTTGATGTCCGTAGGGCTCTCGCGTTCTACGTGGAGAGGACTAAGCCCTTCCGCAAATCCCCCCAGCTTTTCGTGGCGGTAGCGGACCGCATGAAAGGGCTTCCTATCTCCTCCCAGAGGTTATCCTCTTGGGTGACGTCCTGCATCAGGACCTGCTATGACTTGGCCCATGTCCCTACGGGCCGTGTGACTGCGCATTCTACCAGGGCGCAGGCGTCGTCGCTGGCTTTCCTCGCCCGTGTGCCCATCCAGGAAATCTGTCGGGCAGCGACCTGGTCATCGGTCCACACCTTTGCTTCCCACTACGCCCTGGTCCAGCAGTCAAGAGAGGATGTGGCCTTCGGATCTGCAGTGCTCCATGCCGCGACTTCTCACTCCGACCCCACCGCCTAGGTATGGCTTGGGATTCACCTAACTGGAATGGATGTGAGCAATCACTCGAAGAAGAAAAGACGGTTACTCACCTTTGTAACTGTTGTTCTTCGAGATGTGTTGCTCACATCCATTCCACACCCGCCCTCCTTCCCCACTGTCGGAGTAGCCGGCAAGAAGGAACTGAGGAGCGGGCAGGCCGGCAGGGATATATATTGGGCGCCATGGCGGCGCCACTCCAGGGGGCGACCTGCCGGCCCACTGGAGTTGCTAGGGTAAAAAAGTTTCCGACGAACGTGCACGCGCGGCGCGCACACCTAACTGGAATGGATGTGAGCAACACATCTCGAAGAACAACAGTTACAAAGGTGAGTAACCGTCTTTTGTGAGCAAGACACGAGAAGTCATTCTTCCGCTCTACTCTGCGCTGGTTAGGCCTCAACTGGACTATTGTGTCCAGTTCTGGGCACCGTAATTCAAGAAAGATATGGAGAAATTGAAGAGAGTCCAGACAAGAGAAACAAGAATGATTAAAGGTCTTGAGAACATGACCTACGAAGGAAGGCTGAAAGAATTGGGTTTGTTTAGCTTGGAAAAGAGAAGACTGAGAGGGGACATGATAGCAGTTTTCAGGTATCTTAAAGGATGTCATCAGGATGAGGGAGAAAACTTGTTCACCTTAGCCTCTAATGATAGAACAAGAAGCAATGGGCTTAAACTGCAGCAAGGGAGATTTAGGTTGGACATTAGGAAAAAGTTCCTAACTGTCAGGGTGGTTAAACACTGGAATAACTTGCCTAGGGAGGTTGTGGAATCTCCATCTCTGGAGATATTTAAGAGTAGGTTAGATAAATGTCTATCTGGGATGGTCTAGACAGTATTTGGTCCTGCCATGAGGGCAGGGGACTGGACTCGGTGACCTCTCGAGGTCCCTTCCAGTCCTAGAGTCTATGAATCTATGATCATTTATGCATGTAACTTCCTCCACCGCTAGCAGAGGTTATGAATGTACGTCCTCCACATATTAAGAAGATAATATATCCTATAAGAGTGCCAGTTTTACTGAGCCATTTGTAAGACACCCTGTAAAATTGGGAGAATTTACCTATTGTGAAGGTCGTTCACCTGTTTTCTGCCACTGTTAAAAATATTACAGTTTTAAAGCTAGTTTAATTGACCACTGAGGATTCCCCCTGCAGAGGGAAATCCTCTGCTAGCACTAAGCTGTCAAAATAGCCTCCTGTGCCATCTGCCTTCAAGCCCTAGTGTATCAACTGGAGCTGAAGCAAAAGGGATGTGTCTAGGGCATCCCTGGTGGACTGCAGAGAAGTTCCTTAGGAGCCATGGGCAGCCAACATACAATAAAAACAGGATTTTTTGGCTGCTATAATTTTTTGCCTGGGACCAGTGCCAATGAAGATCAAAATCCTGTGGCTGGAAAGGCATCTTGGCTATCCCCCATGTTTCCTATCTTGTACTGACATCTAGGCTGGATGAATTCATTCCACAAAATATATACAGTATTTTGTATGAGTTGGACTGTAAGCGCCGATTCCATGGGTGCTCCAGGGTTCAAACACCCTCAGCACCTGCAGGGCCAGATGAATCTTTTGTGGGTCCCTGCCCCCCAAGACCCTTCCCACCATTCCGTCCTGTGACCCTGCTCCCTATTCAGGCACTTCCCCTTGAGGCCCTGCCTGCAACTCACACAGGAGGGAAGGGAGAAGAGAGGAGCACCCCCCAGCAAAACCAAAAGTCAGCACATGTGTATTGGACTGTCAGAACCAAAATGAATATTTTTAAATCATAATTTCAGTTTTTTAGATCAATAAATGAACTATTGGAGAAAACTGGCAAGCACATTTCATACATTGTTGAGGCAATGATATCATCCAGAACACATACAAGTATCACCGGGTTCTCAAAACACATTGATTAATCAATAACTATTAGCTGTATTGGCAAATAATTTAACATTAAGCACTATTTAAGAGCTATCCTGAAAATGAATGGTGTTAAGTATGTCCTTAAGTATGGTATTGAATCAGGGCCTATCAAATTACAGTTAATTTACACCTAGTTATACAATATGGAAAATATTATATGATTAAAATTGGTCTCATTTTAAGATGGTGAGTGACTACAAACATGTTACCCTTCGGATCATAGTTTAAATTGTTCAAAATTAGAAGTTATATTAAAATTGTTTTTTATATTGTTAGATTATTCAGTAGGAAATCCCAGAACAACTAGCATCTTATTGTTGCAGTGTGGTAACAAATAAACAGAAACATGTTAATTTTGAGATCACAACATTTAAATACAAAAGATCACTAGACGACTACATCAAAATTGTCTTCTACTTCAATCCTAATCCTATTCCTATTAAACCAGATTATTCAACAACAACATTTATAAAATTATGTGTTGGTAGGCAAATGCAAATATACTAGGTTCTATATCCCAAGAGTTTCAAACTAAAAAAACCCTAAGTTTTAGTAAAAATTATTTCATTCAAATTCTGGTGAAATCAAAGTAAGTAACTGATTTTATGAATCACCCAACAGTTCATCAATATACTAATTTAACCCTCTTTTTTCCCGAAATTGACTATTCAAAGTTTTCCCTGCTGTTGTCATAGTCTTAGAAAAGATATTCCTTAGCATCCTTGACAAGGTGAAATATAATAGAAAGGAGAAGTGAAACAGCAAAGCCTACCATAGAACCTTCTTCATGCAATATAAGATATTTTTTCATTCTAGCCCATGTAGGTCTAGTTATAACTGGAAATATGTATTTATGATAGTAATGAATATTTTATTTGGATCTCTAAACCACTGACCTTAATCTCTTATAACCTAAAGAAGACTCAATGATTGAGTTTGAGACAGAGGGTTAGAACCAGAGAAAAGTACAGTAGTAATGCTAGAAATGTGTAAATAATCCAGAAATTTATTTAAAAGTTTATTTAGGGATTAAATTGATCCACAGATATAGAATTGAGAACTAAAGATGAAAACATACCTAAGTTAGTTTAGTCTACTGACCTGGAAAACAACGATTCTGAAGTTATTTACCCTAGGAAAGATCTTTGTAAATCCTCATTTTTTCAAAGGGCCAATGTGTTGCACTCTTTGAATTTGGGCCCAGTCCTATAAAAAGTTATGCATTGGTGTAACTTTACTCATATTAGCAGCCACACAATGATAAATTTACTTGAAACTTATTTGAAAGTTAGCTTGCAATGGAGTAGATTTTCTTCTGCTGTTAAATGATCTTCTATTTCTATGTTTTTCTCTAGATGGAAGATTTTATTTGTAAGTAAGCCAAATAGTGGCCTAACAGCCATCAGAAGGAAAAGAAAGAGGCACTTGAGAGCAAGGTGTAATCTCCTAATTAGTTGTAAATAACAATGAAAGTGACAGATTTTAACAAAATGAAATACAAAATTAGGCTAACTTTGCACTGTTAACTCCTAAAGTTTTAATAATTATAAAGATATAAAAGGCAAGTTAGATACCTGCTCCTCTCTAGCCCCCTATGTCAGTAGATACACAATATATTGGAGGTTTCCAGTAAGATGTATAGTGAAAGAGGCATTCAATCATCTCACTGCTATTTCACATAAATTCATAAAAAGATACTGTACCAAGCTAAATGGCCACACATTTGACCCTTGACAGTATAAAGGAAAATCTAGGCTTCTCTGTGACCTTATACTGTTTAAGTTTAATGGTGAAATTAGCACTGAAGTAATGCAAATATACTCTGTATTATATAAGGTTGCATCTTAATATATGACTGAGAGAGAATGTTAACTATTGAAAGTACGGTGTCGATGACACAAGATTACACTAGCAGTGATGACAGATTATAATTTGACAGACAGTAATGAAAGCCTAAAGATCATATATTATAATAATAGTACAGTATTTACTGCATCTATGGTGATTTACATTTTCAAAGTGCAGTACAAACATTAACTGATTTATATGAATAGCAAGTGCCTTATGGATCTTAACTTTTTAAAAAAATATTTTATTAAGGACATTTATACAAAGGGAAAAGGCAATAATTAAATGATGCTTTTTTGGGAGGTGGACATAGTTATGGTTTACTCACTAGTCATTTATCTTTGGAGAGCTGGGTAAAATTCAAACCTTGATTTCAAGTTCAGGAACATCCCTAGGAAGATCATATAACAAAACCATTATATCACACAGTTTCTGTTCAATGAAAGACTCAGACAACAGAGATGATACAGTTCAAAACTTAGGTGCATTGACAGAGCTTTGATATTTTGTCCTCACTGAAGAGTAAATACTGGAAATCAGTATACAGCTCAAGCAGCCAAGCTATGCACTGGGGTTCTCCTTCCTCCACAGGCCACAGAACAGCTAATGGCTTGTGTTATGGCCCCTACTAAAGGCCATGAGGTGGCAGAAACTCTCAGTGTTCCTGAACTTGCTCTGCTAAAGCAGATCCACAGCATAGCACCTCACTCCTTCCCTGGTGCAACACCAAAGAACTATTGTCCAGTAGCACACAGGAAGCTCCCACAGAGCAAGGCTGTATGGCATGGAGAGGAGTTAGAATGCAAGGTTTATTTTCATTGTGTAGCGTGAAGTTGATGGACTAGTAATCACTTACATCAGGTTTGAATTTGGCTGTGAGAATTTTGAGGTCTAGAGGAGGGGGTCAGTGAAAGTAAATGTTGCCCCTCAAAATTCTGACTGCCAAATTCTGAAAAATAAATACAATATACTTCAAAGTAACGTTTTGTTTCTTTACACATATGGCATACCATTACATACATAGTGTGTGCATGAGTATAAATGGACAAAAAGTTACCATGAAGTGTTAAGTTTTCTGTGGTTTTTATATACAATGTCTAAACAATGAGATTCTAGTTTTCAAAAAAATAACGAAATTGTAACTGATTCCATGAATATTCAGCAAGCAAATAATCTTAGATTTGTATAGCACCTTTATCCCCAAAAGTCCCAAACCATTCTACAAATTTAAAGTCCAGGTACATTAAGAAAAGTGAGCCTGTAAAAATGATGACAACTTGCTCAGTAGATCTGCCCATTCTTTCTGGGTATTCAGTCCTATCGTCTTGCTTCAGTGACAAAAATGAGTTCCTAAAATTTTTCACTCCTCTTAGTCTCCAAGAGCTAATTGCTTTGGGAAATTGAGCTGTATTCTGTTCAGGTTCACACAGATTTGTCACTTACTTTACCAATGCATTATAACTGGTGATGATACATGAGCTAGAAAAAGAACCCAGTTTGACTTTCAGATTCCAGATTGTTCACACCCATGGCAATGAGAAAAAACCTCTCTTTACCTGTAACCTGGGCAAATTTGATGTAGAATAGACTATAAATATTACACTCCATTATGACACTTTCACAAAACCATTTTCAGAGTAAAATTGCACTTTAATAGTATATGGCTGAAATTCTGCTACCTCTGGATAAAATACAGCTCACAGTATCAGTATGCAATTAGAGATGGGCAGAGATGGCTTTGTTTGGAGCTATATAACATAATGCCTCTGTGTTTAAAATATTGTATGTATTTCATGGGGGAAAATTATTTATTTTGGCATCATCAAAGCAACACCAAACCCATCTATTAAAAATGACTTAACTATGTCCCTTTCTGTAGGATACATGATGCCTCCCCCTTCATATAATGCCATGCTTGCAATAACATAAAAGATTCTGAAGTTCTAACTTGAACAAGGAATATGTAACACCCCTTCTTATAATATGATAAATCCAAGCGCATATGTGCCTACTCTCAATAGATAATGCAGGGGAGGATCTGCCCCTAATTGTATATTGGGGCAATTGGATTGTATATATTGTCACGAGGCACATTTTTGTTTGCAATAGAGAGGTTAAACTTTCTGTCCTTTCAGCAACAGCTCCAGCCTGCTTTAGGCAGAAATTGGAACACTGGCTTGGTTCCAACAACTTAAAAGGAGCTGATGCCTATACAAATCTGCATAATGGCAGTCTTAATCGTTAGTAGTTTTGATATTTTTCCGTTTCTCATGTAATGATTTATAATGAGTTGAAATTAACTGGATGGTTCACTGATAACTTGAATACTGATTAACCTGGAGACTTTTGCCAGTTTATGACCACTTCAGATGTTTCTATGTTTCATTTGTTTGTGTTTTTGTTTAGCAGTGAGACATCATGTTGTATGAAATCACACAGCAGAACATGAAATTTAATTCCTTGTCTCTTTTCCTTTTGCACCAATGATTCAAGCATTCAAATATACAGTAGGCTCTCCCCCTCAGACATCAGCGCCACTCAACTATGCCAAGAGGGTTTTCATCTCCCTGAAGTAGGGATTGAGAATATTAAGCGGTTCACAGTGGGATTTATAAGGATTTTACCTGCCTATTTGCTCCATCATTTTCTCACTTCTTTTTCCTCCGTTTTGCTTCAGTGCATAAAAAACAAGCTGTTTTGCTTTAAGTAAAGCACATGTTGTTTAGGCTCTTCAGATTTTTGCTAGCTAATCTATGAATAACTTATTAAGCACTGGCTATTATACCTTCCAGAGTTATAAATATAGCTGTGTCTCAGTGGCTAGGGCACTGGACTGGAATTCAGAAGACCTGATGTGAAATTCTGACCCTGCTGATGTCAATTACAGTTTTCCCATTGATTTGAATGGGGTCAGGATTTCATCACAGGATCTGTTCCTGGCTCTGTTATTGGCCTGACAGCTGAACTTGGGCAAGTCATTTCACCATTCTGGGCCTCCATTTCTCTTTCTATAAAGTTGAGGGAATGCTTTGAAAAGTGAAAAGTGCTGTAGAAGAGCATGGTGGAATTATTCTTTTTTATTTTTTAGAGATGGACTGAAGATATACAGTTGATATCAAAATTGGGGGTGTTCAGATCCTGTGTTTTAGTTTGGATCTGTCTCTTCATACAACACACTGTAACATGGTATAAAGCAAATTATTGTGATCTACTATGAAAGAAATACTCTGGGTGGTAAATTGGAGTCCTACTGTCACTTTCTATGGAACAGCCTGTCCCTGGTCTTTCTTTGGATCTAGGGGAAGGAGCAAGTAGCCTCTTCTGGCAAGGGTCAGGTACAAGAATGATGGCAGTCACTGCACTTGTGCGAGTTTGGGAGCTGTTGCCTTGATGTGCCTCTAGAGGAGAGAACTTAATTTGGACCCAGAGAGGGGAGTTGGCTGCACCGTCCTACAGAAATTGTGCAGCCTCTGTATGCCCTATGCTCAGTAGGGAAATGGGTTTTTGCTTCCTAAGACACAATATCGCTTAGGGTTCTCGCTAGGATAATGTAGCTCCACATCACCCCAAAAGCAAGTATAAACCTTAAAGGCACCGTCCAACTGACAGCAAGTATCCAATGTGAAAATAAGCATGTACTGGAGCAAGCCAGTGTTTCCAATGAAAGCAGAAGGCATTATCGTTATCCTGCTCACACTTCCCAGAAGATTTTGAAGGCAGCACAGAAGAGCATGTCACAAAATCCTTTGTGTGGAGGCTTATTATGAGGAAATATTCCTCCACTTTACTTTGTTGCTCTTTAAAGGGAAGCTGTTAGGCATAATACAAGCAGAGATTTTAACTTGAGATTCTTATAAAATATTTCTGAATAAGTTTCAGCAAGGACAGTCCTTGGTCCAGTCTTGTATCCAGACATTGTATCCAGGGCTTGGTGAAAACAAGAAGGTTCTAGAAATTGGAGGACAGGTCAGCTTCTAATGTGGTCCTTGATGTGAGACTGGGTGAGTTCTATCTACCAGGAGTTATACTGGAAGCTGTTATATGAGTGGCTTGGTCAAGGCTTGTGGTCAAAAGAATGCATGTCTTGAGTGTCAGGATTGAGGGTTATTGCACCTGGAAATTAGATTGGGAGTTGTGGGAGATCAAGAGGGATACACAGCTAGGTGGAGCATCCTGGGGGAGAATGTGAGGATTCCAGCAAGCACAAGAGACTGGTAATTATCCTAAACAGGAGTAATTGGGAGGGAGATCAAGGGGGATACACAGCTAGGTGGAGCATCCTGGGGGAGAATGTGAGGATTCCAGCAAGCACAAGAGACTGGTAATTATCCTAAACAGGAGTAATTGGGAGCGTTCGGGCCATCAGTTGGCAAAACCCATATAATGTGGAACCTTACCATGCCTAACATTTGGGTTCTGAAACAGAATTCTGAGTATCACAATATGCAGAGTATGCACTGGTGGGGCACCTTCGTCCTTTCTCCACATTTTAGGAAAGATGTGGACAAATTGGAGAAAGTCCGGAGAAGAGCAACAAAAATGATTAAAGGTCTAGAAAACATGATCTATGAGGGAAGATTGAAAAAATTATGTTTGTTTAGTCTGGAGAAGCGAAGACTGAGAGAGGACATGATAACAGTTTTCAAATACGTAAAGGTTGTTACAAGGCATAAGGATGAAAACTGTTCTTAACATCTGAGGATAGGACAAGAAGCAATGGTATTAAATTCAGCAAGGACAGTTTAGGTTGGACATTAGGAAAAACTTTCTAACTGTCAGGGTGGTTAAGCACTAGAATAAACTGCCTAGGGAGGATGTGGAATCTCCATCACTGGAGGTTTTTAAATGTAGATTAGACAAACACCTGTCAGGGATAGTCTAGATAACACTTAGTTCTGCCATAAGTGCCGGAGACTTGACTAGATGACTCTCAAGGCCCCTATTCTATGAGGCCTACATTTCTATGATTCTATGATCCTGCTGAAAGCATCTCTGATAGCTTCTTTTTAACTGCCTGTTAGAGGAAAAAGCAGCATTCAGGGGAAAAATAAGTCCCTAATCAGATTACAACTCCAATATGCATTCTCACTGATTTACCTGAAGATGGGAAGAAATACAAACTTTCCTAATAAAAATAAGCATAATTTATTTTAATTGATTAGTTATTTAAGAAACATCTGCAAATGTTCCTCTTCTCTTCTCCTCATCTTTACATAGAAAGAATAAACATATGCAGCGCCTTTTCTCGATTTAGTTGGTTTGTTCCACAGACATCTATGCTCAATGAATCTCTCTGCTGCATTTACAGGGTTCTCTCATGCAGTGAATGCCACAAATCAGGGAGCATGGAAGTGATTCCGTGGTTTAATGTTTATGCACAAAAATGCAGAAAAGGAAAAATGAAAAGAATGAGGCTTGCTTTTATTGCTTTCCCCCCTCTTTCCTCTCTCTCTCTAATCTGTACAATTCTTTAAAAATGTTTTTAGATAATTTTATTTATATTGTCTATGTATCAAAGTTGTTAATGAGATGAGGATGCTGTAATGGGGAATATGGCTTTGCTTTTACTGGTACTTCCACCACCAGCACATCTATTTCATTATAATTGATTTTCAAGTTTATTTAAAATGTTTCACGAGGCATAACCTATTGAAATGAGTCATCTTGTTTTCAGGAGTGTCCTGGGGATAACAGTTTCCTGTACAATTTAGGTATAAAAACGGCTATTACAATATTAGCACTATAATAACTATTCCTAAACATGTTAAAAATGGAGTTTGATTTTTTGATTTAAAAGAACAGTTCTACTGATCATCAAATTCATTCAGAGCTCATTATATTAGCGCTGCAGTAATTATCAACCCTTTTATGTCTTAGGTGTTTCTTGAAGCTCTTTGGAAGGATATTTTGTTTTTGAAGCACAGCTGCTTATTTCACGCTGATGCTGCTCCTGTAACTCGTAAAGGAATTTGTGATATCAATGTTGTTGGCTACGAAAGAAACTACAGCCGCCATTTTTTATATTTTCACAAAGCCTTTAGAAAGAGCATGCTGGACATCACAAATCATTTTATAGCAGTGCTTCACAACCCTGTGCATAATATGCATTTAAATATTCTTTAAGCAGCACTAAGAAAAATGGCTCTCTGTATATGCCATGACTGCTTTGTATGTTGCTGAAACTTTAAAGGGAGTAAGATTCTGATATCCTTACTCACGCTGAGTAGTAACTTACTCCTCAAGTAATCCCATTGAACTGTTTGAGGAGTATGGTATTACGCTGTGTGGATAAGGATGTTAGAATGTGGCCCAAAATGATTGCTAAGAATATATGTCAAAAAGGAGGAGGTGGGGGGGGAATGTATAATAGAATTTGTTTCTTAATTTTTTGTTTTCACATATTTTATCCACAGGCAGTTTAAATGGGGACTTTAATAACAGCTCATTATAAAACTTGTCTGATCGCTAAAGGGTCATTAGTCCATTCAAATTCATTATGTAAAATAAGTTATAAATGGAAATGATTCTACCTAAGGATTCCTATACTTGGGCATTGCAGAAGTGTTAGGAATGAAGGTTGATATTCATGGCTGGGCTAGAGAACACTGCCTCTAGCATTCAGCTCCACACTGCACTAGCATGGATGAGTTCCATTAAAGGTTTCCGGCCTTGATTCAGGAAAGCCTCCTTAGTATGTAAATGCTAACTTTAAGCACCCTAAAGTTAAGAAGGAACATATATATTTGGTTAAAGTTAAGCTTTCCAAACTGGGCCTATATGTAGAGAGCTGCATGCATTTTCAGACATGTTAGGTGGACTCCACTGACAAAGTAAAAGTTCACAGATGGTATCAATACCCATGGGGAAAGAGTATCTTCCCAAAATACAGAGACTCTTAATAGTATCTTTTTTAAAGCTGTTTTACATATTTGAAATAAGCACATGGTCAGAGAGAGAAGAGGAGCACAGCCCCACATACTGAAACATAACAAACACGCACACATTTTGAATAGTTCTCCCAGGTGGGTCAAACATGTAATTAATAATTCACATGCTCAAGAGAGCAGTTATCCTGGTCTTGACTGATGCAGCTCTTCATGGACATAATGGAGCTGGCCAAAATGTTTCTGTTGCTTGGTTGAGTTTTCTGCAGCATAGTTCCAAATAGGTGTGGGCAGATTAGCCATTTTTTTTCTGTTTCTATAACATGAAAGGACAAGACCTTTTCTGCTGAATAAGGCTTACAGTATTTATCTGACTATTCCCAGGCAGGTAAATAAGGTTTGAAAAGCACATGTTGTTTCAGAGGACAGCTGTATTGTGGCTGGGACAGACTTTAAACATCTAGTAGGCAATGTAATATATGTTTAAACTGTGCTTTGACTTGGCCTTCCACACACAAAATACTTTGCAAAAACTAATTAAAACCATAATTAAAACTAAAAACCAACTAACATAAAATTCAGTGTGCTCTCAGCTCCAACAATATTTAACCCAGCAAGTCCAAAGCATGCAAAAAAAAAAATGCTCCAAAAGCCTAGCCTAAAAAACTCCATTCTCACTCAAAAATTCCCCAAAAGCAATTATTAGATGACGGTTTCCCTGTAGTATCTCCTCCCTATCAGAATCTCTGCAGAATTTGGAACCTGCATTATACTTTCAAAGATTCATGTTCAGCTGTTATTACATGGAGATAAACTACAGTATTTTTTTTATCTATGCAAAGTTTTGTGGATTGACTACCAAGTATGACAAGCAGAAAAGCAATTTCTTTGGTTGGTGAGTCTTACCCCTTGGCATTGCATAGAAATAGCTCTGGTCAGAAATTTTACCTGTATACAGTTTTCTCTAATGAGTACAGAAACTGATTTGAAATTAGTTGACCTATGCTGTGGGGTAAATTCAGCTGCATTTGAGGAAATAGGAATTCTCCAGATTGGCCAAACCAGCTATCAAACTGAAATATTAAAAGATGAACATACTGTACATGCCACAAAATGCTACCAAAGTACAATCATTGCCTGCAATATCATTTCTAGTGCTTTCAGATGAGTCCCTCTTAGGTTAGTGTTTGGTATTAATTCAAGTTGAAGAATGTCAAAGTTTTGTCTCCCACTTTGAAATTTAGCATCCAGAAAGTGGGGACCTGCATGATCACTTTTAAGCTTAATTACCGGCTTAAATTTGGTACGCTGCCACCAGCCAAAAATATAGTGTTTGGCACACTTTCTGTTCCCCCAAAACCTTCCCTGGGAAACACAAATCCAAACCCCTTGAGTCTTAAAACAAGGAGAAATAAACCATCCCCCCTCCTTCCCCTCCCCCAGACTTTCCCCTCCCTGGGTTGCCTTGGGAAGCTTCACATCGATCTGGACTCCTTGGATCTTAAACAAACGAGGAATTAACCCTCCCCCCTTTCTTTTCCCCCCACCAATGCCTGGTGAGTTTAGACTCAATCCCTTGGATTCTAAAACAAGGAAAAATCAATCAGGTTCTTAAAAAGAAAGCTTTTAATTAAAGAAAGAAAAAGTAAAAATTATCTCTGTAAAATCAGGTTGAAAAATGCTTTACAGGGTATTCAGATTCATATAGACTAGAGGGACCTCCCCCCACCCCGCAGCCTTAGATTCAAAGTTACAGCAAACAGAGGTAAAAATCCTTCCAGCAAAAGGAAAAGCATTCACAAGTTGAAAGAAAGCAAACATGAGACTAATCCACCTTGCCTGGCTATACTTACAATTTTGAAACATGAAAGACTGATTCAGAAAGATTGGGAAAGTCTAGGTGTACGTCTGGTTCCTCTTAGCCCCAAGAGTGAACAACGAACCAAAACAAAAAGCACAAACAAAGACTTCCCTCCACCAAGATTTGAAAGTATCTTGTCTCCCTATTGGTCCTCTGGTCAGGTGTCAGCCAGGTTCACTGAGCTTCTTAACCCTTTACAGGTAAAAGAGACATTAACCCTTAACCATCTGTTTATGACAGAGAATAACTGAGGATTTTTGTATAGTTGGCAGCCTGAACCCTACAGTAATGATACGATCATAAGAAAACAGACAATACGGGGCACTTTGAATAATGTGTGCTTCAATCCATTGCAGGGGCCTCAGGCACTGGTGTAACTTGATCCCTCCTTTCTCTGCCTATAGCACACAATAGATTAGTCTCCTGCTTACTGTAATAATTGTAGTAGTTGGGCTTGGTTAAGGCATGGTTGGGTGATGTTTAGTGGCCTGTGATGTACAGAAAGTCACACTAGATCATCTGGTGATCTTTTCTTGATTAAACTCCGAGTCTTGCTCCAGACATGAAATAGGTAGTTGATTTAATATCAACCCAGTTTTGAGCTGTGAAGATCTTGAAACCCCACCACAATCATATTTTCAACACAGAAATCCACCTGGGTGGCGGAGGGATAATCAGATGGTTTCCACCATCCTACTTATTCAAAGAAATCCATAAACAAGGGAGAAAGCCTACCCACAGCTTTCTCACATGGCAGAATGTAGCCCTTAGTGCTGGACAGTTCATACGTTTGCATCTCAGTTTAGTTACCCCTTGGGTGATATAGGCAAATAGACTTTCAAATACTAAATTCAAAAGACCAAATACCACATATTCAGGAATTTGTGTTGAAAATATTAACCCCATCAGTGATTTTTCATTTTGTTTATTCCCTAAAACTCGCAATGTGTGTGACACTATAATAAGGAACTAGAGTGTGTGCAATGAGAGTGACTGATTATTTATTGAGAGGGGAAACAGAAGTATCAAAAACTGGATTTTTATTTCTGAGCCCCACTAAAAATAGGACCAGGTATACAAGCCCTGAAATAGTGTCTCCAGGTAACAGAAGTGAATGGACTAAATTCAGCCCAGATCTTAACTCAGTTCTTCTCAACTATATCTCATTTTTGAGGTATATCACTCATTTTACACCCCAAATTAACTAAATTCCCATGCTTTATATGTTGAAAAGTATTGATATTAGAAATTAAAAAAAAATTCCCAGAACTGAGGTTGTAGAAACAGTGATTTACACTAAAGGAATTAATCTCACAGCATGTTAGCTTCCCTGCAAGAATAATTTTTCTAGTCACCTCATTTTTGGTCTTTCTTATACAGTGTGAGACTTTGGCAACTTCAGCTTATGTTTCTGGATGAAACAGCACCAAATTCATCTCCAGTGTAATAACGCCACTGAAGTTACACCAGTGTTGAATTTGGTGCTCTTTTATTTTTAATGTGGAATTTGTTTTACATAAGTTAATTATATTACACACTATAGTCTATATTTTCAGATGTATGGTTAGTGTAAATTGGTGACTTTATTGGCAATATACAAATTTATGCCAATTGAAAATTTACTCCTTGTGTGAAACTGCAGTACTGCAGATGCACATGACCCTTTAGATGTCTAACAGACTGTTTGCATATACAATTAATGAAATTTGCCTACAAAATTACCACAATTGCCTAGGTAATTATGTACATGGGCAATTTTGAAAATGTGGCCCTTTGTGATTTGTTTATATTAGTTGTGACTATTTTTCTTGCTAGATTGTGTGGAATATCAAAATAGAATTGTCTTGTAGGATTTATTCATTGAATCCTCAGCAACTGGATTCTGGATTACCTGGTCTACTGAATTTTACATTTCTAAGTTGTATTACTGCTTTGCATTAATTTAGTGGTTAAAGAAGGAATCACTTAAATGCTCCTGTGAGATTTTAGGAAATTGTTATAACTAAATTTTAAGAAGTCTTAATTACCATTTTATATGTTTTAACTGTAAAACATAAATCATTAGCTCTATACACTTCAGAAAGAAGGCTATTTTGGGAATAAGGGGAGAAAAAACTGAAGCAAGCAGAATATACTCCATCATTCTTTAAAAGATTAATCCCCTCCTTGTATTGATTTCCTGATCTCATCTTATCAGCAGTTCT
Organism: Gopherus flavomarginatus; assembly: GCF_025201925.1. NCBI lineage: Eukaryota > Metazoa > Chordata > Testudines > Testudinidae > Gopherus > Gopherus flavomarginatus. Next base: position 182,045,162 of record NC_066617.1, on the reverse strand, counting down.
AGTAACATTTAAACCTACTTTTCAACTTTTTTCAAATTAAATACAGCGGTTTTTACTCATTTATTTTTATTGAACCTCAGAATCGTGTAAAATAGATATCTGGTTGTTAAATTTTTAAGTGAAACATTTAAGTTCTTTAAATAGTTCCTCTCTGAAATATAGTGACTTTTCCCATGATCAGTCTATCTAGACATCTTAGGTACTTGTATACCCCCCTCGCCATAGTTTTGACAATTTTTAATAAATTTATATTGATATCCTTATTTTACAGATGGGGCGCTGGGACACAGAAAGACTGTGATCATGTCTACTCTGGAACTGGAAGTGTAAAATCTAGGTGTAAATTCTGATAGAGCTAGTATACTGAAAATAGAAGTGTAGCCATGGTGGTATGAGCAGCCAGATAAGTTAACTATCTGAATACATACCTAAGATCTTAGACAGGATTTCGCCAGGACCGTCTAGCCTGTTGTGCCACTGTGGTGTCCCTTCTACTTTTAGCACACAAGCTCTATCAAGAGCTAGTGTGAATATGTGTGCTCAAGCTGGAAATTAGACAAACACTAGTGACTTGATCAAGCTCATGTAAGAAGTTTGTGGCAGAGCAGGGAGTTGAACCTTGGTCTTCCAGGGCCTAGACTAGTACCCTAAACTCTGGATCATACTTCCTCTCTATGATATGATCATCCAGTCACAGTGATGCAATTTTTATTGGAGCATTGGATTGAAAATTGCACAAACAAACAAACGAAATGATAGACAAACAAACCTTGGCAAATGAGTGTGACATTTCATGACCTGCCTATACTATACAAATGCTGGGAAAAACAGGGTTCCCATCTTTTCAGTGGTATAATGTATTCATTTCTTCCCCTGATAGGTTACAAAATATCTTATCGTGTCATTCTGATTACTATCTTATTTTTCCACCATTTCAATTCCAACATAGATTTTGGCAACTAGTAGCTTGTAAACAGCTCAAACTAGAATCCTACACTATGGCTCTGATTCAACAAAAACACGTGTTTAAGTCGCTTAAACTATATGCTTAAGTGTTTTGCTGAATTGAGAGTTACATTATTTGCAAGCTTGAAATATCCGCTTTCTAGTTTTAAATGGCATAAACCTTTAAACATTAACCTTTAACTGAGGTTATACAAATTGATTAGAGTGTCCTAGATATTTTTGTGAGACGTCTGTAGCCAAAATTTTATTGACACTGAAATGTCACAAATCAAACATGATGTCATGTAAAACAATCTGGTTTTCCACAGCTAGTATCTTTTTCTTTTTAATTATTGTATAGCAATTAAAAATGTACAGGGTACTTTACAGACAAATATGCTGCCCTTAAGAAAGTGCAATATAAACAGACAACAAATAGATGAAGAAATGGTAGTGGGAATGGAATAGAAGGCAATTTACTAGATAAAAAAGAAACTTGTTAATTCCATTTTTTGTTTGGAGTTTGCTTTTTTTTATTGTTTTATTTTTTGGTCTATTTTGTTAATTCTTCCCTGTAGACAGGACTAAATTATTTTACCAAGCCTTTTTGAAAGAATTGTGATTTAAGGAAGCACTTTAGGGAGGAGAGGATGGATACATGGTGTTTTAGGATAAAAAGGATATTCTAGGTATGGGAACTATAGAAGAGAAGGCACAATGCAAACAATGAGTGGGAGTGGAAATGAAGGTGCCGTGAGCAAAAAAGAGACAAATGCAGAATATTGTCGGAGCCAGAAACACCACTGCATATGCTTACTAGACTTGTAAACTCTCCCTATCCATTTGTCCTGGACCAATAGGGAAACTAGCTTTAAAAACTGGATCACGAATGTGCAGCCCTTTTAAGGGCAGTAGGATCCAAAAAATTCTATCAGGCTTGACAACAAGAAGTCTAAGGGGCAAACTTCTGAAACTCCCTGACCTGCACTGCAAATCTGAATAATTATAGTCTTCACTTTTCTCTGTATGTGGAATGAGTGCTGAATATGCAATAGAGATAATCTTACATGCACGAGAAATTCACGAGGCAGACAGAGGGGAAGAAATTTGCTTCTTTATGACCAATTTGGCTATTTTAAGCTCCATGTTCATCTCAGAGCTATTCTCGAATTACCCCATATTAGTTATAAATCATAGGAAAGAAAAGCCCTTTTAGTCCCATATAGCCAGTCTTTGAACATCCCCTTCATCTTTCTTCCTCTTGAAAATGAGTTGGTTGAAAGAATATCACTGAAATAATGAGGCAGAGATCCCCTTTTGGTCCAGTCCACTATTTCAAGAATTAGGTATATACTATATGGAGGATAATCAGAAATGTCAGCAGTTTTCCCTCTGAACCTTTTTTTTTAAAAAGAAAGGCTAAGCCCTGATTGTGAGAAATGCTCTGGCACCTGCACTTCCAGAGGACTGGGTCCCAACTGTGTATGAAGATAGACTATTATTGAAAATATTTAAGTATTTGAACAGACATTCTCTCACTAACTTTTAAAAGTTTTCTTACAGTACAATACGCCTTAATGTTGTTGTGTCTTAATCCCCCTTCCCTGTAGACTTGGTACAGCTTTATCATCAGGAATACAGCTCAGGCTGCTAGGAAATTGAGTCTGCCTTCTTCAAATAGTTTGAGCACAGCTGTCATTTAGTAAAATAAACATGACTCCAGTATTTCTTAATGCCTTGCTTAACAACTTTAAGATTAGACCACATCTCAGATTCTCCCAATGGGCAGCACTTAAAAAGTGAGTAATATTTCTATCTGCCTTAGTCAAGTAATCCCAGATGTAAGTAATTTACATGATGGCATTAGGGACTGTTACAAAAGACATATTGTAATATGTCACTGGAAATCAGCTTCCCTTTGCACGTTTGATCAACAGCCAGATGGAAGCTTTTATCACATTTATTTAATCTGAAATATACATAGTAATTACACTGGACCTTTGATTAGAGCCCTTATTGCTGTCTCCAGAGAAGGTAGGAAATGAATCTGTCAGTTGCAAACTTGTGTAGATGTGGCCCTCTTCGTAGAATTTGGATATATTGCAGCTATGAGTGTTGACACAGAGATCATCAGCGCTGCTGACAGTGAATGCACCCTGACAGGTTAAAACTAACTAACTAAATAAAGCCCAGACTAGATACAGCTGTTATTATTTTTTGAATACACAGAAAGCTTTTAGAAAACCAAAGATCGATCTCATTCCTAGCAACCCATGACCAATCAATGGTATTAAAAGCAAACACAGCCCTTTTCTAATAACTGGATGGTATTTAATTTTAAGGCAACTGAAAACAACAAAATCTTAACGTTCCCAGAAGAGAATTCCATCAAGCATATCATTATTAAGTGAGGAAAACATTATTGTTTTCATTAGCACATATATGGCATAAAAATGGTTTGTATTAAATTAAACCACAAACACAATGTTTAATGAATTCAAGGTAGTTTTATTTTTGGACAGAAACACTATTAATGGATATTGCTGTGTCCCAACAAATTTACAAAGGATTTTATGCCCTAATTAAAATATCAATAAAAAGAACTTAAAAAGTTAATTGGGATACTTATCCTCCTAACAATAATATTACTCTTTTTTTCCTGTTCCTTTTTTTGCATTACACCAAAATGACCTCCACTAATTCTATTTTTAATATCTCTCATCTCAGTTAGTGATGTAATAGTGGACCTCCATTGGACTGCACCACCCACAGTGTTTTGTCAGTCTCTTAGATGCACACAGATTGGCAGATGAAAAACATCATTAGCTGCCAAAAGATTAATGGTCATACTTTTTTGCCCTATCTCATTCTGAGTAGTACCTTACTCCAAGAGTGGGTCCATTGAAGCAAATAACAGCAAAAATTGCTGTTAAGCGCGAGTTACGGGTATCATATTCTGATGCTAAGTGGCTGACTTCATCAAGGGTGTGTTAACATTTTTATTGACTCATAGTTATTTTAGTGAAAAATTATAAGGAAGTCACACAATTAATTTGCACAGTAGTTCTGTTTTTTAAAACCCTTCATGAACATGTTCAACCTATTGCCACTAGCCTTCTGGGACAAGTAACTTCACCTCCCAGTGTCCCAGTTTCCCCATCTGTAAAATGTTACTGACCTACTTTGTAAAGCATTTTGAGATTCACTGATGAAAAGCACCATATGAGACCAATGAGGTAACAGTAGCGGCATTGTACCTCATGGAACCTGCTTTTCTACTCCCTTCATGCTCCCCTGGCCTTGTCTCTGCACTGTTTAGTTTAAACCGTTTTCCTCTGCAGCTCCTGCCACTGGTAACAGCCTGTCTGTATAGCTCCACTTCATGGAACTCTCCCACTTCATCACTCAGCTGAAAACATCTGTCTCCTTGCCTACACTTCTTGAACTTTTTCTACCTCAGCTAGTATTTGTTATTTTAGACCTTTAGCCCTGTAGTTGTACTAATTAACTCTGGGAAGCATGCTGGGATGCAGTGTGTGTGAAAGAGACTATAAAAAGAAGTTTTATTGAAGCATTTACACAGCTTTTCCAGTACACTTATTGGGATTTGCTCAAGGTTGCCAGTGCAACTTTCCAAAATGCTTTAAATGACCTCTTTACAGTTTTACTTTCACAGCAGCCTTATTGCTGTTCATGATATATAAATCAGGGTTTAATTTGTTGCTTCTTGCATGACTCTGTTCTTTCTACATCTATGTAACTTAGAGCTCAGTTCATCAGGTGCATAGGAATTTAACTGCCATGGACAGTGAAAAGAGTTACACACACACAAAGGGATGGAAGAAAGAGCCAGTTGTTATTAGATTGACTATACCTACTCCAGCTACTGCTTCTTTCTTTCCCATCATTTCCTATTGGAAAGGGAAAACGAAGAGCAGGATTCCTCCCATTAAACTCATCTCTGGGGATGGAAGGGAACAGTCACTCAGGAGAAAATCCCATTTGCTAAAAGAAAGTTTAATTCATCAGCCTTAGTTTTTCTTACATAATAGAATCCAGTGCATGATATCTTGGGTCTCCAGAAAGAGAAGAAAATTTAAAGTTAAAATATTAAAATTCTGGAAGCAGTGATAAGGGGTCATTTGCCTGTTTTTCTGCAGACCATGGTATCTCATTGGGAGAACCAGCTGTTAATAGTGGAGTTCTTGAGTCAGCTGTGCACCTTTTCTCCATCCTTGAATCTTCTAGGTATATCAGCATGGAAGTACTAGCTGAGGTAGAAAAAGTTCAAGAAGTGTAGGCAAGGAGACAGATGTTTTCAGCTGAGCGATGAAGTGGGAGAGTTCCATGAAGTTATACCTAGAAGTTATATCTGGACATGCTACAAATATATCTTTACAATCTAAATTGACTGCAATAACCTCTGTTGAAAACAGAATAGAGGCAAAAATTAATACTTTAACTGCAGATTTCAGTCATTTTTCTTCCAACCAAAGTCTCAAAGAGTAAGTGGCTCTGTCAAAGGGTTCAAATCCGATATTATTAATAGGAAAGCTATGTCATGTGCCCTAATTAGTGAAAACTCTTTTCCCTCTAGAAAACTGGATATTTTAGAGAACCATATCAAAAATATCTGTATCAATCTCTATATAAGAATCTTTGTGTCATTTAAATAAAATGAGTCAGTGGGCATAGAATCTGGAGTCAGCATGTAAGGATTTTTGGAATTTGTATTAGGGTATGTCTACACTATGGGATTATTCCGATTTTACATACACCAGTTTTGTAAAACAGATTGTATAAAATCGAATGCACATGGCCACACTAAGCACATTAATTCGGCGGTGTGCATCCATGTACCGAGGCTAGCGTCGATTTCCAGAGTGTTGCACTGTGGGTAGCTATCCCGTAGCTATCCCATAGTTCCCGCAGTCATCCTCGCCCACTGGAATTCTGGGTTGAGATCCCAATGCATGATGGTGCAAAAACAATGTCGTGGGTGATTCTGGGTAAATGTCGTCACTCATTCCTTCCTCCATGAAAGCAACGGCAGACAATCATTTCGCGCCCTTTTTCCCTGGATTGCACTGGCAGACGCCATAGCATGACAACCATGGAGCCCGTTTTGCCTTTTGTCACTGTCACCATATGTGTACTGGATGCCGCTGACAGAGGCGGTACTGCAGTGCTACACAGCAGCATTTATTTGCCATTGCAAGGTAGCAGAGACGGTTACCAGTCGTTCTGTACTGTCTGCTGCTGTCATGGGTACTTCTGGCTGGCCTTAGCTGAGGTTGGCCGGGGGCGCAAAGACAAAAATGGGAATGACTCCCCGAGTTAATCCCTCCTTTATGGTTTATCTAAAAATAGAGTCAGTCCTGCCTAGAATATGGGGCAAGTGTACTAGAGAACCAGTGTATCAGAGAACCAGAGAGCACAGCCGCTCCGTGTCAGATCCCGCAGAAATGATGAGCTGCATGCCATTCTAGGGGGTGTCCCTGCAACAACCCCACCCATTGCTTCCCTCCTCCCCAACCTTCCTGGGCTACCGTGGCAGTGTCCCCCCATTTGTGTGATGAAGTAATAAAGAATACAGGAATAAGAAACACTGAGTTTTTAGTGAGATAAAATGAGGGGGAGGCAGCCTCCAGCTGCTATGATAGTCCAGGCAGGACATTAAAAGGTGTGGGGGGGGGAGAGGAGCCCAGCATCCCGCTGCTATGTTAGTCCAGGCAGTACAGAATCTTTTCTTTAGACATGAAAGGGGAGGGGGCTGATGGAACTCAGCCCCCATTTGCTATGATGAGGACAGTTACCAGCCGTTCTGTACCATCTACCGGGAATGACTGGGAGTCATTCCTATTTTTACCCAGGTTCCCCCGGCCGACCTCACCTGAGGCTAGCCAGGAGCACTCACAGAATGATGAGGACAGCTATCAGTCCTTTTGTACGGTACCGTCTGCCACCGGGGAGGGGAAGGGAGAGAATGCTGCTATTCATTGCCGCAGCACTGCGTCTACCAGCAGCATGCAGTAGACATAGGGTGACATATAAAAAAGTCAAGAAATGATTTTGTCATACAGCACTGTGCTGTGGACTCTGTATCAGTCAGGAATTTGACTGAGAGGAAAACTGGATCACTCATAAAGGAACAAGATGAGGGTGGCTACTATGCCAGATCTAGGCACACCCCTCTCCACATGGCCAGAGGATGGCTTCAGACAGCTAAGAACTGTGACACAAACTCTTGACACCTGCTCCCAGCCCTCAGTTTTTCTACCCTCTTAACAACCTCCTGAGATGTGCCTCCTAAAAAGCCAATGATAGTGTTGCCTTCTTGACTGCCCAGGGTATTGAATTACTGGGTGTTAGTGCTCCAAAACAGAAGCGCTGCCACAGATATCAGCAGAGGTTACTGTGCTAAGGATGCAGAAGACCCACTAGGCTGTCTCTGAAGTCAAATGATGAGGAGTGGACCTGCCGGCCATGTGAAATCCCTCCTACCCAACCCCCATAAGTTTCACCGGACGCATACAATAGTAGTTGAGAAATCTGGATTGGTGAGAAGAGGGAATGCCTTTTCCAGTGCTGGGCTCCACAGTAGGTTCCTCAGACAAGCGCTGAAGCTTTTCAAGCTCATCCATGAGTGAAAAGGAGAATACATGACTGTCACCCATAAACATGCACCCCTTTTGGCAATTGCTTCTCACATTACTAAACTTTTGAGTTATCTGACCCTCTCTCTCATCTAGCTCAGAGAAATTAACTATGCATGAATAAGGTTGTGCAAGGAGAAAATGAAATTAACTGAATAACTAACATATAATTTACACCAGCTTATGAAAAACTACTTAGCAATTTGTGTGAATACCAATGCTAGGGACCTAAGGTATTTTTAATAAATTACACTCCTATAAGATTGGCATCAGAACATAAAGTACACCTTTATTTGTACATAGATCTGTGATATTGTCACGTCTCACACTCATCTTGCTTCTTTATGAGTGATCCAGTTTTCCTCTCATGTAGGCATCTTATGTGTGGAGGCTGGGACCAATGACATGGGGTGCATGATGCCAATAAGGGGAGAATCCTCAAAAGCTGGACAGATGTGATTTTGTAGCATCGAGAATGATTATGTTGAACAGGCCTCATAAAGAGGAATCAAAGGAATCCAATGAATTCAGAATTTATTGTTTTAAGCAATTTGGTGTTAAGATTATTGTTAATCCCATCGAAGTGTAAAGAAAAAAGATGAGAAGCTGGTCCTTGAAGGAACAAGATCTGCTCTGATTCAAAAGTCCTGAATTTGAATATCACAGCGTATGACTCATGTTCAGCTGTTTTGTGTTAACTCATCAAAATCCTCTCCATATTTTAATAGGGGACAAACTACTCCAGAACTTTTGTGAGCATAATTTTGAATGTAATTATCTATTTGCAGTATCCACAAGAAATTACTGGATAATTCTAATTCCATATTCCTCTCCTTGAGCATATATATTTCAACAGGACAATATCATTAATAATTTTAATGGAAAATCTGAAGATTCCCTGAACACTGTTAATTTTAGTTTTGGGTGGGTTTTTTGAGGGGGGACAGGCAGATTGTAGAGTATATCCTTAGCTCACTACCCAGATTTACACACATCACATCCACTAATTTTAATAGACGTTAAAAACATAAATCTTCACAATACATGGAGATGTGAATATGCCCCAGTGTTTCTGTGCTGTAGAAGCAGTTCCTGAAGCATTTTGGTTACAGTAGTAATTACATATAAGATAATGGATAGCCCCAAAGTGAATGCAAGGCTGTAATTCACTCAAGGGAATCTGCTCATGTCCTGAACTGCAACAGGACAGTGCATTACCCTGTAAGTATAATATATAGCTTCTAAAAATGTTAAACGGCATACTTTCCTAATTTATAGAGGGCTTTGCAACTTGCAACATTATTTTATGGATTGTTATCTGGGATCAGGGAAACTATACTCCCGCCAAAAGACATGTTCGTGGGCAACTTTTTTGTGTTATAAGAAGTTTTGTTATAATATTGGCGATACAGTATAAATGGTTAATGTAATGTATTGCTTTACTAAGAACAGTACTCACAAGTGCTGAGATGTAGTCTTGCTTTGATGTGTTAATAATTATCATTCAGCATGTTAAAAATTAAACACCCAGAGCAAGGTAAAACAAATGGTTAAAATGACTCTCAAAACTCAGAAGAGTCAGCATACAGAAATAGTAGAACCTCAGTAATCCAAAGGAATCTAGGAACGTCCAAGCTGGTCAGTGGTCCATCTAGACAAATATCCTGTCTTTAATGTGGCTACTACCAGAAACTTCTGAGGAAGGTATAAGAAACTGCAGATGTGGCAATGAAAGAATTATCTGCTTCTAGAGGAAGCATCTTCCTCACTCCTGGTGAAACTACAAGAAACTATACCCGTTTAGCTGTTTACAGAAACACAGGAAAGCAGGGTTCTACTCTAAAACAACCCATCTCTTAGGTGAATAACTCTATTCAAGAGCAGAGAAATGATCCTGGTCTGCATGTAAGTCTCATGTTTATTCTATTATAATATAATGATAATTATCATATAATAGTGTCCGTCTGGAGTTCTTTGTGAAAGCATGAGAAGGGACATAATCACAGTACTCAAAAGAACCCTAGTGGCAGAGCATATTATGGAATGTTAAAAATTCTTCTGTGGCTCTCAGTCATGCCTGATCCAGCAACAGATTCTATTCAAAACGTAGAGGACACCACAGAAGTTATACAAGATGGGAATCTCGTCTTCTGATTTTGTTGGTGCTGTAACAGAGAAAAAGGAACTCCTGATGCATTTGAAATGGGACTACCTCACAGTCAAGCAGCTGTGAAAAGAGGTGGATATGAGTGAAAAACAGAGCTTGGTTTCTGGAACCAAATCTCAGCAGAAAATTTTATTCTAGTATCTGCTTTGCTAACTCCACCACAATGACTTTGACTGCTGAAGGTAGCAATGATTACCATGAATTTATAAATAATGGAGGAGTAGGCTTATGCCCATAATAGAGCACTGGTATTTGGACCTGTCCTTGTTAGTAGCAAAAGAAAGAAAAAACGGTTACCTACCTTTTCATAAGTGTTATTCTTTGAGATGTGTTGCTCATGTCCATTCCATTCTAGGTGAGTGCACGCCCATGTGTGCAGTCAGAGATTTTTGCCTTAGCAGTGTTGATAGGGTCGGCAGTAGCACCTCCTTGAGTGCTGTGCTCATGCATCAGTATATCAGGCACCACTGGCCCTACGCCCTCTCATTTTCATTTTGACAGCAACTCCAACGGAGGGGCAGGAGGGTAGGTAATGGAGTGGACATGAGCAACACATCTCGAAGAACAACAGTTATGAAAAGGTAGGTAACAGTTTTTTCTTCTTCAAGTGCTCGCTCATTTCGATTCCATTCTAGGTGACTCACAAGCAGTGCCAATGGAGGTGGACTCAGAGTTCACGGTGTTGCAGCTTGCAGCAGTGCTTTTCTGAAGCCAACATTGTCCCAGGCCTTCTGGGTGAGTATATAATGGGACGTAAACGTGTGGACAATTGACCAGGTAGCAGCTCTACAGATCTCTTAGATGGCACCTGAGCCAAGAAGGCCGCTGATGACATTTGCGCTCTAGCTGAGTACACCTTTACTATCGCTAATGGAGGCACTTTTGCCAGATCATAGCAGTATGGGATGCAGGCTGTGATCCAGGATGAAATCCTTTGAGCAGACACTGGGCAACCTTTCATCTTGTCTGTGACCACAATGAACAGCTGCGTTGACTTGCAAAATGGCTTTGTCCTATCAATATAGAAGGCTAGCACCTTCCTGACGTCCAGGGTGTGCAACCTGCTTTCCTCTTTGGATTTATGGGGTTTCAGGAAGAAGACCAGTAAGTATGGCCGATATGAAACTGGGAAACTACCTTGGGCAGGAACACTGGGTGCAGCCACAACTGGACTTTATCTTTGTAGAATACTGTACAGGAAGGTTCTGAAGTAAGCATCCTGATCTCAGACACCCTGCAGGCAGACATAACTGCAACCAGGAATGAAACCTTCCAGGAGAGAAGGAGAAGGGAACAGGAAGCCAGAAGTTTGAAGGGAGGTCCCATGAGCCTCAACAGCACAAGATTCAAATCCTAGGGGGGGACAGGGTCCTAAATGTGAGGGTAAAGATTCTCCAGACCTTTCAAGAACCATGTTGTGAGTGAAGACTGATCTGCCTTGGAAGGGAGGGTGGAAAGCCAAAATAGCGGCCAAGTGGACCCTGATCAATGACAGGAACAAGCCATGAAGTTTGAGGTTCAGAATAATCCAGGGTCACCTGCAGCGAGGCCTGCTCAGCCCAGACACATCATTCCAAAGCCCAGCATGTAAACCTTTCCCACTTGGCCAGATAAGTCACTCTGGTGGAGGGCTTTCTACTACCCAGCAGGACTTGTTAAACCCAGGCCAAGCAGTCCTGCTCTTCCACATTCAGACATGCAGTAGCCACGCTGACAAGTGCAATGCCTCCAGGTTTGGGTGTGGAAGACTGCTGTGGCCCTGGAACATCAGGTCCTGCCAGAGACCTAGCCACAGTGCGGAGACTACTGAAAGGTCTAGCAGTGTGCCGAACCAATGGTGGTGAGGCCACTTGGGGGCTATCAGGATAATCTTGTCCTGTTTGATCTTCACAAGGACTCTATGGATCAACGGTACTGGCAGGAAGGTGTACATCAGGGACCATGGGAGCAGAAAAGCATCTGACAGGCAACCCCTGTCCATCCCTTAGAGTGAACAGAACACATGGCATTTCCTGTTCTGACGAGGTGTGAACAGGTCTACCTGGGGAGTTCCTCACTTTTGGAAGATCATACTGATCACCTCCGAGTGGAGCAACCACTCGTAGCGAGATTAGAAGGTCCTGCTGAGGCAATTTGCTAACACATTCGAGTCCCGGGCAGATGCCTGGCCTCAGATGGATGGCATGCCACACACAGGAGTCCCAACCTGTGACTCCTGTGTGTGGCATGGAGGGTCGACAACCTGGCTCCACCCTGCCTGTTGATGTGACAGTATTGTGGCAGTATTGTCTGTGAGGACCTGTACCATCTTCCACTTCAGGTGGGGCAAAAAAGCCTGGCAGGGTAAACTGGTTTTAGCTCCCTGACATTGGTATGAAGGGCCAGTTTGTCGTACAGCCAGCAGCCTTGTATGCTGAGCTCACCCAGATGGGCTCCCCAGCCCAGGTCCAAAGCATCTGAGACTAGGGTCAACAACGGGGCTGGGGCCAGGAAGGGAACTACCTCCAACACTGACTGAGGGTTCAACCACTACTCCAGGGATGACAGAATGTGATCCAGCACCCTGACTTCCCAGTGTAGGTCATGTCTGTTAGGGATGTAAACAGACGCTAGGCAGGCATGCAGAGGCCGGAGGTGGACATGACTGACCACGAATGTACAAGCGGCCATGTTGCCCAACAATCACAAGCAGGAGTGAGCCATGGTGAGTGGGTGGTTCTTCACATGGGAGATCAGGTCCGGCATGCCTGAAAATGAGCCTCCGGAAGGAAGACTCTGACTCATGTGGAGTCAAGAACCACCCCAATGAACTCTATTATTTAGACTGCCTTAAGATGGATTTTTGCTCGTTTATCAACAGACCCAGGTTGTAGCAGGTGGAACGCACCAGATCAAGGCTCCTCTGTACTTGTTCCCAAGACCTGCCCTTGATGAGCCAGTTGTTGAGATATAGGAAGACCTGGACCCCTCGACATATCAGGTAAGTGGCTACTGGTGCCATACCTTTTGTGAAGACCCTTGGGGCCATTGAGAAGCCAAAGGGCTGTGCTATGAATTGGAAATGGCAGCCACCCACTATGAAATGGAGGAAATGTCTGTGACCTTGATATATGGAAATAAGCTTCCTTCAAGTCAAGGGCAGCATACCAGTCTCCCTGATCCAGGGAGGGGATGATGGAGGCCAAGGAGACCTTGAGAGACTTGTTGAGGCATTGCCAGTCCAGAATGAGTCTGAGGCCCACTTTGCTTTCAGGATTAGGAAATAATGGGATTAGAATCCCTTTCCTGTCATGTCTCAAGGGACCTCCTCCACCTATGACCAGGCTGAGCAGTAAGGATGAAGACAGTTAAGGAAAGAGTGGGGTGGATCCTGGGAGGGGACATTGCTCTCAACTGCAACCTCAGAACCAGTGCTTCTGGCCCCCGGGGTGCTTTGCTGGGCCACACAGGTGAGCAGGAGGAGGAAGGGCAGTGGAAGCTGAAACTAACATCCCTGTTCCTTCTCCTTGCAGGCCCTGGACGAGACTGCCAAGGCCTTGGTGGCATGGGCAGCCGTAACTGCGTTCTTGCAGACTGTGGAGTATGCATGCCAAATGAGTGAAGGGTAGCCCAGTGTCTTTTAACCCATGCAGCCTCACATCTGTCTGCTCTGAAAAAAGACCGATCCCATCAAATGGGAGCTCTTGGATCGAGATCTGCATCTTTTGGGAGAGACTGGCGGTCTGAAGCCAGGAGTGCCCCTCATAACTGCCTCTGATGTCACCAGTCTAGCCACCGAGTCAGCTGTGTCCCATGCTGTTTTGAGGGAGCACCGAGCCACCGTGGTGCCTTCCTCCACCAGGGCGCCAAATTCCTGGGCCAAACCTTGTGGGAGGGACTCCTTGCATTTATGGATGGAGTCCTATAAGTTGAAATTGTATCTCCCTAGGAGTGCCTGAAGGTTTGCCACCTGGAATTGTAATCTGGCAGTTGAATAAGTTTTCCTCCCAAACAGGTCCAACCTTTTGGCCACTTTAATTTTGGGAGCTGAGCTGGTATGCCCTTGTTTATGTTTTTCATTGGCCACAGAGACAACCAACCTGGGGAAGGGTGGATGTAAAGTACTCAAACCCTTTGGCTGGGACAAAGTATTTCTTTTCAGCCCTTCTAGAGGTGGGAAGGATGGATGAAGCCATTTGACAGAGGGCCTTGGCAATTTTGAGGATGCCATCATTCACTAGTAGTGTGAAGGGAGCTGGGGTAGAGGCCGACAGGACATTAAACAAGGTGTCCACCTGCCAGCCATTTCCTCCACCACCAGGCCCAAGTTCTCAGCCACCCATCGAAGCAGGACCTGGCGTCATCATCCCTCAAGAGCCCCATAACCACCTCATCTGGGGACAAAGACGATGACTGTACAGCGGGGGAAGGCCTCGGGTCATCTTTTTCCCCTGTCGGGGAGGGAGGCTTAGGGGTGGGTGAAGTCTCCTCTGCTAGGACCTCTAAGTGCTCCTTATGCCCTGAGCCTGGTGCCGTCAGTGCTGCCAGCTTTTGCTCCAAGGTGGCAGATGATGAGTGGCATGAAGGGGGTATTGCCATGATTGACACTCCCCACAAACTCCAATAAGGCCACTGCTCTGGCTACTGGCTGTGCTGCCAAGATGGTGCTGTCGATGTCAACGTGACCTCGGGTACCCATTCAGACCAGTGGAGTCTAGGTGAGGGGCTGAACTGCCCTTCCTTACCAGAGGAATCTCCTTCTGGTGACACCATCGATGCCTTAGTCTGTGTGCTGACCGTCACCCGGAGTGAGGAGATTGGTGCCGGTATTGAGGGGACCAGTGCCGAGGGGACCAGAGACATGACAGAAAATGCTACCATATGGTAGGCTACCGGGACCTGCACCAAGAGTCCGGCCAATGGCAGGACAAACGGTGTCAGTAGTATGGAGACTGGCATTTCCCTCTAGGCGATCCACATCAAGATGGCAGGGACCACAATCAGGGTGTTCGTGACAGAGGGTGAGCCCCGGAGGATCTGGGCTGAAACTCCGACGATCTGTGGCATGGAGGTAGAGAGTGCTGCTTCATCTCGGGATCAGTGGCACTCCACTCTCCCTGAGAGGTCTTAGTGGCTGGCATGCCTGGGGAGCCTTTGCTGATTCCTGTGGCACGTGCTGTGTCAGCGGCGCAGGTGGAGGCCTTTGCTCTCTTGGCACTAGGCATTGTCAGGGGTTTAGGTCCCATGCCATTCCCAGGAGTTAGTGCTGGGGGCGTACTGTGCACTGGGGCTGAGGTACTCAGTGAGTCCTGGTGGGACGGCACGGAAGCTGGATGAAGGGCGGAGTCCATGAATGCTTTTACAAATACAGCTCTTATCTCTCAGGTGTTATTCCCCGAAGCACTTGAGGGAGCTTAAAGGCATAGGCCTGTTAAAGTCCACGCAGGGCTTAAACCCAGGAGACCAGGGCATGCCCTACCTAGGGTGAAGTCCCCGCTGGGACTCTAACTAACTTCTAACTACAACTACTCTTAGCTATTTAACACTAACTACTATAAACAAACTATTTACAAGGCCCTAAGGCTTGAAGGCAGAAGAGATGAAACTGCTAGACTAACCACCACAGGCAGTAAGCAGGAACTGAGAGGGAGTAGGGCCAGTGGCGCCTGATATACCGATGCATGAGTGCGGCACTCAAGGGAGCGCCACTGCCAATCCTACAAATTCCGGTAAGGCAAAAATTTCTGACAACTGCGCACTGGGCATGCACACACACAGACTGGAATCGACATGAGCAAGCACTTGAAGAAGAATATCTTATTGCTGCAGAGAGCAATTATATGAATTTGAAGAAATTTGGATCCTGGTTCTTGATACATTTGTATAAAGAATGCTGAGATGGCTCAAATAATGCCAGACTTCCATTCCACCTCACCTCTTTGCTTTCTCCCTCCAGCTTCCTGCTCCCTTTCCCGTTTTTTGTCTATTTGTATATGGTGTTATTATTATTATCATTACTATTATTTTTACCCTCATCCTAACATTTTATGTCTGTATAATTTGTCTGATTTGTATGATCTGGTCTTGCACCTTTGACAAGCTGTAACTGTGTGATTGCATAATTTTTTTGGCTACCTGTGAAATATGCAGAATTTGGTAACATATACAAGCTGTACATCTTTTATCGTTCTGTATTTGTTATTGTGTCTTTATGAAAATTAATTAAAAACAATCATAAACAAGAGTGTTACACTTCCTATACATTGTCAGCAGCTTTTCCCGGTCAGATTATTACTGATTTGTCCTCTTTTCTGTGTTAATGATATTTCCATCTTATGCCGTTGCAAGACAGCTATTTGCAAACTGTTTGTAGAATATAAACAATGCCTAAAAGGGAAATGTCCTTGAAGCAGTGTGTGCAGACTGATTGCTTTAGAGCGAGCAAGCTAATACACAACCCTCAATCTTGGGAGAATTACTATTAGTTTGAGACTGAGGCATTTTTCATTTTAAAAAAAGAAGAGAAATCTTACCATGCTACTGTAGGATTGACTCTTTTTTCCCCCCCTCTCTAGCATATTTCAGATGAAGCAACACTTGAAGGTTACCAGTTCATTCTTCAAAAGCTCTGGGGAATTACTAACTCCTAAACAGTGTCATTTTCCATGATTGCTTCTTTGGAGCCTTCTGTAATGCACCAGGCTCACTAATAGATAAATGACCAGCATAAAAAGCCTAATTCTGACAATAATCCCAACGTGTTGTGCACAGTGAATGAAATGAAACTGATAATGTATTGTTAAAATCTATTAGAGTTTACTAACGTCAGTGTTAATCGGATAACTGTAGTAAATGCACAAATCAACACTTGAGAGTAACGAGGATACATGATACGTTTTTCTGGCCAAATTCCTGCAGACTCAGCCATCTGCAGAAGAACTTGGAAAGTCTGCACTTTATCTCCTTTTTCATTTCTCGTGCAATCGGAAAGGAGTGACAAGAAGAGACTACATAAGGGATCCCCACTGAGACTCAGTCATATAAATTATGTATTATGCAGACAGTATTCTGCTGATGCTATCTGATCCCCAATTCTCAATTCCTTGGTTTTGCTTCTATAAATAGCTATTGCAGATTTTCAGTTGTAATACAACTAGGACAAAACCAGAAACCTTTCCCATTTAATAACCTCTGCCAAGGAAGAATAAGGTAACATTTTTCATAACTGTGATGTCCTCAGGGCTTTAACAGTCTGGGAATACATGCAGTGCTATGCTGTTGATAAGATACAAGTAGTAAAAGAGGGGGAATAACCACCCTGAATATTAAAGAGGGAAATGCCCTATTTTCAGAATGACCAGTATAAACTTGCTGCTGTGCATTTTCATATCAATTCTTATCTGATGAGGACAATTTTTGGTTTTTTTTTCCCTCCCCTAGACCCAAATGCTTTGGCTGGACAGACTGGACCTGACCATGCTCTCATAGGAGGAATAGTGGCTGTAGTTGTCTTTGTCACATTATGTTCTATAATTCTGCTTGGACGATATCTGGCAAGACATAAAGGTAGGACAGATTTAATCAAAGTGCAATCACTTTTTGCAGCAGTATTTCCTCGTGATTATTTGCACCCTCAAACACTCTTGTGCCCTCTCTGCCCCCACCCCCCATTTGGAATTTAGTTGCCTGGGAAAGCTCAGGCTCAGAAGAAGCATGTGGTTTTCAGTGAGGTCCGGATTTTTTACCCAATTTTACAGTTGGATTAACTGAAGTAAAAGGATGTTGAGCAACCTGCCCAAGGTCATGTAGTGAGTCAGTGGCTAAGGGAGATTTAGAAGGACGAATGAGCCTAGATTCTAGTCCTTTGCTGTAAGCACTGTTACATGTCCTCATTATTTTAACTGTTACATTAATTCTGCAGAATATATATGGTTATTGAATGAGGCTTTAACAATCAGAAATCATGATAAAACTTTAAATACAGATTCAATAAGTTGCATTAAAAACAAGGGGTAAAATCCTTGTCCCACTGAAATCAGCATAAGTTTTGCTGTTGCCTCCAGTGTAGCCAGGATTTCACCCCAGGAGCAAAATTCTGAAGTCCTGACTGAGTTTTTTACACTATGCTTACTGAAGGGAAAACTCCCATTAAAGTCAGTGGAGAGAAGGGTCTAAATAAAACAGAGGACAAATTTTAGAATTTGACCCAGGTGATTGTTTAAAAAAAAATTAATTATGAAGGCTTAATATCTGAATGGCTTGCAGTGTAGTTGTTAACCTTAGTTTACCTTCCTCCCCCAAAAGTATTACTGTTATTAAATCTAATTCTATATAGGGTAGTCATGCGGTTAGTAAATACAAACTGAGAAATATTTTTTTTTAAATTTCAGTAGAACTGTGTGGAAAAATTAAAAATTTCTAATAAGGTGAAAATGTGGCATCTTTGCTCTACTTCCTGACTGAAAACAAATAAGTCCCAAGCCAATGTAAATATCACTTTTCACAAAGTGAAAATTGTCTGTTGCATATAGCTCTATTAATATCCTGCTCTTTATACTATTTAGCAAAGCAATGTCAGTGGCAACATGAAGTGACTGGGTTAATTTAATGCAGCTATTTCAGTTTTTCACTTCTAGAGAATCTTAATTATCCTAGTCTGTGGAATTAAAGAGCAGATTAAAAAAAGGCCTACATCAATGTGAGAGTACAAAACTAATTAGAAGCCATTTTTCAAAAACAAGTGTTTTTAATAAAATCTAAGCCAAAGTTAATTTTCTTACCCATCTAGATATACCATACAATACATGGTGATATAATTTAAACAATTGTATGTTAAAATATTTGTATGCTTCATGCCACTGGAGACAGAAAAAATATGGTTTTGAATGTTATACCTTTTTTTGCTATAGATATGTGCAAATGTATGTGCATATGGGACAGGTGTTATGAATCATAACTACTTCTTGCCCAAATTAGACTATTACGTGTTTCAGTATAGTTAGTGCTAAAATAGTGCATCAAGTTCTGTTCTGCATCACTCCATTCATTAAACCAGTTAGATCTTTGTTACAGATCGACTGTACATACAACAATCTAAAGTAAAATAACTATTTTTTTATTGTACTGATTCCCATAGGAACATATTTAACAAATGAAGCTAAAGGAGCTGAAGATGCACCTGATGCTGACACAGCCATTATCAATGCAGAAGGAAGCCAAGTCAATGCAGAGGAGAAAAAGGAGTATTTCATTTAGATGGAGACCTAGATTCTCTGAGTTTTACTTATCAGGCTGACTGCTGGGGAAAACTGGCTATCATCTTTCAGAATTCATTTCTGCCATCTTCCGCAAACTTTATTAACATACATACTGCTATAAATAGTCAGTTTATGCCAACAATCAGTTGTTGACAGCATCATTCTTTCTTTACAGTACCATCCACAATGCAGGACATTTCTTATTGCCTAAAATTCATTACATACATTAACATACAGTGCTTGAATATACAGCCTTAACAATGTTAATCTTCATCTTAAATCATGCTATTGAGTTTTCTACATTTTTAAATGTTATATAGCTTTCTTCTTTTCCAGTTTTCTTTTATCATGGTCCCTATCAATATGTCACTGGATGATTTTCATAACAAATACTATTCAATAAGGACATAATGTACTTACATAAAACATTAAATCTAAGATTAGAGGTTTACAAAGAATGTTTTATACATGTCTATAATTCAAAGGCAACCTGTTTTTGAAACATATGCCCTAGGAACCACAAACTGAAAACATCATAATATAGTTTCTTGTATGCTTGGATTTGCTGGAAAAGGAGTATCAATACATTGTTAAAAATGGTACCTTGATACTAATTCCATGCTTGGGTGGTAATTACATCATACTGTATTATCTATACAGATTCTGTAGAGTTAGAGTATTGTAGCTTCATTCTGAAACAAATTTATTCAGCCCTTTTACTGCTTTTTGGGATCACAAGATTAGATATGTTTCTGCAATTTCGGTTTTAATAATTTATTTGCTTCATATGGACTCACCTGCCTATTCAGATATGTAGTGTTCATGGGGCACAATTGCAAAGCATTTTCCTATCTGTATATAGTGCATATAATAAAACCAATTAAACATTATTTGATACATATTTAACTTTTTTGGCTATAGCTAATTCAGTCACAAGTAAGCATTTTTAATGTCCATTATATCCCTTTAGATATGACTTAAATCAATATTCTGAATAGATAACATGTATTAGTAATTTTTGTCTGTATGTCCTAGCACTGTTCAGCAACAAACTTTTCTAGTTCTTGTTAATTTTTATTTGTTATACAATGGAAGCACAATGTTATATGGAAAGGTAGTTTTAAGCTAACAACCAGTGCACAGCCTCAGGTTTTGAATTACAACCACATTTGATTAATATCCTTAACAAATACTGTTATGTTGCTAAATTCTCAATTTTTAATTTGGCAGTTCCAGAGCTGCTTATCTATGTTGGGTTGCCAAAAAAAAAAAAAGAAAAGAAAAGAAAAAAAAGTTAAATGATATATGTTTTGTGTATACGGTAAATGGACTAATTCTTTATATTAAATTCCTGTCTATGCATTTTGTGGGGTACAAACTTATGTCACAGTGAATGATAGAGAATTTCTGCCAGTGCTTTTAGCTCTGTGGTGAAAGTCTCTCTTAAAGTCTCATGTTCTTAAATATGACAACAAAACACTATAAGCCCAATGGCTTATTTCCTCTTCCACTGAAATAAAAATGGTGCCAGATCAACACTTGGTAGTGATTCCATGCTGGAAAATGAAAATCTGTATTGTTGGAAGTTCATCTCCCTCTCCCAAGCGTTGCACCTTTGAAAAATAATATTTCTATATGGTTGCTATACTTGTGAAGTCTAAAAGCATGACGGCTTATTGTAAAGGATTATCTCTTGGGATTTATTTTTTGTGGGGGCAAGGGAGGGAGAATCTGAACACATCATCATGTATTAAGATAAAATGGAAGACAAAGGTGCTGTGTCAGATTATTTATCAGAAGAGTATAAGCCTGTTAAGGAGAATATTATAGTATTTTTTTGTTTGTTTTCTTTCTTTCTTTTTGTTGAAACATTTATCTTGTTAATTTCTAAGAAAAAGAGGGTGATGTTGATCAAGCAGCACTTTTTCAAAATATACAGAACATAAATAATATGATGTGGTTGAGTGTTAACATAATAAATCATATACAGTATGCCATTTTAAAGAAATAAGTCTGCATTGATGTGATTGCATGCTTGTTTTTACAGTTCACTCCATACCATCTGTGAAAAAAATGCAATAATATGTTAATATAGTATGGTAGTTTGAGAGAACCAGGTAGGTGCTACTAGACACATTGAAACTAGTATAGGTTTTCAAGATATTCATGTCTTTCAAAGCATACGCTTTTAAAAGGTTGGCAAAGGAAATCATTTAGTTTAGTACCAGAACAGAAAGGTTCTTGTCACAACAGTAAGTTGCATTAACAGCATTACAATACTGTATATCTCAGTCTGATTAGGGAGCCAAAAAATCACTTAAGCATGTGAGAAGTTCCACCTAATTCAATGGAACTACTCATATATACTTAAAAAGTTAAGTGTTTTGCTGGATCAGGGCCTTATTCACTGAAGTGGAACTGTTCATCAATGCTGCTTTTACATCTTTATACATTCTATCTAAACTGCACTTTGCTTGAATTGTAGAATTGTTGCTTAAATCATTACTTACCATGATGTCAAGTGACACCTTCAAATGTTAGAGCATCTTTAGATGTAACCACTCCAAGCCAACTTGTCAGTGTAGTGTAAAACCAGCATTGAAACATTGCAAAACCAGAAATAAATTGGACCATTAAATTACATTGGTTGGTTTTTAGTTAAAACTCTTAGTGTGCTCATTTTCAATAGATTTCTGATTTTCCACTGTCTTGCATCTTGTGATTTCATTTACATTTGTGCGAAGTGGGTGTAAAAACACTGCAACCAGTATACATGAATTGAGAATTCTGATTAGGTAGTTCTTTACATCCATCTACATCCACATGTTCAAATGACTTCACTGGGTGTAAGATAACAAATACAGTGCCAGGCCTTTTGTAAACAACATCATGGCTCACTTAGAACTAAGTATAGTATTCAACAGGTAAAAACACATTGTCTGTCTCCTTTATACAAAAAGATCCCATTCAGAAATACTGAATCCATTACAGTCTCAAGAAATCTGATAAATGTGTAAAATGAAAGCTCCGAATGGGAACCATGTTAGTTAGAATGTTAGTATAACACCCACACCTACAAATACATGCAATGTAATTTACTCAAGACAAGGTAGCTAATTACTGGCAGTTTACAATGTCGATTGATTATTTTTAACTTTCAAATGTGGAACAATGTTTTTTTTTTTTTGATGCTTTGAGAACATAATCATTAAACAGGCATGTGGCATCACAGGCAAATGGGTGCATCTTTCCATTCTGTTTAGTGTCATCAGAGAATCCAAGAAGCAGTTTAAGGAACCTGATATTTAAGTTGAGGCTAAGAATTTAATCTGGAACACTTAAAAATGTCTTCACATTTCTTGCACTGAGACTTCCTCTATAAAGAATACATGAAGAAAACCAACTTTTCTAAATAATACATGGAAGTTAATGTGTATTTTCATTATAGCATAGTATATATAACTATCTCAATGAAAAGAAAGGACAGGATCATCTGTAATTATGTAATTCAACTGATTGTAAACAGCACTGAAGTTACCATGTATGCACATGTACAGTAGCTATTTTGACAGTTACAGTGTGGTTACATGTACTTCCATGTAACACAGCAGTTATAGTGTAATTTAGTGCCACTTATTGTAAAGTGTTACCAAAAGGAAAATGGAACTCTTACCTTTACTAATCTGTTCAAACTAATGGTAAATATATTAAATTAACACCATGAATCTGACATTCCATTTCTTTAATAAGGAGGTGATATAAAACTTCATGTTCACCCCACAGCTTTCCCCACCACCTAACTAGATTACTGCAAATGTCCAATCTCCTCACTCTTAGGAAATGGTAATCTGTGATGAACATACCAAAAAAAAAATCAAAAAAAAAAAAAATCAGCTACTTCAATTGAATCAGCTGCTAACAGAAACACCTGAGTAATGCTTTTTATTAAGTGGCACAAAGTACACACTAAAAACTATGCAAAAATATAGGTAACTACAGTGTACTTACATGTAAGTATCTTGTACTTTCTGTGTATGGATATTGGAAACCCATGTAATTATAATATGCATTTTGATTATTTTAAAAGAGGGGAACAAAAACCCTAGCAGTGAAAATAATTAACTTTAAAGTACGCACGTGCAATAGTCATGCTTAATGCAATATGCTTAATTCTTCTACTTCCAATGATACTTAATTTATAATAACGCATCTCTGTCCTCCCACCCCCCTAGCTCTGTCTCCTCTCTAGTACTATTTAGGTCCTATTAGACTCCATTGAAACACTTTTAGAACAAAGTAAGAATTCAACTCTGCTAATGGCTTCATTACCAGCATACTGCAAGTTTGGCAACCCTGCTCGGAAATCTCTTTTTGACTCAACAGAACAACGTTTTTCTTTTTTCCTTCTTGGGGGAGTCTAGCAAGCTAAGATACTGAAATGTATTGCCATATGCCCTGTTTTTTTTTTAGCTTGAACAGCAGAGAGAAAGAAATGGAGAACTGCATTATCCTGACCTCTATTTTGTTGAACCACCTCACCTGGAATTTTCACTATTTCATTCACAATACAGTACTGTCAGGTAATCTTACATTGTGAGTACAAACTGCTTCTGTCAAAGTACAGAGGAAGCCTTTAGTGATAAAGTTAACTTTTTCTAAACATGAAATTTTATCACTGACCTTTTTCTTCTTGTTATTTTCTGTCATACCCTTCCAAAAAGTAAATCACTGAAAGTAGTGAGAACATGAAATAAAAAAAGAAGAAAATGAATATGTTAAATGTAATATTGTAAAGCTTAAGTGAGTGCCATTTCCTATATCGCTCCATGCTTGCATATAATATTATGATTATAGACATTTAACAACTCCAGTTAGATGAAATGTAGGAATTGAAAACATGGGGTTAAACTGTTAAGCTACCTCTCATGTTAAATACTGGCTATGAAGTGTCTTTATACATTTTAAAAATATTGCAAAGTCTTAGATTTAGCCTCTAAAATGGATAATTTTTAAGTTTTTCTGTTGACACTGAAAACAACTTCGTTGCATTCATGGCTCTTTATCTAATTTCCTCTATCCAACAACCCCAATTTTTACTATCTTCTGTTATAGGTAGTCCCACTGGGTAATACTGTAGATCAGAGGTCTCAAACTCAATTTACCTTATTGCCAGTGCCAGTCCTCAAATCCTCCCAACGGGCCAATAATATCACTGAAGATGGTCTTCAGAAAAGAAAACCTTTATATTGTATTTTTTATTTTGAATTTCTTAGAAATAATAAAACTGTCATACAACTGTATACAATTTTTCACCTGCCAGAGAGTTTTTAGTGTTTGCCAGACACTTGGCAGTGCTTCAGTTCTGTCAGTTTGTTGATGCTTGGCCTCAGTGACTGAGCAGTTGAAGCCGTCAGGATTGTAGCAAGGTGTGCATCAGATAGTTGTGTTCGGTATTTTGACTTGTTTATATTCATTGTGGAAAAAAGTGATGCTGCCTCCATGGCTGACTCTGCCCGGCGACTAGTGATCATATCTCTGTCCCTCTCCCTCAGCCAATGGGAGCTGTGGGGGGCGGCACCTGCAGTAAACATTACGGGCAGCATGGCTGCAGGAGTCTGTCCTCTGTGGGCCACAGTAGGGAGGTTCTCGGGCTGGGACTTTCAGACCCCTGCTGTAGATACTGGGCCACATCCTCAGCTGCTATATTTCAGCTTAGCGCTGTTTCATTTAGTTTAGGCTGATTTACATTGGCTGAAGATGCATCCCATAATGTTTAAAAACACACTGTTACACCATACCAATATCTATTAAATATGGAGAAGAACATTATACAATTCAACTGTAACACAATTACTTTCGCTAACAAAGAACGTAGGTTTGTAATGTCAATTCTAAAACCATATATGCAAGTTTTTGCATTACATCAGTAATATGCATGCTATCAAGATATTCTAACTTGTCATTTATTTAAACTTAATATCTCCAATATACATTTACAATACAAATATTCAATCCAGTAGAATCTAGTGCAAAAAAAATCAAAGAAATGTGTCAATATGGCAGAGATTATTTCTGAAACTTTTCAACACCAGGATTCCCTACATGATTGTTCTAGGAGGGCCTGATTTAACTACCAATCAAGTCAAAGGGAGTCATCTGACAGACTGTAAGGGAAGTTAGCTCAGACCCACAATGCTATTCAAGTATCACACCAACATACTGCATTTGGAGCAACTCAGAAGGATGATGGTGGGAGAGGGGGAAGAGGTGTGTGCAAACCTGGTTTTATGCCATTCCAATCCATGGCCCTTCTAACCTACCCCTATTGCCATTGAGCCTCCAAGGGGGCTGTTCCCATTAGCTAGGAATTGCCAGCGGCCAGCCCTGCCCATGTTGCTGGGCAAAGCCCTTTGCACCGAGGTCAAAAAGGGAAATGGTGTAGGAGCTGATATGGCTCTAGAGCACCTGGGGATTCCATAGCACAATGAAAAGCCCTCAAGTAGCTGGTTAAACCAGCTTCATCGCTTGTGTTTGTTGTCAAGGATCTGTCCTTCTCCCCCATCTTTTGTGTGTAAGTGACTTAAGGCTCTGCTGTGTTAAAAGGAGCAATTGCTGAGGTGGAAGAAAGACTCTCCTTTCCAATGAATGCTTTATGTTATTGCAAAGGAAAAGTGAAAGAATTTTTTAAAGATTTCAGGTGCAAAAGCTTAACCTGCCAAGGGTCAGCACTTAAGCACTTTCCCTGTATCCAGGGGTCAACCCAGCTGTGTTTCCTATATATGCACTGGTCTCTCATCTCAGCATAAACTACTTACAGTCTTATCCTGTCCTTATGCACAGTGCTGAAAATTGCTGATTTTGTTTTCTTTTACATTACTAGCTTTTCTTTTTTCTTTCTTCTTGTTTTACATGAAAATTATTAGAGGGTTTTCATACTAAATACCCCCCCCCCCCCGTTTTTAAGGTAAGTTCTGTTTTATAAATATTTATGTGGCTCAAAAGAGGAGAAAAATGTATGATATTTGGATCGAACTATTGTTCCCTTCCCCTTCCTTTCTGCAGTATATTGGATAATGGTAGTTAACACACAAGTGAGAATATTAAGTCCTCATTTAAGTGTAACTAGATTTTCCCATATCCCTATGTAATGTACACATACAGACACACAGACAGACAGACAGACACACAAACAAACGCATCCTTAAAATCACCTGCTTTTATGTACTGATTACAGCTAAACAGTGAACAAAGTATTTGAGATTTGGTCTCACGGACTACTGGATTCATACATAACTCACTCTCAAAATTCTTAATGCACCATTTCTATTGAGTTCAACAGGATTTAGCTCAAGTCCTTAATCTAAATGTTTGAGCTGATCTTAAATTCTTTTTTTAAGGGCTCCAACTCCATTCCCTGCGCATCCTTTACTATTAGCATAAATATTTTATAACAAAATATTTTCAGTATTGCAGGAAAGTTTGCTAGAATACAAAAGGAGAAATTTGTGAAAAGATATCAGCTATTTCCATTGATATTATATGTAACAGTAATCTCATAGAACTACAATGTGTTATGCTATTAGACTTGCAATTCACTGCATTTGGAAGGATAAATTTCTAAGAATAAATATAAACATCATGCTGTAAGTAAAATCCAATGGAATTAAGCATATTGCACCGACGATGGAAATTCAGCTACTGCATCTAATTTTCTCAACAATTGTAAGTGAACAAAATGCATATTGTAATGTTAGGTACATGACACTTGCATGTTGCTATGCCTATATACTTACAGAGTATTCAATGTGTACTTAGTGGCGCTTAAGAAATGTCATGTACAGTTCTTATAAACATTCTTACAGGGTTCCCATTTGCACTTCATCTTTCAGTAAAGTCTTGTCAGAAAAATGTCTGATGAATATTATTGAAAAAAAATAAAATTTCAATTTTAGTTATCTGTTGGACATTACTGAATTGTCTATTCTTTTAATACATTTTCTGATGCTTGCCAATTTGGCAGTGAAATTGACTTAGGTAGCTGTTCAGACAGACTGTTCACAGACCTGGTTTTTTTCCCCTTTCTTAAGCAGAGAACTACTGAATTTACTATACTATACATCAAAATACTGTTGCTGATATTACAGAACAATTATTTTAAGAAAGACTCAGTGACACACTAGTATTGTACACATTATATCAAGCAGGACACAAAATCCCATAATTTTGTATAACCTTTTATAGTCTATATACCATGAATTAATACACATTATCCAGATCCTTTTCACTAACCACAGAAGGAGAATAACTTTTGGATATTATCCTCCCACTAGGTGATACTCATCCCTGGTTGGAAGTCAAGCAGAAAGTGCATGCAGCATTTAAGAAGCATATGAGCCTTCAAAAATAGTCTTTTGTAGGATTTTAAGCAGTGTATAGGCCTTGTGCTGGCCCTCTGCAAAAAAAGTGATAGGACTCATGCAAGGCCGTCCACACCACATATACCCCAATCTGGAAGAGTACAGGGCAGGGAAGCCATATATGAGTCTCCATGGTGCCACAGCATATTGGTCAGCAATGCAGCCAGGCCAGAGGAGAGACCACAGGATCCATATTTATGGAAGCCACAAGTCACAGCTCCAGAGAGGGGATGCAGATAATACTGCTCCCCAGGAAATCTCTATGCCATTAAACATCCCCTGATGACAGAATCCGTCCATGACTCTTCTGGTCAAAACCCAGCACAGATTGCAGCCTCAAATTCCACTGAAGTCAAAGGTCATTTCATCTGAGTAAGATGAAACTCATAATATTATTGTGCAGTATATACAATTGCTGCATTGACAAATTGGTATTTATAAGAATGTTGGGTCGTTGTATTTTGGAGTTAATTGGGTGTTTACACCATCGTCTACTGTACTTCATTTTTTAAGAATTACATAAGAACATAGGAATGGCCATACTAGGTCAGACCAAAGGTCCATCTAGCCCAGTATCCTGTCTTCTGACAGTGGCCAACGCCAGGTGCCCCAGAGGGAAGGAACAGAACAGGCAGTCATCAAGTGATCCATTCGTTGTTGCCCATTTTGAGCTTCTGGCAAACAGAATTCTGACTTATTTTACTATTTCTGTTTATGAAACAAAACTAACTTACCTTAAGTCATGGGAAATGTGCAAATACAATATAAAACTGGAATAAACCAATCATTGCATGGTATTCCAAGTGACATTATGGCCATATATGCCCAAAAGTAATGACCAGAATATTAGCTGAAAACCTATAGTGCAGGGGTCGGCAAACTCTGGCCCGCAGCTCGCCAGGGTAAGCACCCTGGTGAGCCGGGCCAGTTTGTTTACCTGCCGCATCGGCAGGTTCGGCCGATCGTGGCTCCCACTGGCCACGGTTCGCCATCCCAGGCCAATACGGGTGGTGGGAAGCCGCAGCCAGCATACCCCTCAGCCCGCGGCACTTCCTGCCACCCTATTGGCCTGGGACGGCAAACCATGGCCAGTAGTAGCCGTGATTTATGAACCCAAAGTTGCCCATAGCATAACTGCAGACAGTCTTTTCTTATAATATAAAATATAACCTGTACACTGAGCAACTAAACCTGGAAAGTTGCCATCAATGTTTTCTTAATTCTAACTCCTCATATTTTGTATACATATATTAGAAAATGAACAAAAAACCTCTGCATGGTTAGGAAGCAGTATGATATATGTAATTAAGTAGAACTTAAATTACATTTTGTGAAAACGTATTTGCTGTTAAATTTCTTATTTTTCATTTACTTTGTACAACTATTTTTTCTTTGACTCATGTATAGTCTTCTTCATGGGATTTATTATGTTGGAGGTTGAGAAAAGTGGGGACCCAGAAGGCAGTGAAATTAAGATTTCAGTGTGTCATAACATTTGCCATCCACATTTGCATGTACCTCAGGAATGTGTCCCAATAAAAAACAGTCACAATCAAAAAGTCTTACAAAGGTGCTTGAAGTTATATTCCTGAGGGAATTCTGCACCTAAAAAATTCTGTGCACAATATTTTAAAATTCTGCAAATCTTATTTGTCAAAATAACACAATACAATCACGCCAGTTACAATTATTTTGTTAACTTATTTCAAAATACCTGTCAGCATGAATGTCTGTAACAAGACGGACAACAAAAAAAGATTCAGGAAATGTTTTTCTGACAAATAGATTCCTTACTAGGTGTGGTAATACAGACCTTTGAGGAGTAAATCATTTAAACTACAATGCAGAATTGTATTTCTCACATCCCTCAGAAGCAGGGCAAAGGCTTAGGAGTGTCAAGGGTAACAGAGGAGCTGAGGGCAAGGGAAGTAATTGCTGGACAGGAACCTGGAGGGTTGTTGGGTATGGGTGGGAAAAGTATGGAACAGGTTTTCTTTGCGGGGGAGGAAAGGATTGTTAAGCAGTTGGGGTACCTCCCCCACTCAAACCCGGGCTGACCCCTAGCCTCTCCCATTCAGTCAGGCACATCTGTGCCTGTCCCAGGTTGACTCTGTTGTCCCCTCCTCCCCCTGTCCTCATGTGTCCCTGCCCACATCCATTCAGCCCCTGGTTCAGTGCTGTCACCCCAATTGCTCCTGTGTGCCCCACCCAGTCTATCCTCCCCACTAGCTCTTCTAAACCCCAGTCTGTGTGTCCCCCAGAAGCCTTATATGCTCTGTGATGTCCAATCTCCCCCACACCCATATCCCATGCTTCATCACCTGGCCCCACAGGCAAGGTGCTGTGAAGAAATTAGCCTCTCCTCCTGCCTCTCTGTGGCTGGCTGCTCTGGGCCTGAGCCTGCTGCCCTCTCTTCTGGTGCCACAGCATCCCCTGGTGGGTGAAAGATGTACCTGAAGCATCTTTTTGGCAAAATCTATTTTCTGAAAGGAGGAGGGGAAAAATCTGAGCGTGCTCAGTGGTGCAAAATCCCCCAGGAGTAAAGTTATGCAAGTGTGGAAGTCTTTGCAGGATTAGGGCCTTAATTTCTATCTTGGAGGACCTTCAAGAATGGGCTCTGAACTTTTCAGTGATGGTTACAATACCTTATATTTTTACTGCACAAATATTTAAACTTTACAAAAGATAATGTGCCTTTAGCTTTTGTTGCAACAGGCCTTTCCTCTACTGAGAAATGGTGGTTCTTCCAGAGGATTTTTTTTGAAAGATGGCACCAGTTATCTTTTCTTAGTGCACGGACTAGCCTTGTTTAGAAAAGACTGCAAGGCTTTACAGATTCCGTATTTTCTGTTTGTAACAAGTATCAATAATTTTCATATACTGCCAAAACAAAGTGTCCTGGCTATTGTTCAAAATGAGCTGAAATTACAGCTATATGGCCTCAAAGGGACAAATGATGCCAGCATAGACAGTACTTTGTAGGACTCAGGACTAGACATGTCCAGTTTGGACCCAGACATGTAGTATAAGATTTGAGATTTTTTCTCTTATGTTTACTCCTAAGATGCTTGGAGGACCTACCAATGGTAAATATTGCCAGAAACAACAATTCAAAGGCTTCCAGTGAGAGTAACAGCTGGGAGTTGTTTTCACGCAAACAGTAGCCCACCTGTGGTAACATAACCAAGCATGCTCATTCCCATAACTTCTCCAAAATGTACGTTTTTAGCTGTAGGTCAATCAAAGGTGGCAGAACCCATATCTCCCACTCCTCAACAATCCCTACTGAAGTTGTTTTTAATAATCTTACAGGCTCGCCCTCTGTACCATTGGACCAATTTTGACAGAAAATTATTTAAAAGGGCTATTGCCTTAATTTTATTAAAAATCCTCCTCCCTTCATCTCTCCTGATACTTTGCAAATGGTCCCACAAGTACAAATTTTGCAGAAATCCAAAGCCTTGAGCCAAAACATTGTCTGCTTAATCTAGAGGAACGTACAGCAGAGTATTAGGAAGTAAAGAGCTTTTATTATCATTAACTTTTAGTGCTGGAATAATTTTCGTAGTGATTCTTAACAATTCTATCATTACTCACCATGAGAAATGAGACTATTTTCACATCAGCATGCAGAGATTCAGAAAGTCAGTTGATGGAAAAAGATTACCCAGAAATACTCTCAGGTAGTGAAAGATAGTCAACCTTCAAGGTATCTTGACCTTCTGTATGCCTTTCACTATGTTGGCAGTGCCCTGATTGCTACCTATCCAGGGCAGCCTCCAGGACCCGTAAGCAGAGAGGATAAGTAGCTTGATACAAGAGTTTCGGACTGTAGTGAAACTTGGATCTGAATCTCCTTTGGAGCTTGCTAGTTATACTCTCATCTCCCAGATGAACTGGCATAAAGGAGGAACGAACAATCTCACATGCATATTCTTTTACTAGAAGGGATATTTCTCAGCCTCTCATCTCTCTTCGATCAGTAACTGAGGGTAAAAGTTGTTCATTCCTACCATCAGTACCATAAGAAAGACCTTTGCAACCAAATTTGAATCCCTGCTGAATGGTGGATAATGGTTACACTAAATGCTTTGACATTATTCTCTTAAACATAGTGAGAAAAGACAATAGCTAAGGGATGTGCTGAGATTGCTCAGAAGGAACATTGTAAACGATCTCTTAATTTTAAAAGAATGCACAAACTATTTGCCCCCTCAGGCCATTCCATTAATGGGCATATTCACCTCCTATATAAAGAGAAAGAAAATGTCACCTTGAGAGAAGAAAGGCAGTTGGTTTAAAAAAAAGCTGAATAGCTTCTACTAGTTCCAACTAATTTGTTCCTATCTGCCTTCCTTATCTTCCCCTCAATTGAAGGCATTTTTGGATGGCTTCTATGTGTAACCCTTTTGCCCCTCTGAGTTGGCAGCAACAAGGGCCGGGTTCAGTATCCAGGGGTTCTGTTTCAATAACACAATGCATAACCGACTCGAGCCCCCACCCAGTGACCTGGGACACTTACATATCACACCCCCCAGGTACCTCTAGGAGGCAACACTTCCCCTCTCGCAAGCATGGAGTCTGAGTGTAGCAAAATCCTTTTAATAAAGGAAGGAAACAATGCGGCATCCCATTGGAGAAACACCACAAACAGGATTATAACACAACCATAAGCAAAAACCCACCGCCAAGTACTTTTGGCAATGTCCTTCCCCCCTTAGGGTCTTAAGCCCAATCACCCCAAAGTCCAACAACCCAAAAGTCTCTGGTCAGTGCCACTCCAGAATTCAAACGTTTATCTGCAGAGTTTTACCCCCCTCAGCCTGGGTGGAAATGGGTGGGAGGAGTCCACACAAGGTGTTAAGGGGCACCTTACATGGGCCACGGCCAACTGCTCCGCCTCTCCGTGGAATTCTGCTGCAGTCTTCACCACAACCAGCTCCACTACACCAGCTGTGCCACTCCTCCAGCCGTCCCTGCAAACCACTTCACTCCGCTCACTGTTCCATGGGCTGCTCCAACATGCTGCAAACTGCTCCGTTCTGACAGCCGCTTAACGATAAGTCTTCAGGCTCCCCTACTAGTTAACACAGCACTCAGTGATTTCAGCTCTTAGTCGGGGAGCCCTGGTGCTGGTGCACCATTGGCCAAACATGAATTCAGCTCAGCAGTCTCTAGATAGACTCCTAATGGAATCAAAATTAGCTCTACTCTTTTACAGCGGAGAAAGGAGGATGTGTAATTGGTGTTCCAGGCTCTCAAAAGGGGTCCATACTATCAGGTACACACACCAGTCCCCAACCTCTCTCCATTCACTGGGTTTTGGAACCCATATCCCTTGTCTAGCAAGTGTCACTTAATTTATATTGAGACATCTCTGTCTCGTAGTTCCTCATTCACATAATCAGGTGGCAATACTTTATTTATCCTGCCCCAATAACAAAGAAATTGGGGATCCCAGAGCTGTCAAAATAACCATCCCAGGCTGCCTTGGGCTATGCTGGGCGTGCCCATGCAAATATCTGAGATTTTCTTGAAATTCTTTCCACACTTCCCATAATTCACCACCAGATGTCAGGGTAGAGCTCATCCTGACTGCTTACATATGCATTAAAAGTCTTTATGCTCACCCCAATTAATCATAATATGACCAGTGCAGTAGCCACAACACACAGAAAATAACTGAGGAGAATAGGAATTTTGTTACTATCATCTATGACAGGAGGATGGAAGGAACTGGATACTAAAGAATGCAGTTGGAGAAAAGACAGCCTGGGTGCCTATGGCCCTGTGAGACCTGAGCTTTAAAGCCAGATTTTTTAAAGGTAGTTAGGTATCTAGTGATGAAGATAGGTGTCAAATGAGATCTTTAGACACACCTAGGTGCTTCTGAAAATTCCACTAGGCACCTATCTGCCTCTTTTGGAAGGGAAGGTCCTCTCATGGATTGGTAACTGATTAAAAGGTAAGAAATAAAGCACAAGATAGGAATATTAGAATGTCGGATGTAAGAATTGGAAAAGTTGCATAGAAGGACAACAAAAATGATTAGGGGTATGAAACAATTTGTCTAGGAGGAGAAATTACAAAAATTGGCACTGTTCAGTTTAGAAAAGAGATGACTAATAGGGGATGTGATAGAGGTCTTTACAATCATGAGTGGTGTGGAAAATGTGAATAGGGACACATTATTTACCCCTTAGTGTAACACAAGAAATGGGAGTGGTCGCCTTATTAAATTAATAGACAGTAGATTTTAAATAATCATAAGGAAGCGCTTCTGCACACAATGCACAGTCCACCTGTTGAACTTGTTGCTAGGGGATGTGGTGAAGGCCAAAAGTATAACAGAGTCAAAAAGAATTAGAAAAGTTCATGGAGGATAGGTCCATCAATGGCTATTAGCCAGGATGGACAGGGATGCAACCCCATGCTCTGAGTGTTCCTAAACCTCTGACTGTCAGAAGCTGGGCCTGGACAAGGAGATGATCACTTGATAATTGCCCTGTTCTGTTCATTTCCTCTGTAGCATCTGGCATCTGCCACTGTCAGAAGACAGGCTACTGGGCTAGATGGGCCATTGGTCTGACTCAGCATGGCCATTAAGTGTCTGCACAGGAGCATAGGCCCAAAACATGTCCAGACAGCTAATTGGTTAAGGCAGGACTAGAGCAATACTCTTGACTGTTATGCTTCCTAATTCCAAAATCAATTCCTAGCCAGCTCACATCTCCCTGGGGCCAGGCTACTGGATTGAAATCAAGGGCAAGTGTGTAGAAGAGATCCTAGGAAAATTAATGTTTCATCTCCAATTAGAGGTCATTAAATGATCCATCTCTTCCACAGCTGTCCATCACTCCATTTGCGGTGGGCCAATATCAAAACCAATAAGAATTGTGCATCTGTTAATTTGGAAGTGGTCCAGGTAATGTACAGCCACAAAGGCAGTAGGTCTCTACCATAGTTGCACATATAAAAGAGATACTTTCTACAAATGTGGGAGAAGAACCAGTTCATTTAGCCTCTGACTGTGCATTAGGAAGCACTGGCTGAGGCCTTAGGAGGAAAGCAAAAATATGAAGAACACAACAAACGTCTGCTTTTTAACAGTTGTTAAAAGTGCCTATGTTTGTACTGGATGTGGACTTGGGCCAGATCCTGCTCTCAGTGTTACTCTGGAGTCACTCTGGATATACATTGACATAAATGAGGGTGGCATTTAGCCTTCTAAATGGGTGCCACATTCAGGCACATAAATGAAAAGGTAACTTATAAACCCTTTTCTAAGTAGCGCTGTGCTAAGCTGCCCTGATATGGGAAAACAACAACAATATGAAAAACATCCAGTAAGGGCAGGTTATTCTATAAATGTCCATTATGGGATTTCCTGTACATTCCTCTGAAGCATGGGGTAGTTGGTCACTGTCAGACGGGATTCTAGAATACATAGACTACTGGTCTGAGCTGGTATGAAATGAAGTGGAGCTGAGTCCAAAAAAAAACGAGGGGAAAAATATTACATTAACAGGCGAGGGTGGAAACTAATACAGACTAACTTGGCTACCACTCTGAAACCTGTCTCCTAACACAGCTACTTATGAGTTCAATACACACACTGGACTCCAACTGAACTTAACTGTGTAAAGTCCAAAATACATGGGCACCTGTGGCTGGGTTCTGAATCTGTCTAATTAAGTTAACAAGGACTGTAGAACATTGTAAGGGCTATAACCCTTGCTTTAGTGCATAAATCCACCCTAATGCCTGTGGATCAGACAAAATTGTCCACATGACCAGATTATTCCACAATTCTCCATTATGAGTTTTCTTGTACTTTCAGCTGAAACTTCTGGTACTTGGTCACTGTTGGAGACAGGGTACTGGATTACATGGACCATCAGTCTGAACTGTCTATTCTGTTCTTATATAGGCTCTTATACCATGGTCATAACTGGAGTATCCGAATACCTTTTGGTAGTGCATTACACACCGTAACTAACACCTGTCACATCTTCTTCAAGTGATGATCCCTCTAAGGATTCCAGACATGAGTACGCATCTGCGCCATGTGCTGGAGCCACAACTGTTTGTAGTAGTGTCCATTGACCCATACATGCATCATCCGTGTGTCGTGTCCGAGGCTATAAGAGACTGTGTGGCTCGACACACTCCAATTCCCTCTTACTGCCACATGGCCAGAGTCGGCACCCCTGTTCCTCAGTGCTCTTAGCTTGCTAAGCGAACGCTTATGTTCCTACTTATTGTAGATAGTTTTCTCATGCTTTAGTTGTATATAGTTGGCTTTGCTAGATTTTTAGTTAGTTAGCCTCTCCCACCGGACTTCTTCTTCTGGTGGGGAGCTCTCCCCTGCCAACCCTCCCAGGGATTATGCCCTGGCAAGCCGGCTTCAAAAGCTGCACTTTGGGCCTGGGCTGCTTTTCTGTGAGTGATGAGCACTAATGTTGTCTCATCTGCTGCTCTATCTGATGCTCATTCCCACCTTATACTCAGGTAGCTAATGAACTTCACCTCCACAAGTATCTTATGAAGGAGGCAATGAGCACGTGCGAAATTGGACACGGGACCAGCGGATCTGCCAGAGCGGCACCCATCTTCAATGGTGAGTGCCCCCGCATCTTCCTCCTGTGCACCAACGTCCCTGGTACTGCTGCAACTGCGGAAGCCCCACCATGAACATGGGCATTAGGGCAGCTCCCCGATGGGGACTGTCTCTAATCACAGCCCTGTCTCCCTGAGATGAGCCAGGTCAGGAAAGAAGACATGTATTGACCCAGCTGCTCCAGCTCCCAAGAAGCCCCAGACAGAGCATAAGATGAAACACTGCTGCGGATACCGCCTTCAGTCACAGTCCCTATCGGGGAGCTGCCCTAATGCTAATGCTGTTCTCCGGTGAGTGAACCTCTTCTGCTCCCGGAGTGAAGCACTGATCTGATCTGATCTGCCTCACACTGACGAGGTCTGAGTGGTTTTCCGAGCCAGACCTCTCATTCTCACCTATACGCTCTTACAGTCCTGATCCTCAGCACCAACTGCACTATCCACCCACATATGATCCTTCTGCCAAACCGTGGTTCCACTGTCCCCAGGCCCACCAATGTCTGGAGACTCATCTGCTTGGCCGTATTAGCCTCCCTGGACCCCTAACTAGGACCACAGGGTACTGTCGATGCCACCTTACTGGCTGTCCCCTGCCTACACCGTGCCCCCCTCTGTTTATGATGAAATGGAGGAAGTCACCATACCACAGGTACCACCAGTCCTAACTGGAGCCTCATCGTCCCTGGACAAAGCAATTATTCCATCTTCTCTTCCCACTCTAA
Organism: Gopherus flavomarginatus; assembly: GCF_025201925.1. Classification (NCBI taxonomy): domain Eukaryota; kingdom Metazoa; phylum Chordata; order Testudines; family Testudinidae; genus Gopherus; species Gopherus flavomarginatus. Next base: position 182,008,400 of record NC_066617.1, on the reverse strand, counting down.
ATGACCGTAGCCAGTATCATGCCTGCTTTGCATGGCTCTCAACCTCATGGTGGAAGAAGTCCAGGACCTGCAAAAGCATCTCCTGAATATTCTACAACCCTCTAGGCCTTCCCGGACTTCCCTCCATATTCACAAGGACATCCTTCAGCCAGCTCAGTTGGTCTGGCACACGCCAATCTCCTGTGCCCATACTCCAAAGAGCACTGAGTGACGATGCTTCATCCCATCTAAGGGTTTGGACTTCCTGTTTACCCACCCGCCTCCCGACTTGCTCCTGGTCCATGTAGCAACCCAACGTGCTCAGCAGCAGCACCTTAAGGCCACCCCTCCAGATCAGGTGGCAAAGAAACTGACCTTTTGGGGAGAAAGGTCAATTCATCCACAGGCCTTCAGTTCTGTATTTCCAGTTACGCAGCTTTCCTGTCATACTCAAAACTCGCAGTTTCAGGCCTTTCTACCACTGGAGAAACAGCAGGATTTTCAGGCACTGCAGGACAAGGGAAGACTGCAAAAGCAATAAAGAGTCCTGTGGTACCTTATAGACTAACAGACATATTGGAGCATGAGCTTTTGCGGGTGAATTCGTTAGGGAAAACTGATCTCCAAAGTGATACTCAAATCAATGGTCGATGCTGCTGACACATCATCCCGCTCCCTAGCTACTGGCATGGTGCTCCATTGAGACTCTTGGCTCCAATCTTCTAGCTTTCTTAAAGAGGTCCAGACTACTCTCAAGGACCTTCCCTTTGACAATCAAAAACTTCTTAGCAACACAACAGATGATTCTTCCCTCTCTCTCAAGTATTCCTGTGCCACTCTGCAGTCACTTGGTACTTACACCCTGGCTCTGACCCACAGGCAGCAGAGGTCACGTTTTCATCCCGGTCACCGTGCCACCTACCAATCCAGCTTTCAACATCTCACCATTGTCCACTCATCCAATGACCCCGTTACTCTGCTGCTTCCACTTCCGCCTCCTTGTCTGTCCCAGAATGTCCACTCAAACAGCCATTTTGACTCCTTCATTAAGCGAACCTCCTCCCACCCCTCCCACAGCACCCCAGATTATCTTTGGGGCTGCCTGGCCCTGTTTGTCCACACGTGGGACAAGATCACCAACAATTGATGGGTGCTGGACATAATTCTATAGGGGTATTCGATAGAGTTTCTCTCATCCCTCCCCCTCTCGTTGCCCCACCCCATGCTGCTACCATGGCCACAGGTTCTGTTCCCTTTATATCCTTATTCTGAAAAGGGGGGGCAGCCGCTGCCCCATTCTGGACCTCTGATTGCTCAAAAAGTTCACAGGCAAACTCCAGTTCTGGATGGTCACACTTCCCCTCGTTATTCTTTTCCTCCCACATGGGGTATGGCTCGTGGCTCTCAGTATGAAAGATGCATACTTCCACGTTGACATCCACTCAGCTCATTGGAAGTTTCTCCATTTTATATTTGGACACTCCCATTATTAGTTCCATGTCTTCCCACATTCACAAAGGTCTTCACTCTTGTCTCAGCCCACATGCATCATCTTGACCACTCTATATTTTCCCACCTGGACAACTGGCTCCTCGTTGTGCCATCATGCAACTGCCTCCTTTCTGCTATCCAGACCCTTTGTGATCTCCTTGCTGGTATCTGTATCAATGAGGACAAGTCACTTTTCATCCCTATCCAAATGATCACCTTCGTCGAGGCGTCTGGACTCTCTCCTGACTGATCAATTTGCCACCACCACATCTCTCATCACACAGTTATGCCACAAACTGCATGTGCACTTCTGCCAATGCCTTTCCCTCCTTGTTCATATGGTGGCCTGCACCTCCATAATGCCCCATGCAAGCCTTCATATACCTGCCTCCAACTGTGGCTCTGGTAGATCTACAAACCACAGTCAGACCACTTAGGTAAGCAGGTCCTATGCCCTGCCTTTGTCCTGGCTTCCCTCAAATAGTGGACCAATCCATCCAAAGTCTTGGTCAGCATCCTGTTCACCCCTCTCACTCCCCACACCATTCTCACCACAGATGCCTCCCTCACTGGGTGTGGCTCATTTGTATGCTCATATATCCCAGGGCATCAAAACACCGAGAGAGGGGAGGATGCACATCAATATCCTGGAATTATGAGCAACCTACCTTGCCCATCAGGCATTCCTCCCCCTCATATCATCACAGCACATTCAACTGCTATCCAACAACATGACTGGGGAAAGCAAGGCAGCACCAGGTTGCCCTCTCTATGTGCAGAGGCCATTCACCGTACATGCCATGCATCTCCTGGGCAGCAGCAACTCCCTAGTGAACACGCTCAGCAGGTTCTTCCATGCGAATCATGAATGGGAGCTACACGACTCTACGCTTCATTTGGTTTTCTGCCAGTGCGGTACTCCATGCTAGGACCTCTTTGCAACCACTGCAAACCACAAACTCCCCCTCTTCCACTCCAGAGAAACCCTCAGGCCAGGCTCATGGGGTGACACTTGGCTCCTGCCCTGGATCACCGAACTCTGCTATGCCTTTCCACCCATTCCTCTGCTCCTGCAAGTCCAGAACAAGATATGGTGGGATTGAGTAATGCTTATTCTGATAGCCCCCGTTTGGCCTCCCCAATAATGGTTCACCAACCTCCTCCATCTCTCTGGTTGCACCCCAGTCTGCCTTCCTACCTACCCGGATTTCCGCATACAGACACCTGCAACACCCCAACCCGGGCCCACTCCACCTTCCAGTTTGGTGTATGGATGGGGCTCATATGAAGACAGAGCATGCGCCACTCTAGGGATAATACACACGACTGGAATGTTGGTGTGGATGGGTATAGTTTGCTCAGGAAGGATGGACAGGGGAAAAAGGGAGGAGGTGTTGCCTTATGTATTAAATATGTACACACTTGGACTGAGGTGGAGATGGACATAGGAGATGGAAGTGTTGAGAGTCTCTGGGTTAGGCTAAAAGGGGTAAAAAACACGGGTGATGTCATGCTGGGAGTCTGCTACAGGCCACCTAATCAGGTGGAAGAGGTGGATGAGGCTTTTTTCAAACAACTAACAAAATCATCCAAAGCCCAAGACTTGGTGGTGATGGGGGACTTCAACTATCCAGATATATGTTGGGAAAATAACACCGTGGGCCACAGACTATCCAATAAGTTCCTGGACTGCATTGCAGACAACTTTTTATTTCAGAAAGTTGAAAAAGCTACTAGGGGAGAAGCTGTTCTAGACTTGATTTTAACAAATAGGGAGGAACTCATTGAGAATTTGAAAGTAGAAGGAAACTTGGGTGAAAGTGATCATGAAATCATAGAGTTTGCAATTCTAAGGAAGGGAAGAAGGGAGTACAGCAAAATAGAGACAATGGATTTCAGGAAGGCGGATTTTGGTAAGCTCAGAGAGCTGATAGGTAAGGTCCCATAAGAATCAAGACTGAGGGGAAAAACAACTGAGGAGAGTTGGCAGTTTTTCAAAGGGACGCTATTAAGGGCCCAAAAGCAAGCTATTCTGATGGCTAGGAAAGATAGAAAATGTGGCAAAAGACCACCTTGGCTTAACCACGAGATCTTGCGTGACCTACAAAATAAAAAGGCGTCATATAAAAAATGGAAACTAGGTCACATTACAAAAGACGAATATAGGCAAATAACACAGGAATGCAGGGGCAAGATTAGAAAGGCAAAGGCGAAAAATGAGCTCAAACTAGCTATGGGAATAAAGGGAAACAAGAAGACTTTTTATCAATACATTAGAAGCAAGAGGAAGACCAAGGACGGGGTAGGCCCACTGCTCAGTGAGGAGGGAGAAACAGTAACGGGTGACTTGGAAATGGCAGAGATGCTTAATGACTTCTTTGTTTCGGTCTTCACTGAGAAGTCTGAAGAAATGTCTAATATAGTGAATGCTTACGGGAAGAGGGTAGGTTTAGAAGATAAAATAAAAAAGAGCAAGTAAAAAATCACTTAGAAAAGTTAGATGCCTGCAAGTCACCAGGGCCTGATGAAATGCATCCTAAATACTCAAGGAGTTAATAGAGGAGGTATCTGAGCCTCTAGCTATTATCTTTGGGAAATCATGGGAGACGGGAAAGATTCCAGAAGACTGGAAAAGGGCTAATATAGTGCCCATCTATAAAAAGGGAAATAAAAACAACCCAGGAAACTACAGACCGGTTAGTTTAACTTCTGTGCCAGGGAAGATAATGGAGCAAGTGATTAAGGAAATCATCTGCAAACACTTGGAAGGTGGTAAGGTGATAGGGAATAGCCAGCAAGGATTTGTAAAGAACAAATCATGTCAAACTAATCTCATAGCATTCTTTGATAGGATAACGAGCCTTGTGGATAAGGGAGAAGCGGTGGATGTGATATACCTAGACTTTAGTAAGGCATTTGATACGGTCTCGCATGATATTCTTATAGATAAACTAGGAAAGTACAATTTAGATGGGGCTGCTATAAGGTGGGTGCATAACTGGCTGGATAACCATCCTCAGTAATTATTAATGGCTCCCAATCCTGCTGGAAAGGTATAACAAGTGGGGTTCCGCAGGGGTCTGTTTTGGGACTGGCTCTGTTCAATATCTTCATCAACGATTTAGATGTTGGCATAGAAAGTACGCTTATTAAGTTTGCGGATGATACCAAACTGGGAGGGATTGCAACTGCTTTAGAGGACAGGGTCAAAATTCAAAATGATCTGGACAAATTGGAGAAATGGTCTGAGGTAAACAGGATGAAGTTCAATAAAGATAAATGCAAAGTGCTCCACTTAGGAAGGAACAATCAGTTTCACACATACAGAATGGGAAGAGACTGTCTAGGAAGGAGTATGGCAGAAAGAGATCTAGGGGTCATAGCGGACCACAAGCTTAATATGAGTCAACAGTGTGATATTGTTGCAAAAAAAGCAAACGTGATTCTGGGATGCATTAACAGGTGTGTTGTAAACAAGACACGAGAAGTCATTCTTCTGCTTTACTCTGCCCTGGTTAGGCCTCAGCTGGAGTATTGTGTCCAGTTCTGGGCACCGCATTTCAAGAAAGATGTGGAGAAATTGGAGTGTGTCCAGAGAAGAGCAACAAGAATGATTAAAGGTCTTGAGAACATGACCTATGAAGGAAGGCTGAAACAATTGGGTTTGTTTAGTTTGGAAAAGGGAAGACTGAGAGGGGACATGATAGCAGTTTTCAGGTATCTAAAAGGATGTCATCAGGAGGAGGGAGAAAACTTGTTCACCTTAGCCTCCAGTGATAGAACAAGAAGCAATGGGCTTAAACTGCAGCAAGGGAGATTTAGGTTGGACATTAGGAAAAAGTTCCTAACTGTCAGGGTAGTTAAACACTGGAATAGATTGCCTAGGGAAGTTGTGGAATCTCAATCTCTGGAGATATTTAAGAGTAGGTTAGATAAATGTCTGTTAGGGATGGTCTAGACAGTATTTGGTCCTGCCATGAAGGCAGGGGACTGGACTCGATGACCTCTCGAGGTCCCTTCCAGTCCTAGAGTCTATGAGTCTATGTCCATGTCCTCACATGCAGCAGGAAACCATCTACCAGAGCCTGCTATCAAATGAAATGGAAGTGCTTCATCTCCTGGGCACACTGCTACTAGTACCCACTGGACTCCATCCCATCCTCCTTCTCCAACTTAAGCTGTCGGGCCTTGCCTAATTCTCCATCCAAACGCACCTGGTAGTTCTCAGAGTCTTCCACCTCCTGTGGGCAGATCCTCATCTTCACTCATCCGGCAACTTCAAGGCCTACTCAATGTCTACTTCTTCTTGGGACTTGAATCTCATCCTCTCTGCTCTCACTAAACTACCCTTCGAACCTCTCACAACCTCCTCTCTTGCCCACCTCTCTGTGAAGACAGGTGATCTTATTGTTGGCCATCATCTTGGCGAGACGTGTAAGTGAACTGGTGGCCATGGTGGCCAACCCCCTCCTCCCTGTACTGTCTCCCACAAAGACAAAGTCTCCCTGCACCTGCACCCCAAGATGGCCTCTGCGTTCCACCTCAACGAATGCATCCACCTTCTGATCTTCTACCCCAAACTGCACACCTCTCCCCAGGGAAAACATTGAATTCTCTCAATGTCTGCTTGCTTTTTACCTCCAACACACTCTTGCCTTCCATGCTTTGACCAGACTCTTCCTCGTCATTGCAGAACATTGCTGTGGCCAAACCCTCGTATGATAAATGAAGGAGGAGGGGGAGTAGCTCTCTTTTATGGACACCCAGCCATAAAGTCCCTTTTTGTGGCTGTTCTCTGCTTGCTTTCCCTGTAAAGGGTTAAAAAAGTTCCCAGGTAAAGGAAAGGGAATGGGAACCTGGCCAAAAGAGTCAATGGGAAGGCTAGAACTTTTTTAAATGGGGAAAAAACTTCCCCTTTCTGTCTGTTGGTGGTTGTTCTCCAGAGAGCAGAAACATAGAGAAGCAATTTTGTAAGCAGCTTTCAAACCAGGTATGAAAAAGCATAAAATCATACCTGAAACTACTTATGTGAAACCCCAAATATGTAGGTAGATCAGGAATGTTTAGAAAGACACGATTAGGTTTATTTCTGTTTATTTCTTATGGCTAGTGGACTCCTCTGTGCTAACCCCAGATGCTTTTGTTTTGCTTCTAACCTTTAAGCTGAACCTCAAAAGAGCTATCTTGATGCTTAATTTTTGTAATTTTTTTTAAGTATAGCAATACCCTGAGTTTCAAAAGTATTTTCTTTCTTTTTGTTTTTAATAAAATTTACCTTTTTAAAGAACAGGACTGAATTTTTGATGTCCTAGGAGGTTTGTGCATATGTTGTTAAATTAGCTGGGGGGCAACAGCTAATTTCCTTTGTTTTCTTTCTCAGTTCTTCCCCGGAGCGGGGGCGGGGGCGGGCTTGAGTTTCCCAAGAGCACCTCTCTGGGTTCTAAAAAAGGAGGGGTTGCATTTGGGTGCTGGCAGCATCTATCCATCCAAGGTCATAGAGAAGCTGTAACCTTGGGAGTTTAATAGAAGCCTAGAGTGGCAAGTATTAATTTTTAGAATCCTTGTGGGCCCCCACCTTCTGCACTCAAAGTGTCAGAGTGGGGAAGTAGCCTTGATACCACTCCTCAAAACACTTCTCTAAATGACTCTCCCATTGCATTAAGGAATTGTATAACCTCTCTCATGTTCCTCCACCCCTTGGTGTTATGGCTCACTACATGAGGGCACATGCTGCCATGTCAGTCTACCCTAGAGATGTACTATGGCAGGACATTTGTAAGGTGGCCACATGGTCCTCTGTCTTGCGAGTCCTTGAGCCCACCTCCATGCTGAGCATTGCTCACTAATCACCCATGTCTGGAATCCATATAGGGACCATCTCTTGAAGAAGAAGATGGGTTACTTATATTAATGGGAGGTTCTTTGAGATTGTGGTCCCTATTTGGATTCCAATACCCGCCCTCCATCCCCTCTGCTGAGGACTACCTTGCTTGCTAGTAAGAGGGATACTGGCATGGCATTGACCCACACAGCCTCTTATTGCCTCGGATGCAACACGTGGATGATGCACAACACACATGTGTATCAACAGACACTACTACAAACAGGTCCAGCCCCGGTGTGCATGAGCACCCACTGCTGGAATCCAAGTAGGGACCATACATCTTGAAGAACGTCCAGATACAGTATGTAACCTCCTCATCTTTGTTATCTCATCCTCTCACCAGGGAGAAGTGTGTAGCGGATTGTGCAGGGTTTTTTTTTTGTTTTGTTTTGTTTTGTTTTTTTAAATCACACACAGCTACATGTTTATGATAGAGAAGGCCTGGTCAAAAAATGGACTTTGCACCTCAATCAGAAAGTGGTGAGGTCTGTGAAGGTCCTCAGTTCTTGTAGGAATTAATTCTACAGTCTTGAGCCAGCCCCAAGAAAGCTTTGTCTCTTACACAGATTAGCTTTACCCTTATTGTAGAAAGTTCCATTGTGCCACAGAAGCGAAGTTGTCAACCACAATCTTCACCCTCAAGCTTCCTCATCCTCAAGCTTTATATGATCTTTTAGATATCTTGGGGCCAGGCCCTGAAGTGCCTTGAAAATATCAGAACTTGAACTTGATTCATAATTCTATAGAAAGCCAGTGCAGAGAGCGGAGGAGTTTGCATGATAGTCTCTGTTGCTGAAGAGAGGCGCTGCAGATTTTAGTTTCCCAAGTGCTAGAGGTTTTATGCCGAGACATATCGTAATTTCTTAATCCAGTCAAGAGACAATGAAGGTGTGAATAACTGAGGCCAGGATATCATCCACGAGGCTTGGACAGAGTCTTTCAGTTAATCAAAAATGATAGAAAGCATTACCTGCAGATGCTGCTATGTGAGAACTTAGTGTCAATGAGGAATACAAGAGGACTACTAAACTACAGACTGAATTGACCAGTTGTGGGTGAATATCTCCTACCAAAGGAGACTGTACTATCACTGTAAACTCTTCAAAACGCTCTCTTCTACTCACCAGCATCACCTGCCTTGCTCAGGTTCATTCAGCTGTTCTTTATCTATGACCCGATCTCTCTCAAACACTGGGCTATCTTGGTTGTAATGGTATGGTGTATGTGCTGAAGCATAGCTAGAGCTGTCTATCATGGATGGCAGGCAGACTATATGATCACAGTTGTACCTTCTGGCCTTAAAAATCTGTGAATCTAGAAATCATCTGCACATTGCTGGTCCTAAGTACATGGCATCTGACCTGTTCACCTAGTGGCTGCATATCATTGTAGAATATGACTGGAGAGAAAACTGATTTTTGTCAGACTCTACCACTGACGGGTGTAGCAGTGGAAATGCAGTTTCCCATCACTGCTCATTAGTGTGTCACTCCAAGCAGGACTCAAACCATTTTAGTGCATTACCCTAGTATGGCAATTCCTAAGCGTATATGAAATCCTATCCTCAAACTCTAAGTGTTTTCTTGAGTAGAAGGGATGTATATCATTAACCTTAAGCATGTTGTTATAAAGAGTTTCACTGATACGTGGTAAACTCCTCCTTTTATAGTGCCTAAGAGTGTAAGGTTTCTGTTCTCATTTCATATCTCAGTGTATCAAAAGATCACTGCATCTTATCCTGATTCTCCATGAAATTAGCAGAAGGCTTTAAAGGTTCTGTTTAGGTTATCACTGCTGCTTGAAATGTGCCAATATCTTTTAATCACTACCAATTTTACCATCAGTTGGATTAACAAAAGAAACTGAGATTCTTTATTAGGCCTCATTCTTCCCCCTCTCCCCATAGTAGATGTCTCCTATTTCCTTCCAAGGCTTTCTACTCTTGTGTCCATGATTTCATTTCTCTTACAGGCTGTTTGAGTAAATCATTCTCTTTGTTCTTTCATGTTCATTTTACACTCATCTAGCTGACACTGACTATCCATCTAAGGTGATAAGACTGTAGATTTAGTTGCCTGATTACTAATGTGGGATGAAAGCTGTCACCAGAAAGCAAGGTACTGGCTAGAGTACATCACAGATGTTTTCACGATCTTCATAGGAGCCCCTACTAAAAGAGGGATTTTGTTTATATCACTGAACACTACACAACCAAGGACCAAATTCACCCAGGGTAGACAGGGAGATGTAATTTATTGCTTGTTCCCTGGGCCAGCTAATCCTCCGCCCCTCCCTCCTGCCTCTTTCTCCCACCCTAGGTTGAGAAAAAAGGTGTTAGGCAAAAGCCAGCCAAGATCTGGGCTGCATGAAGTGGCAAATACATTGCCTTGATTACAGAGAGATAAAAATGACACAATAGTTACCATTAATGTAGAGCAGGAGTAGGCAACCTATGGCACGCGTGCCAAAGGCGGCACACAAGCTGATATTCAGTGGCACTCACACTGCCCGGGTCCTGGCCACCCATCTGAGGGGCTCTGCATTTTAATTTAATTTTAAATGAAGCTTCTTAAACATTTTAAAAACCTTATTTACTTTACATACAACAATAGTTTAGTCATGTATTATAGACTTATAGAAAGAGACCTTCTAAAAATGTTAACATGTATTACTGACACATGAGACCTTAAATCAGAGTGATTAAATGAAGACTCAGCACACCACTTCTGAAAGGTTGCTGACCACTGATGTAGAGCGTAAAGAAATACGTTTTTTTGCAGAGAAGGAAAAATAGGAGATAGGAGATAGACAACTATGAGGCCTGGGGGAAGGCAAGGAGTGAAAGAAACAGAATAAAATAAAGAAAATAGTAGAACGAGGGGAACAATGTTAAAAATCAGTCTCACCGGTCACAATGCCTGGTGTTGTTAACAAATTCAGACACTGGGAAGTAGGTGAAAATTCAGGGAAGGAAATAAAAGGACTGTGGGTGTGGGGAAGAAATGAAGTAAAAAATGCAAAGGACAGGCAGAATGATGAAAAGGAGTCCAGAAGAGAAGAAAGCACCAGCTCTTGGTTTTAGTATCTGAACCCAATTTCTCTTTCATCAAACTGACAGTGGCTGGGAATCCTGCAGATGCTGTGCATCCAGCTCCTGATAGGAAGGAAGTTCAATTCTCATTCAAAAACAGGCCTTCCAACTGATTACAGAGTAGCATCAATAGGTTCTGAAGGAAGGAGTCCATAAGAGCAGCTCTACAACATACATCCTGCAGCAGATGTTAAAGCGGGAAAAGATGTATTTCAATTCTGAGGGTTCTATGAGAATGTAGATGATACTCAGGAAGAAGAGAAAATCCTTGCTTCCAACTAATGGAAAGTGAGAGAGACTCAGTAAGGGATTCTGCATTTTTTGTCACTCTATAGTCCCACTTAATGACAAGTTTGCTACAGTGAATAAAATACTGTGGCTTTTTGACAGTGGCATAAACATTCATACTTCTTTACTAACTAAATTGAGCTTTTAATGTCCTCTCTTAATTTCCTACAGAAAGATGATAAATCTTGCTGGTCCTCTGACAGACTCAAGAGATGAAGCTTGGAAATCTCACACTCAGGCACTCAAGCAGAAATTCCCTGTGCAGAAACACCTCCTCTGTAATGAGAGTTAGACACCTGAACTCAACATAATTAACTAATGGAAATGAGTGGAGATCACAGAAAGGATTTCATGTACCACACAGTTTTTGTACAAGGCATGAAAATTCCTCATGGATGGTAATGAAGCAGTCACTGGAAGTCAGGATCACTAATATTAGTATAATATTTTCAATAAGGGAAGGCTCCACATGCCTTTTAAATACACCTCACTACAACTGCATGAGACTAATTATTAGTTTATTCAGTTTTAACAGAGCACTAATAATTTTTTTTCATCCAGAATAAAAAGTGCAAAGACAATGCTGAATCAAAGAGTCTGTCCCTGATTCTCCTATCACATATACCAGTTTTAAACTAGCGTGACTCTATTCTCACTAGTAAAAGCAGCAAAGAATCCTGTGGCACCTTATAGACTAACAGAGGTTTTGGAGCATGAGCTTTCGTGGGTGAATACCCACTTCCTCAGATGCATGTAATGGAAATATCCAGGGGCAGGTATATATATGTGTGCTAGCAAGCAAGCTAGAGATAACGAGGTCAGTTCAATCAGGGAGGATGAGGCCCTGTTCTAGCAGTTGAGGTGTGAAAACCAAGAGAGGAGAAACTGGTTCTGTAATTGGCAAGCCATTCACAGTCTTTGTTCAATCCTGAGCTGATGGTGTCAAATTTGCAGATGAACTGAAGCTCAGCAGTTTCTCTTTGAAGTCTGGTCCTGAAGTTTTTTTGCTGCAGGATGGCCACCTTAAGGTCTGCTATAGTGTGGCCAGGGAGGTTGAAGTGCTCTCCTACAGGTTTTTGTATATTGCCATTCCTAATGTCTGATTTGTGTCCATTTATCCTTTTCCGTAGAGACTGTCCAGTTTGGCCGATGTACATAGCAGAGGGGCATTGCTGGCATATGATGGTGTATATTACATTGGTGGATGTGCAGGTGAATGAACCAGTGATGGTGTGGCTGATCTGGTTAGGTCCTGTGATGGTGTCGCTGGTGTAGATATGTGGGCAGAGCTGGCATCGAGGTTTGTTGCATGGATTGGTTCCTGAGCTAGAGTTATTATGGTGTGGTGTGCAGTTACTGGTGAGAATATGTTTCAGGTTGGCAGGTTGTCTGTGGGCAAGGATTGGCCTGCCACCCAAGGCCTGTGAAAGTGTGGGATCATTGTCCAGGATGGGTTGTACAACCTTATCCATTGTCCAGGATGGGTTGTACAACCCATCCTGGACAATGATCCCACACTTTCACAGGCCTTGGGTGGCAGGCCAATCCTTGCCCACAGACAACCTGCCAACCTGAAACATATTCTCACCAGTAACTGCACACCACACCATAATAACTCTAGCTCAGGAACCAATCCATGCAACAAACCTCGATGCCAGCTCTGCCCACATATCTACACCAGCGACACCATCACAGGACCTAACCAGATCAGCCACACCATCACTGGTTCATTCACCTGCACATCCACCAATGTAATATACGCCATCATATGCCAGCAATGCCCCTCTGCTATGTACATCGGCCAAACTGGACAGTCTCTACGGAAAAGGATAAATGGACACAAATCAGACATTAGGAATGGCAATATACAAAAACCTGTAGGAGAGCACTTCAACCTCCCTGGCCACACTATAGCAGACCTTAAGGTGGCCATCCTGCAGCAAAAAAACTTCAGGACCAGACTTCAAAGAGAAACTGCTGAGCTTCAGTTCATCTGCAAATTTGACACCATCAGCTCAGGATTGAACAAAGACTGTGAATGGCTTGCCAATTACAGAACCAGTTTCTCCTCTCTTGGTTTTCACACCTCAACTGCTAGAACAGGGCCTCATCCTCCCTGATTGAACTGACCTCGTTATCTCTAGCTTGCTTGCTAGCACACATATATATACCTGCCCCTGGATATTTCCATTACATGCATCTGAGGAAGTGGGTATTCACCCACGAAAGCTCATGCTCCAAAACCTCTGTTAGTCTATAAGGTGCCACAGGATTCTTTGCTGCTTTTACAGATCCAGACTAACACGGCTACCCTCTGATAATTCTCACTAGTGTACGTCATAGGAGAATCCCTGCTCTGAGTTTGAATTTTTTCTTTGTAGATCTTATATTCCCATTCATCATTTCATTGATGAACTACACTTTATGTCCCTTTTGGACAAGAAAAGAGAAAGCATCTTCTATTTGAATTAATACTGCTGTCAAAGTTTGCATTGGGTGATGCAAACTTGGAGGAATCTAAGTTCTCATGAAAACTGCCAAGAAGGTTTGAAGATCCCAAATGTCATGGACACTTCTCCACATCTAACATGGACTCCAAAGAATCAAGTATAATAAGCATCCCAATGCAGTTTCTGATTTAACATTTTCTGATTTACAGTGCTACCTAGTTTCCATGACAACTGGAAAATGGGTGTGTTGGGATGATAAGGAGGTTGTCATCATTTCCTGTTAGTGGACTTGCGAAGGGCAGGGTCAGGGAATAGACACTTTCTGTGGGAAAATCAGCGAAAAACTTCAAGCTTTTCATTGTGCCCGTGCCTCCACCAGCAGATACAATAGAGTGAATCACTTCTGTGGAACAGGTTGTGGGAGAGTGCGACAAATGTGGGAAGGGAAGACCATGAGTTGGCATTTATGAAGGAAGTGGATTAGGGAGAGGGGTTAGGATATAGCCCTTAGAGTGAGGAGTAAATAGAACAGGAAAGTCTTGTATGATTGTTTGAGAATTCAGTAGCTGAAAGGGGAAACTGCCTGAGTATACATGCCTTTAGTAACTGTACTGAGGGTTAAGAAATGCAAATAATATTTTCACAGAGAATATGGAGTCTGACATCCTGTGACTAAATTGCATCCCTCACTGTTCTCCCATTCAACTGACTGCTGTAATGCTGAATTTGTTGTGAAGAACTAAATCCATCTCAGATGGCATCGATGTACTGCCAGAAAGCAGAAAACCCCGGTATGATGAGATTGCTCTGACCAGCTGCTTGGTGGAGAACTATAGCAATGCTTTCCCACTGGATCACCAGTAATTACACTGAAGGTAGAAATTTCTCTATATGACTCCTCTGGTAAAGGCCTTATAACCAAAACGTACCAGTTAATCATTTTGAAGCCTTTATTACTGAAATTATCTCAGAGCCTGTGGGGGGTTTTGTTTTGTTTAAAATGATGTGCACTGGGAATGGTATTCTGTTGGGACTGTTTTAATATTCGATATGTATGCCAAACTTTAGGAGAAGGGAAGGTTTAAAATGGCTTGGAAAATATTGTTTATTTTTTTTAGGAAAATAATTTTTGGAAAGTGTTTGGGCTCCTTAGCACTTATCAAAATCCTTGGGTAATGAACCATGTATGTACATAGACACTACCGCTGTGAAATACCCTCCCAGAGGGGACTTCAGCTCCTTTGAATAAGGCCAGGATTCATTACACTTGCCTAGACAACTGCATTGCCTAGTGTTAACCAAAAACACCCACATGGATTGAGATTTTCAAGGTAGCCTAGGGGATATAGACATATCTTCCATTGACTTAAAAAAGTGTCCAAATCCCCAAGGAAGTTGGAGCCACAGTTCTATGTTTCAATTTTTAAAAAGTGCTTTGAGTGAGAGCAGATGATTGGAAGTCAAACTCCTGGGTTATATGCCTAGCACTGCCACTAACTTCTCCGAGTTAATGCAAGTCACTGGTCTGCCTCAGTCTCGCTTTCCATAAATAAAAGGAGGATAACAATGTATGCGCTTTTGTAAAGTACTTTGAGACCCTCTGATGAAAATGAGTCTGTAAATACTATTATTAGTATTACTTCTACTACTACGTACGACAGTGTGGAGTTGCGTGGCAATTTCTGATATACCGAGAAGCTGAATTCAGCAGGAAGTTAACATCAAAAACCAAATGTATAGTATAAATGTGGAGTTACAAATCCCAGTTTGGAAATGCACAGGTATTGAACACAAATACCAAAAAAGAATAGACACCCAAACTTCATGAATCTCATGCTTTAATACAAAATATTAACAGCTACCTCAGTAATGTTAAGCCAGAATAATTTTGTGAATAAATGGGATGTGTGATAGTCAGATGTGTCAATATGTTGACACAAGGTCACTCGTTTAAGAGGTTGCTATTAAGGTTTTCCATTACAGCACGAGTTTCAAGAAATTGGTGTATATGTAACCTTTTGGTATCTGTTGCAGATGGAAATCAATGTCTTAAGGAGTGCGTTATTGATAGCACTGTGTGTAACGTGAAAATGGCAAGGAATTCTGCAGATTTTTCCATGAACTTCTTATTTTTATGTTTTTAAGGTACTGAATGGGTGGCATGGGCCCTGATGCACCCTCATTGATCAACCAAGCAAAATTTATGCTTAGGCTAATACGCGCTCTGATAACTGGTTCACTAGTGATTGCGTGGAATCTGGGTGCAGACACTGTGAAATCCTGTACCTATTTCAATTCCTCCCAATTTCTAACCTGAGAGACTTCTTGTTTTATTGAGAAAGAATAAAATATTTTTTTCTCTTTCTGCCTGAGTTCCTGAGGTGGACTGAACAAGTATTTTTAGATAAAACGGAGGCATAACAATACATCCTTAATAGAAGTACTGCTGAGATGAAAATCTAGCATCAACATTTCCATTAGTTCCTTAGCCTTTCACGCTGATGCTGGGGTTTGTATTGATAGTTCAAAAAATTGCAAATTCAAAGTTTACAGAACTGCCTGACAGTGATATATTTGCCAGTAGCAAATCAGTCCAAGTGAGCTGTAAAACCTGCACCGACAAATGTAATTCTTAGCAGGTTTTGAACCATCTCCTTCAGGCTATGATTAATTTCATTAGATACCCTTAAACTTAAAAAATGAGTAGTAAGGTAGCCTGTCAATCACAATTACTAATTTCAGCAATGCTTGAAGTTACAGTACATGAACCCCATATTAAGTAGTCTTCTCTTATTGTACACATAATTCTCCTTACACTTATACCAGAGTGATTCTACCACGCTTCTGAATTAAACCAGTGTAAGTTAGAGAAGAATCACGCACCATATATTTAAATGGATAAAGGTTCCATGTAAGGATCAGATAGTGAAAGCACATTTATATAGTTACTCTTACATATTTCCAAAGTAAATAACTGACAAGACCTCTATCCAAAATGGAGGCTTCATAAAAATATGTTTGAACCTACCAATTCCCAAGTAATCTAAAGAATTGCCTTACAATGCAATATATTTGCAGTTCCAAAAAATGTATAAATATATGTTTGTAATGAAATTACTACACATAGTTAGCATGCAAGAGTGATATAGAGCAGTGTATCTATGTCATAAATTCAAAGACATAACAATAACTTATGGCAACTAGTCTAAATTATTAATGTCAAGTTATGAACCAAATCTATAAATTATCAGAAAGATGAATCTCAAGTGTAAGAAACATTCTCAAGTGTAAGAAACATTCCGACCCTAATTATCTAATGTAAAAACATCACTAAAATTGCCCAGCTGGCTAATTGGAATGTGACTTCAGACAATCTGTGACCACTAACAGACTCTCCTCAAATACACCAGGAAATCTTTCCACTGTGGCCATACAGCTGCCAAATAATAGTTTTTCCCTTTGACACCAACATTCTAAAGAGGAAAGGTAAGTTACAGGTCCAGAAAACACTATTATTTTCCTCTCATGATGCAATCGAGAGTCATAGATTTGGATATTTATATACACACACACACACACATATAGATGTCAGATTGCTCAATTCAGCAGCAGTGAGTGAAGATGCATTCATTTACCTATACAATCATTGGCTACTGTTCTAGACCTCTATTATTGACCTTAGATAATGTAAACAATGGACCCTTTATAAGACATCACTAATTGAGAAAAAAGAATGGTGGTTCACTCCAAGATCCACCAATATCCTACACTATGCTGGAATCCTACTACATGAATTGTTTCCCCTCTCCTTGCCCCACTCTCAGTTCCCTATCCTCATCGCCTTCCGACTATCTCTGTACAGTATCTTGAGCTAGCATTACACTTCCTCCCTGACAAACGGGCCTTCGTCCAAGCCCCAACCCTCTGCATATTGGCACTCCCTACCTCAGAGACATGCAGATGGGGCTGTGCAGCGATGCAATATGCTTGGATGTGTATCCGGACCTCCTCACACACTAATGGATTCATATTCACAAGAGCCCTATGATACAGGGAAGTATCATCGCCATTTCGCAGATGGAAAATCAAAGCACAAAGAAATTAAGTGACTTGCCCAAGGTCACAAAATGAGTCTGTAGAAGAACTAAGAACTGATCCCTGAAGTCCTGAGTCCCAGTCCAGTGCTGTACTGCCTCAGACTAAAAAAAAACATTTCTTGGCAACAGTTGGTCCTATTGGTGAAAAGCTCAGCGGTGGCCATAATTTCTTCTCTTGAAGAAAGTTCAACAGCATTCTGAAAAATGGAGTTTTTACACCCTCGACTGAGAGCTGAAATTTTGAATTTGGCATCACTAGATTTGGGTTACCACTAATGCTAACATCAGCCCAGGGACTCTGTGTGAATATAGTGCACATGGAAAATAAAAGCTAGCAGAAGTGCCTGGAGCACAGGATTTGAACCACTGCTTTTCAAATCCATCTCACCCCAATTCTGCAACAACCTCTGCTGCTTCCAGCCTGAGCATCTTAAATAGAGTCTGTCAAGCCTGGTTTCAATGTGCCAGATTTTACAGAGGTTTGGTGATCTGAACTAAAGATTAAAGTGAGTCACTACCAAACTGTTTTCTCTCATGAGCCATACAGGCATATAACACTGGTCTTGAAATGAAACTATTTTGTATGGATCTTGTCTAACGGTTTACTCTCAGCCTGCCCCAACTCAGTTAGTAATAGCCTCAAATAATACTGGTGAAAAATACCTGAAAAAAAGGTTTTGATTGTAAAAAGGTCATTGATTTTTGGGTTGTTTGAGAGAACTTCACAGAACCAAGAGCAAAATAAATGAGGTAATGGACGTGTGTAATTTCATTTTTAAGGCTTACATTATCCTTGCCTCTCTCTGGTTTCCAGTTCGTCAATAAGTGAAGAGCTTCAATTTCCAAAGCTGTCATAGAACCTTTAAAAATCAAAATGCTGATAGAAAATACCTGTTTTTAAATGTCTGTTTGGAAATATTGGCAACTAAGTGTCTATACTTCTTTAACCTTAGTGGGTAGAGAAACATCATGTATTGTCAGGAAAATGAAGAGGAAGAAAGAGATGCATCGAAAGTGAAATTAATCTAAAATTACAACAACGAAACTGTTTATAGCGATGTTTTGAATCCTAGGAAAAAACAGACTTCATCTGATGTGTTAATTAGGGCCCCACGCTCCCCACTGCTACATGGCCTGGAGGAAAATGGTCTGAGTGAGCAGAATAGGTGCTAGAGAGCCTATGATTCCCACCTCAGGTTCACTCTACAGCTGCCAGTAACTGCTTCATTTGTACTCCATAGTATCCATAGAGAAAAAGAGTGTGACAAAGGAAGAATGGGAAACATGCTTCCGTGAACAATACTCACAAACTGAAAAACAGTGTCAATAACACTGGGTAAGATGTTTGATTTGTTGCACCCCTGAGTGACAGCATCTAATCTTCTGCCTCATGGGGACCTAACCAGAAGAGACACATGTGCACAGGTAGCGGCAGAGCAGTCAGTGGCAACAATAGAAGGTAGGCCAGCTACACTGCCTGCGCTGAAAGGACTGCAGAGTTAGGGGCATAGGGTCCACATGACCTGAAATGCTGAGGACTTTTTCAGCTGGTAATCCCACCGAACCTCTATTAACACTGCACAGGCCACAGCCCTGCCAGTCAGCAGATCTTCAAGACTCTGGATACAATGGATCTTCCCTGGTGAGTCCTCAACTTCCACAGCTGCTTATGCAGAAAGGGAAGGCAATGGGCCTAAGAAACAATCTAGCCAGCCAACTGGAATTTTGAATGGACAGGTGAGAAAAGGGCAAGGGTGTAAAAAATAACTGGCATGTGGGGAGGGGGGAAGGAGGAGGTTTGTCAAGAAAGGCAGCTGGGGACAAGGAGGTCATTAGGCATCGAACATTTTATTGCAATCTAAAATAAAGAAAATCTCTCTCTCCCTCCCCACCACACACCTTTATCCTCCAAGTTCAAGTATTCTCTGTCTACCTCTTGAATCATACATACAAATAAATTATATAGGGTTATATTAATACATTTTTTATTCTTAATTTTATAGTAAGTGTAAAGAGATTGTGAAAATTTCACATATGGCGTGGCCTACATGAAAAGGTTGAAGATCACAGCCCTAGAGAATGGCTCACAGAGCCATCACAGTTCTAGGACATCTATGAAGTGAATCTGTGGTTTGCAGGCCTAAAAAAAAGGAGAAAATGCCTTTCTACTATTAATAAAGATAATAATAATAATACTTAACATTTTATAGAATATTACACGGTTAAACCACTATATACACCCATTAACTAATTAATCCTCAGCTCCCTTTGTGAGACAGGTGGTTAAGTATTATCCCTGCATTTTACAGAGGGGGAAACTGAGGCAGAAAAGCAGAATGACTTTCCCAAGCTCTCATAGTGGCGGAGCTGCTATTAGAAGTTAGAATTTTCCAATTCCCAACTGTGACATAGCCAGGGTATAATCCAGACTAATGGTTAGTTGTGTCACCCCTGCCCTCTAACCCAGGGTGCCCTTTACCCTTCTTTGCTGCTGTAACCTTCAGTCCGGACTACTCACAAACAGCCTCTGGCATGCAAGTCACTCCTAGCTATGTCTGTATGTGTGCTGTAGCCAGCCAGCCACACCTTGGTTATGATAAGTCTGGGCTATATTGCAGGGTGACCCCAACACACCCCCAGTCCTCGATTGTCCCCCAGAAATGCATGTCCTATACTGCCCAGCCCTCTCTTGGACAATACAAGCTTATATAAAATCCATCATAACATTAAAAGAAATGATGTGCACATATCTTGTTATCCAAATGGAGTTTTGCAGACACTTTGCAAACACACTGTATTTGATAAAACAATAAAACAAGTTTAATAACTACAAGGAGAGAGATTTTATTTGAGTACAAGTAATGAGGCAGAAAAGTCAGAAATGGTTACAAGAAAAACAAAGGTAAAATGCAACTGGTGCTTAACAAACTATGTTAAATTCAAAGTAGAGCTGTCAATTAGTAGCAGTTAACTCAGCAATTAACTCAAACCAAATTAAAAATTAATTGGGATTAATCGCAGTTTTGATCACACTGTTAGTACTAATCATTGTTACCTTTTCTTGAACATTCCATTCTTTTGCAACATTCAAGAAAATGCTCTACACTTGTTTCAGCATAATCTCTCTCTTCAGTATGCATTGCTGTTAAAACAAACCACTGCAGTGTCCAAGCAGCATCAAATCAGGTGCATCCTGACTCCACGATAGCTGTGATTGCTCAAGGAAGCCCAGTGATCACCAGTCAAAGCAACAGCTAGTGCATTTTTCAGAAACTCCAACTATGAAGTCTTCTTGTTGTAATATAGGTCATGTATTTGTGATGCAATGGTTCTTCGGGAGGTCAACGTATATGACTGATTGGAAGATGCAATTTGAATAACAACTCTTAGCCCTTTGTCGTTGAGAATGTTGAGTGTTCTGTAGTCCATAGCTTTATCCACTTTGCAACAGCATTGGTTAAGCTGTTGTACTTTGATCCATGGGCTTGTAGCAATCCTGAAGCTCTGTAAGCGTATTCTGTCACGGTTGGCGGGATTCATTTGCTGTTGGTGGGTTATCTATAGCACAAGAACTGGAGGCGAAATCATGTTTAGCGTGTAAGTGGTACTGCAGACTTGGCACTTCAATGGTATTGGTACTTAGCCTTGCAATAGCTACATAAACATATTTTTATTCAGTGCAATCAAAACTGAGATTAATTGCAACTACCTTTTTTTAATCGCTTGACATCCCTGCTTATTAAGCTCAGTCTTGAAACAAGTTAGTATTTTTGCCCTTACTTCTCCCTTTCGAAGGCTGTTGCAGAACTTCACTTTTCTGATGGTTAGAAACTTTCACCTAACTTCAAGCCTAAAGTTGTTGATGGCCAGTTTATATCCATTTGTTCCTGAACTACCACTAACCTTTAACTTAAATAGCACCACTCTCTCTCCCTGATGTTTATGCCACTGATGTATTTATAGAGAGCAACCATACCTCCTCTTAGCCCTTGTTTTGTTAGGCTAAACAAACCAAGATCCTTAGGTCTCGTCTTGTAAGACAGTTTCTCTATTCCTCTGATCCTAGCAGCCCTTCTCTGAACCTGTTCCAGTTTGAAATCAACTTTGTTAAACATGGGCAACCAGAACTGCACCTAGTATTTCAGATGAGATCTCACTAGTGCCTTGTACAATGGTAGTAACACTCCCCTGTCTCTAGTGAAAATACCTCACCTGATGCATCCTAGGAATTGAATAGCCTTTTTCACAGCTGCATCAGATTGGCAACTCATAGTCCTCAACCAATACAAACCAGGTCTTACTCCTCCTCTGTCACTTCCAACTGATAAGTCTCCATGACCTTTCACTTTGCACTAGGGCTGTCAAGGATTAATTCACAAATTATTTATACATTAATATTTTAACATGTTAATCATAATCCAGAGGCAGCGGGGGATGGCGGGGAGGCAGGAGGAGCTGGAGCTCTGTGCCCAAAAGAGGCTGAAGTCCCAAACCTGGCAGGACTGAAGGTAGGGGTTAACAAATTATTCTAGTGGGGAGGTAACTTTTTTTTTTAAATCCTAATGGGAGCACCTGCACAAAGACTTTGAGAAACACCGCTCTAAAGTTTTATACTTTTATTTTAGAGGACAGTGATGTAAAAAAAACAAACCAACATTTGTAAGTTGCACTTTCACGATAAAGAGATTGCACTACAGGACTTATGAGATGCATTGAAATACTTTCTTTTGTTTTATCCTTTTTACAGTTCAAATATTTGTAATAAAAATAATATAAAGTGAGTACAGTACACTTGGTATTCTGTGTTGTAACTGTAATCAATATATTTGAAAATGTAAAAAACATCCAAAATAGTTAAATAATTTGTATTCTATTATTATTTAACAGTGTGATTAAAACTGCAGTTAATCACAATTAATTTTTAAATCGCTTGACAGCCCTAATTCAAAGCCGGATTTTCTCACCACATGCTTTCAGCAGTCTTACTGACCAAACTTCTCCAGTTCAATGGCTGTTTCCTAAGTCCTTTCTCATGCAGTGACTCGATGGAGAGCGAGGGCAGGGGTACTGTGGGACATATGCCCGTTCTTTGCATAGTCCTGTCCCCCCTTATAGAAGCATTCTACAGAGCAAGGCATAGGCAGTCGGTGTGGAAGGGAACTCTGTGCTGGTTTTTTTTGCTAAGAAGTAGATTTTTTGTCCCTGCCCCCTTTCCGGCCAAAGAATGGCGACTCTGCAGGTAATGGTCCATCAGCCTTGTTTACACCTGGCTGAGGCATCAGCTTGCTCTTTGTTGCTGGAGAACTGGTTTGGCCGCTCCCCAGACTTCTCTGGGAAAACATACTTTTAGTCATGATCTCAGCTTACATTTATAACTTCATGTATAATGCTGCTATGTGCATTTTGCCATGATGTTACTGATCAGCAAATTACGCATTTTTAAATGGCATCTCACAGATATATGGTGTACAAAGTTTATTACAACTGTGTGTAGAGAGTGGCTATATGAGTACATTCTGTCACACCAGCCCCATTCCTCTAGACTATGCTGCCTTTCAGAAAGATTGACTTTTTAAGAGTCAATCTGTGAGATTAAAAAATATGCATAGCTAAAGCAAAATACAAGCAAAACAATGCGGGTGAGGTCAGAAAATCCTGATCCATACAGCAACTAAACTGACATTTTGGTAAAATTATCATCGATATCAGATCAGATCATTGCCTGTCTGGATAATTACTAGATTGTGTGTTTGTTAAAAGAGTGATGGAGAACTGTTAGGCTCTTTTTATAGGTAATTGCTTTTTACAATGACTGGATGTCTCATGTGAAAATGAATCAGTGATATCCACTGTAGCAGAATCAATTTAATAATTGGAGACCATGGCCAGTGTCTTTGATGTTGAAAGGATGAAATTCAATAAGCAGTCTCATCAGGCTTTCTAACAAAGCAGAAATAAGGGCTGCAGGCAGGAACACATTGACACCACAGGTCAGTGAGGGTTTATGGATTTGTGTACCTTGGAAAGTAGGTAGAATGTAGCTGTACAGGATGTTCAATTGTTAGCCAGTTACCTTAGGGGATGTCAGAGTATGGTTGTGAAGATTTCTAAAAATACAAATGTTTCAGCCAAACATCAAAGATTTCTCCCTTACACAGATTTCTATGAGAATATTATCAGTGTACTGAGGAGATGCCAGGGCAGTATTTCGGCGGCTGTGCCGCTGGATCCTTATCCTTGGAAGATTCGTTTTCATAACCAATTTGTGTCTGGCAGATCCACATGTTTCTAACAATGAGGTATCCATATGTCCTTGTATTAATAGCTTAGGGATAGTAGTCTACAACAACAACAAAAAATTGCATCTCTCTTTCCTAGGAGAAGAACGGCTGCCAGGTGAACAGCACACAGCATTAGGAAGAGAAATTTTATCCAAATAGACTAAGGCAAATCTGTAGTCTCATTTTACACTAAGTGCCATTGGAAAATTAAAGTGTACATGGGACTTCATCTGAAAAAATCTTCACATAATAAATTCTATTTATCTGGGAGGATGAAGGACTGAATCGACCCTGCCAGAATTTGAACCTGTCATTCCAGGGATTCCTGAGTAATCCAAGCTGGATGTATGATTTTTTTGTGAACCTTAATGCTGTCTCTTGTGACAAACCCTAACCAGAAAACAGCATTACAGATAAATAACTAATCAATGGAAAATAACTATAAACAAAAAACAAAACAAAAAAACTTACGGCTTATAGTTAAGACTGTAACCAGGTTCCATTAAAAGACCTATTTGCAGTCCCATTTTTACATTGTTTCTTTGGCTATCAAACTTCCTTAGCTTAAAAATGGTCAGGTTTACTTTCAAGGCTAAGGAGATTTTTTTTTTCTGTCAAGTTTGAAGAAAACTGGTCAAGCTTTTGTTACAGATCATTAAAAAATTTACTGCCCCAGATACTATCCAAGATATGCTCAGCCCAGGGTCAAGGGAGGACCTTTAGGGAGCAAGTTATACCTCCATGATTCTCACAGTGCATTTGTGCTAGCAACAGCCCATGAGCTTGAGTGACAGTAGAAGGAGAAATATTTGAGTACGTCCTGCTGCATATTACTGGTTTCATTCTACAGCTGTCAGGTGGGGGAGCGGGGAACACAACAGAGAGTAAGGTGAGCTTTTGAACAGGGTCACATTGTGCACATAGCTCAGGTTTTTTTGCCGCCTCAAGCAGTGAAGGGGGGGAGGGGGAAATGCAATCGGCGGCAGCTCAACCGCGCCCGCTTCAGTCCTCGGCGGCAATTCGGAGGTGGGTCCTTCTCTCTGAGAGGGACTGACAGAGCCGCTGCTAAATTGCCGCCGAAAACCCGGATGTGCTGCCCCTTCCCATTGGCCGCCCCAAGCACCTGCTTTGTTCGCTGGTGCCTGGAGCCGGCCCTGCATGTAGCTTCTTGCCAGGGATCCTAGAACTCTATTTGCCACGGAAAAATGCAGTGAGTAGTGTCACTTATTCAGTGTGTGAAACCTCCCCCTCATGTGGTTGATTTTTGAATGCGCTGACGTCCCGAGCCCTCGCTGCTGTCACTGGTAGGCTTCAAACTTGCTTTAAAGTTGAAAATATACCAATAAAATATTGTTTTCAACTGATTCCTATGTATATTGTGGCTAAGGAAACTAAAGTTCAGCATTTAATTTTAATCATGGAAAAACATGGATTTTAATGCTTCGGTTTTTTTTTTTAATTGGAGAACTTTGGCTTTTTTATCATGGAAAACTAGGATACCTGCTGATTACTCAGTTGCTGAAATAGCGTGAGTATTGTTAGCAATTGGCACAAGCTAGCACAGCCTTTATGTTACTCTGTTTGCCCATGCATGGGCCAACACTTCGTGGCTCCAGATGGGGGAAATGCAAAGGCTGCTTAAAGCCATGTTTGGATTAGCCCACTTCAAAATTCTACTGAGCAAGTTGATTCACACTGGAAAATCTTGTCCACAGGGGTTTAAAAATTACATCTTTGAAAACATGTATCCAACTTTTGTGGGTATCTTCAGCTAAAAAATGGTTAGACTGTAACATTCCAAACTTTGTATAGAGTTAAATACCATTAAAATCCAGTTGTCATGATATAAACATATTCCAGTTGGCAAACAAGTGGCTAACACTGGGACAGAAATAAGACTGTTTTTGGAATATGTAATAATGTTTTACATGAGTATATGTATTTAAGAGATTGCAAGAACTATGAAGATATGAGAGTATTTATCTCCCGTCCCTTTGTTCACTTCCATGCAGTTTTTAAACACTTGTTATTTAATTGTAATATTTTTCAAATTTAATTTTTAACTAACAATCTCAACTTAAAGATAATTCATATTTTTTCTCTGTCAGTAAATTAAAGCTTAACACACACCACATAATATGATCACCTAAACTGTTAAGGGGTCAGTCTAATAAACAATTTTCTTCTCTTCTATGCCAACATGAGCCAGTGCCAGAGATGGCTACAAAATTGTATCTGATAGGAGAGAGAAATCTAATAAAGAAACAGATTTACAATATGCATGCTAATGCTTGCCAGAAGTCTCAAATGAAGCTGAATTGCCATGAAACTGTTTCTCTCATGAAACCTTCTCTACCTGTCCACCTTGTTCAATCTTAAGCAAATTAAATAGTAAAGTCATACACAGATCAAAGAGAATTTTAAGCCATAACTTACTTGATTCTCTTCCTCTTTTAGGATCAGTAACTTCTCTTCTCAGATGGAGTGATGATTAACTTGTTCTTACCTCTGTGCTATGCTACAGTATTTCTATTAAAATTGCTTTACAAAATCAGAGATGAAGCTTCCATTGTAGAAACAGAGTTTTCCCTAGAGTACCTGAAACTAGGTGGACCAGTACAGGAAGGCCGGCCAGTTATCAGTCCATGGTATGTTTCTAATATTATCTATTATTTAGAACAGTGGGTCTCAAATTTTTGTATTGGTGACCCCTTTCACACAGCAAGCGTCTGAGTGCAACCCCACTTATAAATTAAAAATATTTTTTATATTTAACACTATTATAAATGCTGGAGGTGAAGCAGGGGCTGGGGGTGGTGGCGGACAACTCGCCACCCCCACATATTAACCTCATGACCCTTTGAGAACCCCTGATTTAGAAGCTTCAGAAAGCATCCCTTGGGGTATCAGGTGCTGTGGGAGGGTGATGATGAGATCAAGTATTTGGTGGAAAGAAGTTTTGTGGCCATGGGCGAGTTCCAGGGAAATCCCAATCCCTTGCTCTTGTGAGGTTTGCCCTAGGCATGCGCAGCTGCACCATGCCAGATGAACTCCGCTGCCACAGTAGATCATGGTTACAGAGAAAGCTGGGGTTCAGACCATTACAAGCCTTCAGGATCAGGGCCTTAAGTATGATCTGGTAATGGTACTGGACATGTAGCCAGTGGTATGAGCTGGGCAACAGTGGGCAAGGAGGTGTATGTGTTCCTAGTGCTACTTGCAAGAAGAGCTCCTGCATGTTGTTCCTTCATGTTGTACCATCTTGAATTTCTCTGCGGCAGCTACTCTCAATTCCCAAAATAGTGTACTGCAGTACTTGCACCTAGATCATGATGATCACATGGATCGCTGCAGCCAGATCTGGAAAGGGGTGCAACCTCTTGGCAAACTGGGTCTGATAAATGGCATTTGTTTCTGACTACTGATGAACTTGGAAGTCCAGGAGCAGTGAAGGCTCCAGAGGACCCCAAGGGGTCTCCCTTCTATCCTTCTTCCCCAGAGCTGGGGGGGTCTGTTATGACAACAGGGTCCACAAGTTTACCTGAATTATGAGCTCAACTGTAAAAAGTTTGTAAAAGTTTATGTAAGATGTTACAATAACCTATTATAACCAATGTTAAAGGGAAAAGGTATGAAAGGGAGACAGAAACATTGGATTAGTCTAAAACAAAAAGGCCAGTTTGGTATGATCCTGTAATAACCTTAGTCCCAGATTTGGACCTTAGCGTCCAAAATATGGGGGTTAGCATGAAAACCTCCAAGCTTAGTTACCAGCTTGGACCTGGTACCTGCTGCCACCACCCAAAAAATTAGAGTGTTTTGGGGCACTCTGGTCCCTCTGAAAAACCTTCCCTGGGGACCCCAAGACCCAAATCCCTTGAGTCTCACAACAAAGGGAAATAATCCTTTTTCCCTTCCCCCCTCCAGGTGCTCCTGGAGAGATACACAGACACAAGCTCTGTGAATCCAAACAGAGTGAATCTCCCTCTCTGTTCCCAATCCTGGAAACAAAAAGTACTTTCCTCTTCACCCAGAGGGAATGCAAAATCAGGCTAGCCACTTCAACACACACAGATCTCCCCTGATTTCTTCCTCCCACCAATTCCCTGGTGAGTACAGACTCAATTTCCCTGCAGTAAAGAAAAACTCCAACAGGTCTTAAAAGAAAGCTTTATATAAAAAAGAAAGAAAAAATACAAATAGTCTCTCTGTATTAAGATGACACAATACAGGGCAATTTCTTAAAAGAATATTGAATAAACAGCCTTATTCAAAAAGAATACAAATCAAAGCACTCCAGCACTTATATTCATGCAAATACCAAAGAAAAGAAAACCATAGAACTTACTATCTGATCTCTTTGTCCTTACACTTAGAAACAGAAGACTAGAAAGTAGAGCTACTTCTCCAAAGCTCAGAGAAGGCAGGCAGACGGAAAACAAAGACACAGAGACACAATTCCCTCCACCCAAAGTTGAAAAAATCCGGTTTCCTGATTGGTCCTCTGGTCAGGTGCTTCAGGTGAAAGAGACATTAACCCTTAGCTATCTGTTTATGACACGCCCCCCAAATTGCAGACAGTGGGGAATCTCACTGGCGGCGATTTCCTTCTAGAACTTGAAAATAAACAGATTAATACAACACATACACCTTTACATATACTCCTAAGTATATAACTAACAGACTTCTACATTTTAAGAACACTTTTTAACTACTGAATTATGGGAAACTCTCACGGGAGAGTGCATCAGCAACTTTATTAGAAGCTCCTGTGATGTGTTGAATTTCAAAATCAAAATCTTGGAGAGCTAAACTCCAACGAAGAAGTTTCTTGTTATTCCCCTTGGCAGTATGAAGCCACTTTAGTGCAGCATGGTCAGTTTGTAGTTGGAACCGCCGTCCCCAAACATATGGGCGTAGCTTTTCCAGGGCGTACACAATGGCATAGCATTCCTTTTCACTGACTGACCAGTGACTTTCCCTCTCAGACAGTTTCTTACTGAGAAACACGACAGGATGGAAGTTGTGATCTGTTGCTTCCTGCATGAGCACTGCTCCTATACCACGCTCAGATGCATCTGTGGTTACTAGGAATGGCTTGTCAAAATCCGGGGCCCTGAGCACAGGGTCCGACATGAGCGTCGCCTTAAGTTGGGTAAAGGCCTTTTGACACTCATCAGTCCACTTAACTGCATTTGGCTGGGTCTTTTTGGTCAGGTCGGTCAGTGGGGCAGCGATTTGGCTGTAGTGGGGTACAAATCGCCTGTAGTATCCGGCCAAGCCTAAGAAGGATTGGACCTGCTTCTTGGACCGTGGGACAGGCCACTTTTGGATAGCATCCACCTTGGCCTGTAGGGGGTTTATGGTTCCTCGACCCACCTGGTGCCCCAGGTAAGTCACTCTGTTTTGGCCTATTTGACACTTTTTGGCCTTAACAGTTAGTCCTGCCTGCCTGATGCGCTCAAAGACCTTTTCCAGGTGTAGTAGGTGTTCGGGCCAGGAGTCTGAAAAAATGGCCACATCATCGAGGTAGGCAACTGCAAATTCTCCCAGTCCAGCTAGTAGACCATCTACCAGCCTCTGGAAGGTGGCGGGTGCATTTCGAAGGCCGAAAGGAAGGACATTGAATTCATACACCCCCGCATGGGTGACGAATGCTGACCTCTCCTTGGCAGGTTCATCTAGCGGTACTTGCCAGTACCCCTTGGTTAAGTCTATTGTAGAGATGAACTGGGCACGTCCCAACTTCTCCAATAGCTCATCGGTACGTGGCATTGGATAGTTGTCCGGACGAGTTACAGCATTTAGCTTACGGTAGTCCACGCAAAAGCGTATTTCCCCATCTGGTTTGGGTACCAGAACCACTGGAGATGCCCATGCACTGGTAGATGAGCAGATTATACCCATCTGTAGCATGTTCTGGATCTCCCGTTCTATAGCAGCTTGGGCATGAGGAGACACTCGGTAGGGTGGGGTTCTGATTGGGTGAGCATTACCTGTATCAATGGAGTGGTATGCCCGTTCAGTCCGTCCTGGGGTGGCTGAGAACAATGGGGCGAAGCTAGTGCACAGCTCCTTGATTTGTTGCCGCTGCAGACGTTCCAGGGTGGTTGAGAGGTTCACCTCTTCCACGCCACCGTCTTTTTTCCCGTCGTAGTAGACACCGTCAGGCCACTCAGCATCATCTCCCTGGACTGTAAACTGACAAACCTGTAAGTCTCTGGAATAGAAAGGCTTGAGAGAATTAACATGGTACACTTTAGGCTTTAGTGAGGAATTGGGAAATGCTATGAGGTAGTTTACAGCTCCCAGGCGCTCTTGGACCGTGAATGGCCTTTCCCATGATGCTTCCATCTTATGGGCCTGTTGCGCCTTCAAGACCATAACCTGGTCTCCTACCTTGAAGGACCGATCTCTGGCATGTCTGTCATACCAGGCCTTTTGCTCTTTTTGAGCATCCTCTAGGTTCTCTCTAGCAAGGGCTAAAGAGTGTCGGAGGGTGCTTTGTAGGTTGCTTACAAAGTCCAGAATGTTAGTTCCTGGAGAAGGCGTAAACCCCTCCCATTGCTGCTTCACCAACTGTAATGGCCCCTTAACCTCGTGACCATACACCAGTTCAAATGGTGAAAACCCTAAACTGGGATGTGGTACAGCCCTGTAGGCAAACAGCAACTGCTGCAACACTAGGTCCCAATTATTGGAGAATTCGTTGATGAATTTTCGTATCATGGCCCCCAAAGTTCCATTGAACCTTTCCACCAGGCCATTGGTTTGATGGTGGTATGGGGTGGCAACCAAGTGATTCACCCCATGAGTTTCCCACAGTTTTTCCATGGTCCCTGCCAGGAAATTAGACCCTGAATCTGTAAGGATGTTGGAGGGCCAACCTACCCTGGCAAAGATGTCTGTTAAGGCCAGGCACACAGTGTTAGCCCGGGTGTTGCCTAGAGCTACTGCTTCCGGCCATCGGGTAGCAAAGTCCACTAAAGTCAGTACGTACTGCTTTCCTCTGGGCGTCTTTTTTGGGAAAGGGCCCAGAATATCCACAGCTACTCGCTGAAATGGGACCTCAATTATGGGGAGTGGCTGGAGAGGGGCCTTGACCTGGTCTTGAGGCTTACCCACTCTTTGGCATACCTCACAAGACCGGACATACTTGGCAACGTCCTTGCCCATCCCCTCCCAGTGGAAGGACTTCCCCAACCGGTCCTTGGTTCTGTTCACCCCAGCATGGCCACTGGGATGATCATGGGCTAAGCTTAAGAGCTTCCCCCGGTACTTAGTTGGAACCACCAACTGTTTTTGCGGCTGCCATTCTTCCCGGTGTCCACCAGAAAGAATTTCCTTGTATAAAAGTCCTTGGTCTATAACAAACCGGGATCGATTAGAAGAGCTGAGAGGCGGTGGGGTGCTCCGTGCCGCCGCCCAAGCTTTCTGAAGGCTGTCATCCGCTTCCTGCTCAGTCTGGAACTGTTCCCTTGAGGCTGGGGTCACCAGTTCTTCCTCAGACTGTGGACTTGGGCTTGGTCCCTCTGGAAGCGATGTAGGTGATGGGGTTGTTTCCGTTGCTGGTGAACCGCTCTCCGCTGGTGCACCTGAGGGTATTTCAGGCTCTGGCTGAGCCTTTTGGGTATGGCTGTCTGTTGCTTCTGCCAGTTTTGGCTCGCTGGCGCCCTCTGGCTTTGAGTTTGAAGATGTGGTTGCACTTGCTGGTGCTGGTTGCTGTTCCAGTTCCGGGCCTGGGACTGGAGATGCTGTGGCTGTTTCAGTGGTAGGCATGGAATCCGGGTCCACTACCTCTGTCTGGGTCTCTGGTAACACAGACGGGGCCTCTGTGGACGGTTCAGGAACAGGAATGGGTCTGGAAGCTTGCCTGGTTTGGCTACGTGTAACCATTCCCACTCTCTTGGCCCGCCTCACCTGGTTGGCCAAGTCTTCCCCCAGTAGCATGGGGATAGGATAATTGTCATAGACTGCAAAAGTCCACATTCCTGACCAGCCTTTGTACTGGACAGGCAGTTGAGCTGTAGGCAAGTCTACAGCTTGTGACATGAAGGGGTAAATTGTAACTTTGGCCTTTGGGTTGATGAATTTGGGGTCAACGAAGGATTGGTGGATAGCTGACACTTGTGCCCCCGTGTCTCTCCACGCAGTAACCTTCTTTCCGCCCACTCTCAAATTTTCCCTTCGCTCCAAGGGTATTTGAGAGGCATCCGGGCCTGGGGATCTTTGGTGTGATGGTGGTGTAATGAATTGCACTCGCATGGTGTTCTTGGGACACTTGGCCTTGATATGTCCCAGTTCATTACACTTAAAGCATCTTCCATCTGATGGGTCACTGGGCCGAGGTGAGTTACTGGAGACTGGTGAGGTTGAAGGGTAGGGTATCTGTGGCTTTACTTGGGTGGTATGTGGGGTCTTTGGCTGTCCTCGGTTGTAGGGTTTATGGTCTGTGTGCCCCCTGGGGTAATCGTTCCCCTTGACAGTAGCTTTCTTGCTTTCTGCCAGTTCCATCCATTTGGCTCCAATCTCCCCCGCCTCAGCGATATTCTTGGGGTTTCCATCTTGTATGTACCGTGTGATGTCTTCAGGAACACCATCCAAGAACTGCTCCATTTGTATGAGGAGGTTCAGTTCTTCCAAGGTTTGAATGTTGTTTCCTGTTAGCCAGGCCTCATAGTTTTTTGCAATGTAGTAGGCGTGTTTGGGAAATGACACCTCTGGTTTCCACTTTTGGGTTCTGAAGCGCCGACGGGCATGATCTGGGGTTATCCCCATCCTGTATCTGGCCTTGGTTAGAAAAAGTTTATAGTCATTCATTTGGTGCTTAGGCATTTCAGCTGCCACCTCTGCTAAAGGTCCACTGAGCTGTGACCTCAATTCTACCATGTACTGGTCTTCGGGAATGCTGTACCCAAGACAGGCTCTTTCAAAATTTTCCAAGAAGGCCTCGGTGTCATCACCTGCCTTGTAGGTGGGAAATTTCCTGGGCTGTGGAGCAATATTTGGCGCCGGGTTGTTAGGGTTGGCTGGCACAGGCAACCCAGCTTTTGCCATTTCCAGTTCATGTTTTCTCTGTTTTTCCTTCTCTTCATTCTCTTTTTGTTGCTTTTCCATTTCTCGGCGGTGGGCCAACTCTTCTTCTTCTTGTTTCCTTCGGTGTGCTGCCTCTTGGGCTGCTTGTTCTCTTTGGTAGGCTGCCTGTTCTCTTTGGTAGGCTGCCTCTTTGATCTGTTCTTCTCTTTCTTTCATCTCCATCTCTTTTTGTTTTATTTCCAGTTGTCGCCTGTGTTCAGCTTCTCTGACTTGCTCTTGGGCCTCAATTTTTGCCTTAGAAGTCATGATTCCTGTTTTCTTGTGTTGGGGTGCCCTCCGGTGTTTATCTTCTGAACTGCAGGTTCTCTGTTGCCTCCTGAAGTCTGCCTAGCAACAGTGTTTTTTGTCCTTTTCTCTCTTTAGCTAATGTTCAATGAAGGGAAACCAGAAAAACCACTTTATTTGCATGCCTATAAGTGCTGGTATGACTCTCAATGGGAGTGCTATTGTGTGACAAAAGACTGTTAATAGTCCTTAACGACTTCTGCTTAACATGCAAGCCACAACTGCGAGAGAGAGCAGAAAAAAAAAATTCTCTCTGGTTCCCTTTTAAAACCAACTGCTTCTCTCTGCTAAAAAGCCCTTAGCAGAGAAAAGAAAAATATAATATTTCTACTGGCTTCTGGGTTCTGTCTATATCCCACCTCTGCCACCATGTAATAACCTTAGTCCCAGATTTGGACCTTAGCGTCCAAAATATGGGGGTTAGCATGAAAACCTCCAAGCTTAGTTACCAGCTTGGACCTGGTACCTGCTGCCACCACCCAAAAAATTAGAGTGTTTTGGGGCACTCTGGTCCCTCTGAAAAACCTTCCCTGGGGACCCCAAGACCCAAATCCCTTGAGTCTCACAACAAAGGGAAATAATCCTTTTTCCCTTCCCCCCTCCAGGTGCTCCTGGAGAGATACACAGACACAAGCTCTGTGAATCCAAACAGAGTGAATCTCCCTCTCTGTTCCCAATCCTGGAAACAAAAAGTACTTTCCTCTTCACCCAGAGGGAATGCAAAATCAGGCTAGCCACTTCAACACACACAGATCTCCCCTGATTTCTTCCTCCCACCAATTCCCTGGTGAGTACAGACTCAATTTCCCTGCAGTAAAGAAAAACTCCAACAGGTCTTAAAAGAAAGCTTTATATAAAAAAGAAAGAAAAAATACAAATAGTCTCTCTGTATTAAGATGACACAATACAGGGCAATTTCTTAAAAGAATATTGAATAAACAGCCTTATTCAAAAAGAATACAAATCAAAGCACTCCAGCACTTATATTCATGCAAATACCAAAGAAAAGAAAACCATAGAACTTACTATCTGATCTCTTTGTCCTTACACTTAGAAACAGAAGACTAGAAAGTAGAGCTACTTCTCCAAAGCTCAGAGAAGGCAGGCAGACGGAAAACAAAGACACAGAGACACAATTCCCTCCACCCAAAGTTGAAAAAATCCGGTTTCCTGATTGGTCCTCTGGTCAGGTGCTTCAGGTGAAAGAGACATTAACCCTTAGCTATCTGTTTATGACAGATCCAAGGCCTGTATTGAAATTATGCCATTTTGAAAAAACTGTATGGGCAAATTCGGGTACCCCATTCTGTGCCACTCCAGCATTGCAAAGGGGCCATAAAGCTCAGTCAAACAGTTAGCTCAAGATTCCCCTAGTGTGGAAGAATATCCAAGGGAGAGACAGCCAACATAGCTTGTCCTACCCCTCTCCCCTCCACAGTCACTGTGGCGTGGCCAGGGAAAGGAGGAGTAGCTGGTACACCACTCCACTTTTCAAGTCTTTGGCTAAGCTAATGCCTCTTGGGGCCATGCCTCTGTTGCATCCTAGAACAAGCCCAAGACTGCTCTATTTTTCACTCTGAGCTGAACAAACCCCCACCCAACACAAAATTAGGGAGCTGCAACATGGTTTACAGTCACTTTTACTTCCTCCTCTCCTCAGCTACACCAAGCAGACACCAGCTGCAGGTGCAGATTGAACCCTTAATTATTTATGTGATCCCTAAATTACTGAAACCATAAGCCAATAAGAAATCAATTAAATATCTCTTTTTTTAAAAACAGATTTATCTTAGATTTAGAGCTGCTTTTTAATTCAAGACCTCCTAAATGTAATGTATACTTCCTATCAGAATATCTTATAAACCTTTCACTGAAAAATCTTCAGGATTTAACATGATGAATTTTACATGTTTATGAAGAAGTTTTTTTTTTTTTTTTTTAAATCTGGCAATTAAAAAGATATTATTAGAATATTCTGATACTTCAAAAGCAGCATAGAATGCTGTATAGTTGAGCTAGTCAGAACTCTTGGGGAGAGTTAGATTTAAGATTTGACAGGAAGAAGTTGCAATAGCATTATAATTATAATTAGCAGCAAGGAAATTTTTTTTAGTAAAAAGCTTCACATTTTTTTATTGCATTAAATACCAAGATTTGACTGTCATTTTTGTTCAGCGTCTCAAGAACTCTATCTGTCATGTTTGGAGGGTTAAATGTTAATTCTCCACATCTTTGTTATAAAGTCCAAGTGCACCCTTTATTTATTACAATGCAATTTGTACAAATCATGTACAAAGACAAAAGATTGATTAGTGGATAGACAATTAGCCTGGGACTTTGGGAGTTTGATTCCCTGCTTCCCCTCAGACTTCCTGTGTGACCTGGGGCAAATCACTTGGGCCCAGATTCTCAAAGGTATTTAGGCACCTAAATCCCCCTGAAATCAGTCAGGTGCCTAAATATCTTTGAGGATCTGGGTGGGCTTTAATCTCTGTGCCTCAGATTGCTAATAGTAAAATGGGGATAATAGCACTTCCCTACCTCATAGGGGTTTTATGAGAATATGTGAGTTGCTCAGATGCTATGGTAATGGGTGCAATCTAAGTACCTTAGATAGAAATTTGAATCTCTTTACTGTTAAGATAGATAAAATATATCAATATATGGAAAAACCTGATCTTAGAAAGTGAACAGTTCACTCACCTAGATGTGTGCATCCTTTGATGGTTGGGCTTTTCACTTTCTGTTTATTGTAACTGTCAAGATATTTCTTAAACGTGACAGACATAGTAAATGGCTTACTTACAAGTACAAATGTAAGTCATTGTTGTTGTTGTTTTTTCAGAGTGCCACTTTACAGAAAATTTTTTTTAAAATGGGGCCAGACCCTCAGCCCTGCTAAGGTTGCTTTGTACAACTGAGGTGGCACAAAGGGACCAAAACTGCCCCAAAGAGACAACAATTAATGAATTCATCAGCAAGGGGACATCCTCACCTGATATAATGCTGTGTAGCCAACTTTATGCCAGCCCTTTCTTCTTCCCCAGTTAGGGGGAGGTGATATGGTCCATGGGGCTGGAGTGCTTGTGTTCCACTGAGCTCCAACTGGTGGAAGATGGCCCTGGGCTACCTTTGCAGAGCTGCTTTGTTCTTTTTCCCATTCTAGGAAACATTCCTGCACCACTTGGAAACCACTTGTGCAGGGACCAAAGTGGCACACAGGTGAGCAGCATAGGGACCAGGTCCGAAACTGCATGCGTACAAGAGATGCACCCTTGCATCCTTGCCTACCCTCAGGAATGAGATATCGATTTCAATGACCTCCACTGGTGGAAAATGATGGCAGAATTTACAATATTGTCCTTAGTCGCCTGCAGTGATCCCCTTAAAAAAACCACCTAGACCCTTTGCCCCATCTTGAATACCCAACCCCCATTCCCCTCCTGAGCCGCACTCACCATGTTCAGGATGTTCATTGAGATGAGTGCTTGCCAAGGGACAGTGAGAAAATGATTCATATGTTGAGAGGTGTATTTTACTATAATCATTCAGTGTTCTGCATGAACTAACAATCATGCTTCTATCTTGTTTCTTGTGCTTCTGCAGATGTGGCCTTCAGGGGAACCTTCTACAAAGCAGCAAAGTGCCTCCACCAGATAAGGAAGTGACCAAGGCAGAGCAAGGAGGACATGTTCTGAGAGGTGCTCCAATCCTCAGAGGCCAAAAAACAAAACAAAAGAGAACACATGGAGTGGAGAGAGACCCTGAAGGAAAAATTTAATATATAAAAGCAGGACATAAAGTAGAGTGAGGAACACATTGTAAAAGGCCAGAAGCGGATGATAAAAGAGATGGAGGAGCAAACAGAGGTGTTGAAGTCCCTAATTATGCTTGAGACAGAACACGTGTGCTCACCCCCCTTGCAGCCAATACAGAACTGTTTTCCATGCCCTCCCCAAACTCCTCCCACACTTTCCTTGCAACTTCCCAGAACATCTCAGTACCCCCTTCACTCCCTCACTTTGGACAGCTTCCAAAATGAAAACTGGACTTACACACAGCTATGAGAGCCTGCACTGACCTGCACTCTTATCTCCCTCCCCACCCAGCCTTGTATGTGTTATTTGCTATTTAATAAAAACAAACTCTCTGAAAGATAACCAATCTTAATTTGTCTCCTACACATGGTGATTGCTGCTGCTAGTAATACATGGTGTCAGTTTGATCATTTGCTGACTACAAATTGTGCTGTACAGAAAGACACATTACTGGTGCTCATTGTCTAAGGGTTGCCTCAAAGCCTCCCTTCGAATAGCCCTCCATTGTGCTCCTCTAATAGCCCTGGTATCCGGCTGCCAAAATTCAGCAGCCAGGTGATCCGCCTCCGAACTCCACCCTGTGGGAAACTCTTCACCCTTGGCTTCACAAATATTAAGGAGCATGCAGCAGGTTGCTATGACTACAGAAATATTTTCCTCATATAGATCTGACCTGCCATAAAGGCAGCACCAGTAGTCTTTTAATCTGCCAAAGGCACATTCTACTGTCATTTTGCACCTGCTCAGCATATTATTGAAGTGCTCCTTGCTGATGTCTAGGTTTCTCGTATAAGGATTCAAGAGCCATGGGAGTAAGGGGTATTGCTAGGTCTCCAAGGATCACAATGGGAATTTCAACATCCCCTACTGGACTCTTCTGGTCTAGAAAGAAAGACCCTTCTTGCAGCTTTCTGTACAGGCCAGTGTTCTTCAATATGCATGTGTCATGCACCTCCCTGGACCATCTCACATTGATGTCAGTGAAACACCCAGGGTGATCCATAAACACCAGCAATACCACAGAGCAGTACCCCTTTCTATTAATATATTCTGTCGCAAGATGGGCCCAGGCCAAAATTGGGATATGAATGCCATCTATCGCCCCACTGCAGTTAGGGAATCTCATTGCTGCAAAGCCATCCAATATTTCATGCACATTGCCAAGAGTCACAGTCCTTTGTAGAAGGATGTGATTAATGGCCCTGCACACTTGCGTCATCTTAGCCCCAGTGGTCAACTTCCTGACTCTAAATTGATTCGCGACTGACTGGTAGCAGTCTGGCGTTGTCAGCTTCCACGCAGCAATCGCCATGAGCTGCTTCACAGAGAGGGCAGCTCTCATTTTGGTGTCCCTGTGCTACAGTGCTGGAGTGAGCTCTGCACACAGTTCCTGGACTGTGGCTTTCTGCATCTCAAAGTTCTGCAGTCGCTGCTCCTCATCCCGAGCCTGCATAACAATGCAATGCCACCACTCAGCACTTGTTTCCCAAGGCCAAAAGCAATGGTTCACTGTGTTCAGCTGCTCCATGAATGCCAAAAATAATCAGTGTTGTTTCTTTCCATGGCACACAGCAGGTCAGGCAACTTTGATTCCTGTTCAGATTCATAGCTCATGGTACACTGCATGACCATCTGCAATGTGTTCATAACAGTGACCACAACAGTAGATAGCAGCATGGGATTCAGCCCTTCAGACAGAGATGGAGGGCGCACAGTAAACAGGGGTCATTGAAAAATGCTGCTAAATGTCATGAGAAGCCCATGGAATGCTGGGACAGAAAAAACTGCATCATGGGACATTGAGCCCACACCTATAGTGCACTGCAATCCGCTCTGCCTTCCGACAACTCCTAGCTGTAGAAAGTGGTGAGTAGCACAGTGGGATAGCTACCCGCAGTGCACTGTTCTCACTGTCAATGTTAGAGCACCAAGTGTGGACGCACTTTCTCGACAGAAGGAGTGGTGTAATTATACTGGCTTCTTTATTATATTACAAGCAACGTAATTATACTGCTTTTTGGTTGTTGGCTTAACTTACATTGACAAACTCTGTAGTGTAGACAAGGCCTAAGAAAGTACAGTAAAACCTTAGAGTTATGAACTGACCAGTCAACAACCACACAACTCGTTTGGAACTGGACATATGCAATCAGGCAACAGTAGAGACCAAAACACAGTAAGACAAGAAAAGACACAAATACAGTATTGTTTTAACTACTAAAAAATAAAGAAAGAGTTTTAAAAAAAGATTTGACAATGTAAGAAAACTCTGTGCTTGTTTCATTGTAATTGAGATGGTTAAAAGCAGAATTTTTCTTCTGCACAGTAAAGTTTCAAAGATGTATTAAGTCAATGCTCAGTTGTAAACATTTGAAAGAACCACCATAATGTTTTGTTCTGAGTTACAAACAGTCTCCATTCCCGAGTTGTTCATAAATCACAGGTTTTACTGTAGCATAATAAGAGAATACAAAGCTGAAAGAAAGAAAAGAAAAAAGGAAGTAGAATGGAGGGAAGGTTTATGTGATGTTAGTACATTTTCCTACCAGAAAGGTGTCCCTACTTTACTGTTTCAATGAAATAATGAGCCTAATGACATACATCACACAAGGAAACTGTGAGGGAACATAACCCCCCCGTCTCGTTGGATAGGGCTTTGCAACTGTTTATATAGGACCTTGTCTTGCCACCAAAGCCTTTTGGGAGGTTGCTGTCACTGGTCGGATGCTGTATCAGGGCCCTGATTGAAATAGTAATCTGTCAGTCCCTGCTGCAGAGCCCTGCCATTAATATAAGCATTTGTGATTTTAACATATAATATTGTAACAATTATATGCTTTTAGCTTTATTAGTTTACAGGCCCATGCAAGCTAAATAAATGCAAAATAAAAGCCATGGTTTTAGTTC
Organism: Gopherus flavomarginatus; assembly: GCF_025201925.1. Classification (NCBI taxonomy): domain Eukaryota; kingdom Metazoa; phylum Chordata; order Testudines; family Testudinidae; genus Gopherus; species Gopherus flavomarginatus. The sequence continues at coordinate 181,968,733 of NC_066617.1, read as the reverse complement.
TCAAAGAAAACTTGTTTATCTGCATACTGTGGGATTGGGTGTGGAGAAACTAGATATGAGAAAGCGGGGTATGAAACACTAACAAAAGAGGAACTAGGAGGGCGACAAGGGCTCACTTAAGTGCCAGCTGCTTTAAGCAAAATATAGTATAATAATTGCTGGCTTACGATAACTGCAAGGTGGAGTTACAAAATGACCAGCTCACCCACTGCCAAAACGCATGATAAGTGTGGAAATGGCTTGCTCAATTATAGAATGACCAGCTCACCCACTGCCAATATGCATGATAGGTGTTGAAATAGCTTGCTCAATTATAATATTTTATGCTAGATAAGGTAAAACATTAGTTTAACATACTGTGTTAAGCAATATAGCCCAAATATAAATATGTGACGTTTTGCGGTTTTAACCTCTATAAGCTTAGTGAAAATTGTAAAGGGCAGAGCAGCCTACCCCTTGCATGAGGTTACACTGTCTCTCCCTGTGTGCATACTTGTAATCTTGTAGTCTTGTTATAACAATAAAGGTGCCTCAGGCTGTCTGATCCAAAAATCAACTGGGTGGTGGTCTTTTCCCCCACAATTTGGTGCCGTGACTCAGATTCCATGGATGACCCCCCTGGACCGAAGGACCGCGGACGGTTTCCTCCCACACCCCAGGCCCACCTGAGAGGTAAGAGACCTTTTGAAATCTCTATTGGGGTCTGGGAGAGGACTGGTCCGTAGGCTCTGGCTGGGGTAAGTCACAAGCTGGATTCGAACTTTTATCTGCCAGACAGGCCTGACGCCCTTTCAGGGATCTTGGTAGGTCCAGATACCGATCTGGGACCTGGTTGTTCCCCCCAGGGAAACGTCAGTAAATGTAACTTCGTTGTAGCCGGCAGCCCACGGATCGCTCTCCTTTCGGTCCGGAGAGTCCTGATCCACTCTTGGGCTAATATGCCCTGGGAGTTGATTGGGGGTCCCCTTCCTACCAGGATTGGTGGGGATCCGAGATTTTGAGTTTTCTTGCCTTGACCACTATGTCAAGAACGTGCCTGTGTGTGTGAGGGCCGGGCGGACTGTGTGAGTGACAGCTGTGGGAAGACGCCCCGAGCCTCCTGTGAAGTGAAAGCTCATAACCGGGAGTGTCTCAAAAGCAAGCCCCACAGCTGAGCTTGGAGAGACTGTGAAGCTTCCCAGCTGGCAGGCCTTGGTAAGTGGCTATTCAGCTGAGGTGCGTGCATGTTTCCCCATCCTTTTTCCCTTCCCCTTCCATGACCTATGACCCTGTGACCGCTCCTTGAGTACTGTCCTTTAAGGACCGCAGGGTCCCCTTTTTGCCCCTTGGAGCTTTAAGCTCCCTTCCCTTCTCAGAGAGGAAGGGAGCCCCGGGAAACCGCACCGCAGACCCGATAGCTGCAGTGGCACCTTTGGCTTGAAGGCTGATGCTCTGGGCTGACGAGAGATGTGCGGAGATCATGGGCTTTCCGTTAGAGTAGAAGTCCCTGAGGAGGCCCGCCCCTCCTTCACCACTTTCCCTGTAGGTCTCCATCATTGTGGTGCGTCCCCACGGAAACCTACCCCTTTGCCCCTGCCAAGGGCAGGAAAGAGGCCATTGGTGCTAGAACCATGGCAATCCAAGTAAGCATTCCCTTGTGTGTGTGGCTTGAGTAAAAGCGGGCTGAAGAAAGAATGGGGACTGACTGATCCAAAGGCATCCCAGTCCCACCAAGAGGCACGCCTGTTGCATATATGTATGTACATTATAGTCTGTTGACATGTAAATATTTACAGGAATGGAATTGGTATAGTAGGAATGATCTAAAATTACAGTTTCCACTGGAAGGGAGCTTCGACCTTGACAGGATTGTGTGCCTGCGGGGTGCACTTCTTGCCAACGCCATACCACAGGGGCAGTTCAATGCGTATCTTAATTGGCATGATGAGACAGTAAAACGGCACCAGGAATTCCAAATAAGGGGTCTTAAGGACTCCCAAGAAAAGTTAAAGTTTAAACTTAAAAAAACTCAGAAAAAAACTAGTCTGTGCCCAGGAAACTCAGAGAAAGCTAGTCTGTGTCCAGAGACTGCCGGGCCAGTCTGTAGCTGGTCCGGGAGCCTCTCTTTGGGGAGCGGCGGCCTCTAGGCTGCTGCCTTTATCCCCACCAGATAATTTAAAGAACTTATTTATGAAATATAAACAGTGGCCCCCACTGGTAGCCATTGATGAAGGGGAAGGTCAAGATACCTCTCACCCTCCCTTAATTGCAGTCGTTAATCGGAAAGGCAAAAATTTAAAGGGTATTTTAGCTGCGGCACAACACTTTTATAGGCAACTGGAAAGGGAAAAGGACAAGACGAAGTCTAAACTTATGGCTCTGCACATTCAAACCATGCAGGACACTAGTAAAAGTTTGCCCAAACAGAGACAGGTACCGGGGACGAAAAAGGTAAAGCCCCTGCAAAGAGTGAAGCCCCTGGTAAGCCTCCCACCTAAAACCGGTGCCTGCTTTTCGTGCGGGCAAGTAGGACACTGGAAGGATAAATGCCCTCGTAAAAAATGCTGTGCCTACTGTAAGCAGGAAGGCCATCTTATCAGAAACTGTCCCTCACGACCTCCTAAGCGTTTTTCTCGTCCTGGGGGAGTTTCGAACCAAGCCTTTTTTTTTAATTGTCAGCCAGTCAAGCAAACTGGCCCTTCAGTTCTTGTATAATAAACGGAGTGCCCACCTCTTACTTAATAGATACTGGAGCTTTGCGTTCCGCTCTTAGGGTGCAGGATTTCCCTTCAGCACCCTTTTCTCAGAAGTTATTACTGCCATCGGTGTGAGAATTACTCCCATTCCCCATCCTGTTTTCTCTTCTTTGTTAGTCTCAATTGGCCCTCTCACTGAGTACCATGCGTTTCTCCTCAGTCCTTGCTCACCTGCTAGTCTGTTGGGAAGGGATTTGCTGTGTAAATTAAATTGCACTATATATTACTCCCCAAAAGGGGTGTTTCTGGTAGTGCCTAATCCTGTGCAGAAAAGTTTTAGCCCTGTTACAGGAGGAGCAAGCTCCTGCGGGGAACACCGACTCCAGCCCTTCCTCGTTGCAACAGGAACTGCTGGTTAAGGTCTCTCCTTCCCTGTGGGCATTGTGAGCTGATCATGCTAGCCAAAATGGGCACATTGGGTCTGCCCAACTGGCTAAAAATTTGGCTGAACCCAGCAAGACCACTTCCCAAAAATATAGTGAAACCATCTCTCAAACTATACCGAAAAATTTGTTTTATTGTGCTGTTTATGCTGTTATTCTCCCTATTTTATTTGTTGTTTGTAGCCTTGTTATTATTTTCTTATAAGGCACCGGTGCTGAGGGGTTGTTATTGCCTCAAGAACAAGTTGTATTAAGTCCGGACATAAGGAAAACAATTATTAAACAAGATGTATCTAAATGTAATGTTTATATGTAAATAGGTGTGCATAAATAGTTAAAAGGGGGGTTTAGTCAAAAAGCCCACCCTCCTTGTTAAATTGGTAGTAAAATAATGCCTGTACCCATGGGAAAAATAATACAGCAAAAAAAAAAAAAAAAAAAAGGATCGGGCCCAAACTAATGGCAACTGTGGTTTGAGGAAGTTAGGGGAAAAAAGTTAAGTTAACTCTGTAGTTATTGGAAAAAATTAAGTAGTATAACTAAGTACAAATATACTTTTACCAGAACACAAAACTAAACAAGAAAACAATCCAAAGTTGTAACTGCAACAGGGCAGTCAAGGCCAGGAGAATGGTAAAAAACTTAAATCTGTTTTGGTAACAAATAGCAGATAAAAAAACTGTAGTAAGTGTCCCACACTAAGCCTTAGGCCTGGTCTACACTACGTGTTTAAACCGATTTTAGCAGCGTTAAACCGATTTAACGCTGTACCCGTCCACACTACGAGGCCCTTTATATCTATATAAAGGTCTCTTTATATCGGTTTCTGTACTCCTCCCCAACGAGAGGAGTAGCACTAAAATCGGTATTACCATATCGGATTAGGGTTAGTGTGGCCGCAAATTGACGGTATTGGCCTCCGTGCGGTATCCCACAGTGCACCACTGTGACCACTCTGGACAGCAATCTCAGCTTGGATGCAGTGGCCAGGTAAACAGGAAAAGCCCCGCGAAATTTTGATTTTCATTTCCTGTTTGCCCAGCGTGGAGCTCTGATCAGCACGGGTGGCAACGCAGTCCCAAATCCAAAAAGAGCTCCAGCATGGACCGTACGGGAGATACTGAATCTGATCACTGTATGGGGAAACAAATCTGTTCTATCAGAGCTCCATTACAGAAGACGAAATGCCAAAGCGCTTGAAAAAAAAATCTACAGGCTACACAGTGCTGCGTGACAAGCGTAACGGGAAGCCAGAGACTCAAATGGATGCTCATGGAGGGAGGGAGGGGGTACTGAGGACTCCAGCTATCCCACAGTCCACAGCAGTCTCCGAAAAGTATTTGCATTCTTGGCTGAGCTCCCAATGCCTGTAGGGTCAAACACATTGTCAGGCATGGTTCAGGGAATAGCTCGTCAATTTACTCTCTCCCCCCCCACGTGAAAGAAAAGGGAAAGAAATCATTTCTTGACTTCTTTCAATGTCACCCTATGTCTACTGAATGCTGCCGGTAGACGCGATGCTGCAGCAGTGAAGAGCAGTATCTGCTCCTCTCCCCTCCCCGGTGGCAGATGGTGCAGTAGGACTGGTAACCGTCCTTCTTATCAACCCGTGAGTACTCCTGGCTGGCTTCAGGTGAGGCTGGCCGGGGGCGCCTGGGTGAAAATAGGAATGACTCCCGGTCATTCCCAGTAGATGGTACAGAACGGCTGGTAACCGTCTTCATCATAGCAACTGGGGGCTGAGCTTCAATCAGCCCCCTCCCTTTCATGTGAAAAGAAAAGATTCTGTACTGCCTGGACTATCATAGCAGTGGGATGCTGGGCTCCTCTCTCCCACACTGCTTAATGTCCTGCCTGGACTATCATTGCACCAGGAGGCTGCCTCCCCCTCATTTTATGTCACTAAAAACTCAGTGTTTCTTACTCCTGCATTCTTTATTACTTCATGACACAAATGGGGGGGACACTGCCACGGTAGCCCAGGAAGGTTGGGGGAGGAGGGAAGCAACGGGTGGGGTTGTTGCAGGGGCACCTCCCGTGAATGGCATGTAGCTCATCATTTCTGCGGGATCTGACACAGAGCAGCGGTACTCTCAGATACACTGCTTCTCTAGTACATTTGCCCCATATTCTAGGCAGGACTGACTCTATTTTTAGAAACCATAAAGGAGGGATTGACTCGGGGAGTCATTCCCAGTTCTGCTTTTGTGCCCGGGTCCGATCTCAGCCAGGGGCACCCATGATAGCAGCAGACAGCACAGAAGGACAGATAACCATCATCTCATTGCCAAATTACACTGGCAGCAAACGGTACAGAATGACTGGTAACCATCTCTGCTATCATGCAAAAGCTAATGAATACTGCTGTGTAGCACTGGAGTATCGCCTCTGTCCGTGGCATCCAGTATGCATATGGTGACTGTAAAAAAAAATGCTGAACGGGCTCCATAGTTGCCATGCTATGGCGTCTGCCAGGGCAATCCAGGGAAAAAGGGCGCGAAATGATTTCTGCCGTTGCTTTCCCGGAGGAAGGAATGACTGATGACATTTACCCAGAACCACCCGTGACAATTATTTTAGCCCCATCAGCCACTGGGCTCTCAACCCAGAATTCTAAGGGGCAGGGGAGACTGCGGGAACTATGGGATAGCTATGGAATAGCTACCCACAGTGCAACACTCTGGAAATTGATGCTAGCCTCGGACTATGGACGCACACCACCCCATGGATGAGAGGATGGTGTAGAGAGGATGGATTGACATTTATTAGAAACTGGAGAAACTTTTGGGATGGGGGAGCCTGTATAGGAAGGATGGGCTCCACCTAAACCAAAGTGGATCCAGACTGCTGGCATTTAACATTAAAAAGGTTGCAGAGCAGTTTTTAAACTAAGAGATGGGGAAAGCTGATTGCTGCAGAGAAGCATGTGGATCGGACAGAGACTTCTGCTAGAGGAGAGTCTATTGATAGATATTCTCTAGGTTTTAGTCAGGAGGAGAGGATGGAAGAGGATAAACTATGGGCCAGATCAGAGGAGAAACATTCACATAAAAAGGAATCTGACACATCAGAAAAGGGCAGACAAATAAACAGCAACAAGTTTTTAAAGTGTTTGTACACAAATGCTAGAAGTCTAAATAATAAGATAGGTGAACTAGAGCAGTGTTTCTCAAAGCCTGTCTGCTGCTTGTTCAAGGAAAGCCCTTGGTGGGCCTGGCCGGTTTGTTTACCTGCTGCATCCGCAGATTAGGCTGATCGCAGCTCCCAGTGGCCACGGTTCACTGCTCCAGGGCAATGGGGGCTGTGGGAAGCAGTGCGGGCCGAGGGATGTCCTGGCTGCCAATTCCTACAGCCCTCATTGGCTTGGAGTGGCGAACCACGGCCAGTGGGAGCTGTGATCGGCCGAACCTGCAGACATGATAAGTAAACAAACAGTCCTGGCCCGCTTGGGCTTTCCCTGAACAAGCAGCGGATCAGCTTTGAGAATCACTGAACTAGAGTGCCTCAGTTAAAGGAGAATATTGATCTAATAGGCATCACGAAAACCTGGTGGAGTGGAAACAATCAATGGGACACAGTCATTCTGGGGTACAAAATATATTGGAAGGTCGTGCACGGGAAGTGGCACTATATGTGAAAGAAAATGTAGAATCAAATGAAATAAAAATCTTAAATGAATCCACATGTTCCACAGAATCTCTATGGATAGTAATTCCATGCTGTAATAAGAATATAACGGTAGGGAACTATTATCGACCACTTGACCAGGACAGTGATAGTGATGATGAAATGCTAAGGGAGATTAGAGAGGCTATCAAAATAAAGAACTCAATAATAGTGTGAGATTTCAATTATCCCCATACTGACTGGTGTAACGAGGTGGTGTGGCTCCCCTCCTCATCCGGGAGGGTCGAGCCCCGTCAATCATCCATAGGGGCGGGACCCCTAAGCAGAAGTCCCACCCCTCAGAGGGTCAAGCGGTGACCCGGAAGGATAAAAGCCGGCCCTCAGCCCTCAGTTGGAGCCCAGCCACCGTCAGGAGCAGACCTGTCCGCGGGAGCTCCTGACTGGGAAGCTGCTGAGGCCGCAGGCCAGTGTCCGGACTGGCCGGAGCTTCACTGCGCTCCCTATAATGAGGAACTGCCAGAGCTTCCCTGCGCTAGCTATAACGGGGAGCAACCAGAGCCGCCCCGTCTCTGCTGCGGCCCCGAGGACACCCCGGAGCAGGCCAGGCCGGACTTCCCGGAGGAGCTGCCAGATCTGCCCCCCAGCCCTGGCCATGAGGAGCCTACGTGGTGGGACATCCCCGAAGCTGATCCCACGAACCAGGTAGGCCCGGAGGGGGATATTGGAAGTAGCCCAGGGGCAGCTGACCCGAGTCAGGCTGCAGATTTCCCGGTACCCATGGCAGTGTGTTGCGGTCAGGATCCCCACTGACGACCGGCAGCGGTGATCACCGCTACTAGGGCCCCGGGCTGGAACGCAGTGGAATGGGTGGGCCTGTGTTCCCCCTGCCACCTGTACCCGGGTGGCAGAATCTCCCTCCCCGGCCTGAAGAGGCCAGCTAAACTAGTAACTGTGTAATTGGTGCCCTGCCCGAACCAAGGGCTGGGCCCCCTTGGACTGTGCCACTGCTCAGTCCTGTCCCAAAGGGCCCGAGCAACCCGCACTCCTGCCAGCCCGCCCCTGAACCAAAGGGCTGGAGCTGGGCTACCTGTGTACTTGGTGCCCCGCCCGAACCAAGGGCCGGGCCCCCTTTGACTGTGCCCCTGCTCGGTCCTGTCCCAAAGGACCCGAGCAACCCGCGCTCCTGCCAGCCCACCCCTGAACCAAAGGGCAGGAACTGAGCTAACTGTGTACTTGGTGCCCCGCCCGAACCAAGGGCTGGGCCCCCTTTGACTGTGCCACTGCCCAGTCCTATCCACAAGGACCGAGCTACCCGGGTGGTGGGCGACAGTTCCGAGAACCGAGACCCTCAGATGAAAAGTCGAGGCCAGTGTGGCTCCCCTCCTCATCCGGGAGGGTCGAGCCCCAGCAAGTCTCGCTTACACTGAGTACATGTCACCTCAGGATGAAATGCAGAGACAAAATTTCTCGATACTTTAAATGACTGCTTCTTGGAGCAGCTGGTACAGGAACCCACAAGAGGAGAGGCAATTCTCGATTTAGTCCTGAGTGGAGCACAGGATCTAGTCCAAGAGGTAACTATAATAGGATGGCTTGGAAATAGTGACCATAGTACAATAACATTTAACATTCCTCAAAACAGCCCCAAACTGTGGCATTTAATTTCAGAAAGGGGAACTATGCAAAAATGAGGAGGCTAGTTAAACAGAAATTAAAAGGTATAGTGACTAGAGTGAAATCCCTGCAAGCTGCATGGACACTTTTCAAAGACACCATAATAGAGACCCAACTTAAATGTATACCCCAAATTAAAAAACACAGTAAAAGTACTAAAAAAGAGACACCGTGCCTTAACAACCATGTAAAAGAAGCAGTGAGAGATAAAAAGGCATCTTTTAAAAACTGGAAGTCAAATCGTAGTGAGGTAAATAGAAAGGAGCAGAAACACTGCCAAATTAAGTGTAAAAATGTAATAAGAAAAGCCAAAGAGGAGTTTGAAGAACGGCTACCCAAAAACTCAAAAGGTAATAACAAAATGTTTTTTTAAGTACATCAGAAGCAGGAAGCCTGCTAAACAACCAGCGGGTCTCCTGGACAATCAAGATACAAAAGGAGCACTTAAAGATGACAAAGTCATTGCAGAGAAACTATACGAATTCTTTGCTTCAGTCTTCACGGCTGAGGATTTTAGAGAAATTCCCAAACCTGAGCCGTCCTTTGTAGGTGACAAATCTGAGGAATTGTCACAGACTGAAGTGTCACTAGAAGAGGTTTTGGAATTAATTGATAAACTTAACATTAACAAGTCACCAGGACCAGATGGCATTCACCCAAGAATTCTGAAAGAACTCAAATGTGAAATTGCGGAACTATTAACTATGGTTTGTAACATGTCCTTTAAATCAGCTTCTGTACCCAGTGACTGTAAGATAGCTAATGTAACGCCAATATTTAAAAAAGGCTCTAGAGGTGATCCTGGCAATTACAGACTGGTAAGTCTAACGTCAGTACCAGGCAAATTAGTTGAAACAATCTTAAAGAATAGAATTGTCAGAACATAAATTGTTGGGCAAAAGTCAACATGGCTTCTGTAAAGGGAATCATGTCTTTCTAATCTATTAGAATTCTTTGAAGAGGTCAACAAATGTGGACAAGGGGGATCCAGTGGACATAGTGTACTTAGATTTCCAGAAAGCCTTTGACAAGGTCCCTCCAAAGGCTCTTATTTAAATTAAGTTGTCATGGGATGAGAGGGAAGATCCTTTCATAGACTGAGAACTGGTTAAAAGAAAGGGAACAAAAGGTAGGAATAAATGGTAAATTTTCAGAATGGAGAGGTGTGACTGGCAGTGTTCCCCAAGAGTCAGTCCTATGACCAGTCCTATTTATCTTATTCTTAAATGATCTGGAGAAAGGGATAAACAGTGAGGTGGCAAAGTTTGCAGATGATACTAAACTGCTCAAGATAGTTAAGACCAAAGCAGACTGTGAAGAACTTCAAAAAGATCTCACAAAACTAAGTGATTGGGCAACAAAATGGCAAATGAAATTTAAGGTGGATAAATGTAAAGTGATGCACATTGGGAAACATAACCCCAACTATACATACAATATAATGGGGGCTAACTTAGCTACAACTAATCAGGAAAGAGATCTTGGAGTCATCATGGATAGTTGTCTGAAGACATCCATGCAGTGTGCAGCAGCAGTCAAAAAAGCAAACAGGATGTTAGGAATCATTAAAAAAGGGATAGAGAATAAGATAGAGAATATCTTATTCCCTTGTATAAATCCATGTTACGCCCACATCTTGAATACTGCGTACAGATGTGGTCTCCTCATCTCAAAAAAGATATACTGGCATTAGAAAAGGTTCAAAGAAGGGCAAATAAAATGATTAGGGGTTTGGAATGGATCCCGTATGAGGAGAGATTAAAGAGGCTAGGACACTTCAGCTTGGAAAAGAGGAGACTAAGGGGGGATATGATAGGATATAAAACCATGAGTGGTTGTGGAGAAAGTGAATAAGGAAAAAGTTATTTACTGGTTTGCATAATATAAGAACTGCAGGCCACCAACTGAAATCAATGGACATCTGGTTTAAAATAAATATAAGGAAATTCTTCACACAGTGCACAGTCAACTTGTGGAACTCCTTGCCTGAGGAGGTTGTGAAGGCTAGGACTATAACAGGGTTTAAAAGAGAACTGGATAAATTCATGGAGGTTAAGTCCATTAATGGCTATTAGCCAGGATGGGTAAGGAATGGTGTCCCTAGCCTCTGTTTGTCAGAGGGTGGAGATGGGTGACAGGAGAGAGATCACTTGATCATGACCTGTTAGGTTCACTCCCTCTGGGACACCTGGCATTGGTCACTGTCAGTAGACAGGATATTGGCCTGGATAGACCTTTGGTCTGACCCAGGATGGACATTCTTATGTTCTTATAATTGCTACCAAAGAGAGTATTCACATGCTTAAAGCTAAAAATGTACTTAAGTTCTTTAGTGACTCAGAGCCATAAAGTGAGAACTTATTGACTATAACAATTTTTACTCTTTTTCTCTTTTGTTAGCACTGCAGAGCCAACGAAGTAATGAGAGGGGGAGCTGGATGTCAATCTGTCTGGAATGGTTCATGACTGTGAGTGCCAATCTTAGAGCAGAGTGTCAAGAAGTTGGGAAGAGACCCCAAACTAGTTGTATGCTCTATAATTTTACCAACCCAAATGTGAATTCCTGAAGCACTGTAACAGTCTTACCATGGAGTCACAGATAGTCCCCTTGGTCATTCCAGTGTGCCTTGCTACCCAGGTAAGTTGGACTTAGTGACAGTTGTTGTTATACACCAAAGATGACAAATGATTTAGGTTGCTTTCAGTCCCAACAGGTCAGTCTCTTGCCCCGATCAATTTCTATCTTAGACCTAACACTAAAGACAATGCTTGTAGCCAATCCTATAATAAACTGACTAACGATTTATTAACTAAGAAAAGAAATGAAAGCATTATTACAAGGTTAAAGCAAGCAAATTTGTATAGCAGAGGCGGCCAAACTTACCCTCGTGAATGACAATCTTCAGAAGTTTGAGAGCCAGGGTGTGCCTGCTGCAGCTCAGAGCTTCATCCCCAGGTGGGAGGCATCTACCAGGGCTCCCAGCTTCAGCCCCATCGGAGGCACCTGCTGGGGCTTGTGGCTTCAGCCCCATGTGCGGTATCTGCTGGGGCTTGTGGTTTCAGCCCTGCTCCTGCAGAAGCCATGAGCCCTGGCAGGTGCACCCCATGGGGCTGAAGTCCCAAGACTCCCCTCCCCACTGGTCAGAAACCCCTACCCCACCACCCGCTGCAAGACAGGTGTCCCGAGCTCCACCACCAGCCCCAAATCTGGTAGGCAGAGAATGGGGGAGGGAAGCTGCACCAGCCACATTTTAACAGTAAAAGAGCCAAATGTGGCTCATGAGCCAGGGTGTGGCCATCACTGTTATATACACAAGTGAGTTACAGTCTATGGTTTTAAAAGGTGACAGTGTTACAGAAGTCTGTCAGGTCTGAATGTCTTGTAGGGCTAACTCAGGTTGCCCCTGGGTATCCCTTCTTCCATTTCATAGCTGTGCCCTTTGGGAGTCTAAATAGCAAAGAGATGACAAATTTTCTTGTTCACTCCTTTTATTTCCTTCTTCCAGGATTCACGCTGATGGGACGAGCCCTTTTGCATGTAGCATCTTCATGGGTGTGAAGGGGCAATTAATAAAGTCTTTGCATTGTGATGTCCCACAATGGCCCATTTAGTTTTGACAGTCCTTCCTGAGATAACACCTTTCATAGGGATTTAGCATTTTGCACTAGGTAAAGGTATTTTTCCTGTTTGTTGAGTTACATAGTTCAGAACAAATATTTTATAGCTACTTAGTACCCTTAAGTACCACCTTATAGCATGGGATATAGACATTATAAGTAGGATTAATACAGGTAGCAATTTACAAGCATTTCACAAAGTCTAAACACTAAATGCATTGTTAGAAGTCCCATACCCATCTTAATCATACTATCACACAGGTGAGCTGGACTTGTTTCCAGCAATGAAACTGTCAGCGCTTAGCTAACGCTTAAAGCCTTGGCAAGAGCTGGCACCTGGTCTCCCAGCATCACACTGGACACTTCTGGCTCTTTTAATCAACACTGTTGTGAATTTAATGCCACTTCCAGAATCTTTACCTCAAAAAGTATTCCTCATTTACACGGTAACTACAATGCTGATAATCCACAGCTGAGCTACCAGCAATGATGCATAACTAGAAACAAATTACACTGAATTTGTAAGTCTGGCATATTTGATTTGGGAAACCTTGAAAGAGGAACACAGAATCCTGTGAGATAACTTTTAAGATGTCACTTTTCAGAGCATAACTTCATTTTATTCTTAAAGCATAGGGCACACAGAGGTATCTGTTTTTTGATTTAAAAGGTTCCTCCTGAGCAGCTGATAATGAGCTAGATGAGTGATACTCAGACTGAGACTCGGGAGCCGCAAGTGGCTCTTTAATATGTCTCCTGGGGTTTTTTGAAACACTGTGTGATTTAATTATTAACCAATCTAAGTTATTAACAAATCAGGATGCTTTTACTATATATCAACTAATTGTAGAATACTTGGTCAGTTATTTTGCTGTGAGAATCTCTCTCTCTCTCTCCTCTCTCTATATATATATGTATCACTAATTTGGCTCCTGAACCACTGAGGTCTGAGTATCACTGAGCTAGAGTATGCAGAGTGAATCTGAGTAGTTTTGGCTGACCTGAGAAATGTAATTCAACCCACTTGAAATATGTAGAGCACTTTCTAACACTTACCATGGGTTGTACAGACAGTAATAACACTGTGCTTTGCTTTAATTATAGACATCTAGCAAATGTAGGAAAGTATCTAATGGACCTTTTAAAACTTAAAAGCCATTAGCAAATGATGAGAATTAATACAGCAAATTATGTGCTCACCTTATTAAATCAGAATTAGGAATCAATTTAAAACTGATTCCCTTATTATCCTATTGAGCAGAATCACTAAAAACTCCCTTTCACTTGTGTGTACCGTGTGTTGCCAAACTTTGGACAAAACAACAAACTGCACAGCATTTTAAATACATTAAAAGACCATCTAGCTCAATATATGTGGTTTATCATAATCGTACCTTCCTGATTTTTCATTATGCCCTCCACTACTCCAAAAACAAATGTACACCTAGTCACAACAAATTTTCTTCCATCTAGGGGCTGGTCCACACTAGGGGGGGGAAATCGATCTTAGATACGCAACTTCAGCTACGTGAATAACGTAGCTGAAGTTGAATATCTAAGATCGGATTACTCACCCGTCCACACCGTGAGGGATCGATGTTCGCGGCTCTCCGTGTCAATTCCGGAACTCCGTTGGGGTTGATGGAGTTCCGGAATCGATATAAGCGCGCTCGGGGATCGATATATCGCGTCTAGATTAGACGCGATATATCTATCCCCGAGCAATTGATTTTAACCCGCCAATACGGCGGGTAGTCTGGACGTGGCGTAGGTCAGGGGTAGGCAACCTATGGCACGTGTGCTGAAGGCAACACACAAGCTTATTTTCAGTGGCACTCAGACTGCCCGGGTCCTGGCCACCAGTCTGGGGGACTCTGCACTTTAATTTAATTTTAAATGAAGCTTCTTTAACATTTTTAAAATCTTATTTACTTTACATACAACAATAGTTCAGTTATATATTATAGCGTTTAGAAAGAGACCTTCTAAAAATGTTAAAATGTATTACTGGCACACAAAACTTTATCTCAAAGTGAATAAATGAAGACTCGGCACACCACTTCTGAAAGGTTGCCGACCTCTGATCTAGGTTTTTGCTTCCCTGGTGTGACAAAGTTCCTCCTCTACCTTGGTGGGTCCTATGCTTATTGGCAGATTTGCTCACCTCAGTGATCTCCCCCACAGTCTGGATCAACTCCTCCTGTGTCTGATCAGGAGTTGGGAGGTTTGGGGGGAACCCGGGCCCGCCCTCTACTCCAGGTTCCAGCCCAGGGCCCTATGGATTTGCAGCTGTCTATAGTGCCTCTTGTAAGAGCTGTGTGACAGCTACACCTCCCTGGGCTACTTCCCCATAGCCTCCTCCAAACACCTTCTTTATCCTCACCACAGGACCTTCCTCCTGGTGTCTGATAACACTTGTACTCCTTAGTCCTCCAGCAGCACACCCTCTCACTCTCAGCTCCTTGTGTCTCTTGCTCCCTGCTCCTCTCTCTCTCTCTCTCTCTCTCTCTCTCTCTCTCTCTCTCACACACACACACACACACACACACACACACACACACACACACACACACACACACACACACACACACACACACACACACACACACACACACACACACACACTTCACTTCCTCTCCTCCCCCCCCCCCCATCTGACTGGAGAGAACTCCTTTTAAAACCCAGGTGCCCTGATTAGCCTGCCTTGATTGGCTGCAGGTGTTCTAATCAGCCTGTCTGCCTTAATTGGTTCTAGCAAGTTCCTGACTACTCTAATGCAACTCCTGCTCTGGTCACTCAGGGAACAGAAAACTACTCACCCAGTGACCAGTATATTTGCCCTCTACCAGACTCCTGTATCCCACTGGCCTGGGTCTGTCACACTGGGTAACTTATTCCAAACACTTACTCTCCTTTTAAGAACCAGTTCTGAGCAGACTAGGTGCTACTCATTTTCAGTCTCTTATGCTCCAATCCTGCAATGAACTCTGTGTGGGTGGACCCCTGTTGAGGGTTCCCATATTTCAGGTTCCCAAAATGAGGACATGCCAGAAGGGGGAGAGGGGGACTGGAGGGAGAGTGGAGAGGAAGCTGAAAAGGGGGTACAGTTGGGGGTGCTGGAGGCAGTACCTACAGTGGGGTCACTCCCTGTCACATGGCAGGCGCAAGCCCAGGATGCAGCAACAGCTGTCAGTCAGCGCCTCCCAGCGGGAACCCCTCCCCAGGGCTGGGAGCTAGGGTGGGTGGGATCTGGCAGCTGTAGCTGCAGCAGAATAGACTAATCAGCTGCAGATGCAGAGGAGGGGACCAATCGGGAAACAGACCATTCAGGGCTCTTTCTGAGCTGCAATGTCTGCTCTGTAAAAATCCCGGATGTTTCCTGTTATTTGAAAAATCCGACTGGATAGAGGATGGAACCTCAAAAAAGAGGCAACGTCCAGGAAAACCCAGAAATATGATAACCCTGCCCCTGCAGCAAGTAGTGAGGCCAAAGCATCACAGCTCAAATTGGAGATTTGCTGCTATCTTATATTTATAAAACACTCAGTCTTTCTGGAGTCTAGGCACTAATCAAAAACTAAGAATCACAAATAACCTAACAAAAGCAGATTCCCATCTGCCACCTTGTTTAGCTGCATTTAGTTTCTCACAGACAACAACGGAATAGCATGGAGGTACTGGCCCAAATCACCCTCTCCTCCATGGATTCACTGAGATGAAATTAGATTTACAGATCTTGGGCATCAGCCAATAATGAGAATTATCCACCTCGTTCATTCTGAGCAGAATATGGGGTCCAAAACCACATCTCCAAAAGAATAATCAGGGCAAAAAACTTAGTGAGTTGAGAGTTATGGAAATTTTCCGATCTCTACATGGGTTTTCTCCTTGTAGAGGCCCATAACTTTTTTAGATTCTTCTGACTTGTTATCACCTGATCCCCTCACTGAAATCTCTCTTCCACATGGGAAATGCATATTAGCATTTATCCATTTTCAGTTATTTTTATTATTTTTTTCTTATGAGTTATTAATACTGAAGTTACTCACACATTTCCATTGCCACCCTGTTCCAGAAAATGATCTACTTTCCACCTTGATACTTTTGGATAGAAGAGACTCTTTTGTATGTAGGAATAAAGTTAGAACAACCACCAAATTGTCAGAGGAAGCAGACATTTTCCTGATCTAATATCCTTATCTACATGAGTCTTAAACTATCTTTCAAAGCTCAAGGGAGAAATTTTGGCCAGTTTTAATTCACAGGAGTAAGATAACAACAAGAGGAGTTTATTGAGTAAAAATGCGATTATGCTTCCATAGTTTAAAAAGAGATCTGATGTTTTAATGTGGTGAGCAACTTGCCCATAACATTCCCATTGCTCTGGGTATTTAATTTCAAGCTTAGGAGAAACAGCCAAAATATTGAGATTTACAAGCTGTATGGTCAGTAAGTATTAATAAAAACAATATGATTCTTAGAAGATTTTTGGCACTTTGTGTACCTCCCTGACAGCTGGATTGACACGAAAGACTGCAATGGCTCCTAAGCAGCTGTTAAAATCTATCGTGTCAATGATCTGTGAACTAAACAGGACCTGGGTGATAGACTAAAACCTGCTATGAAGAAGCCGTTATGGGCCACTGGGTCAAATATGGTCTTTTTGAAGAGTGCCTACGTACAAATTTGTAACATCTTAGAAGGTAAATTAGATAGCCTGACAGTCTTTGTGGTCAGCAAAAGAAGGTCTATAGACATCAGTGGACAAAAGACTTAGTAGATTGTTTTCCCTACATCCATGAAGAGGGGACTACATGAAGGTTTGTCCCTTCACAGCTTGAGCTCTGAGAGAAGGAGATAAAAATCACTGACCAGAAGGAACTTTATCACTGTGCTGCTTGGAGTTTGGACAGAGAAATATTTCTAAGCATTAGTAAGGGATCCCAAAGATGCTTAGCTTGGGTTAGCCACAAAAGCAAGTTGCTTATGAACTTGCACATTACAGCAGCTTCTACTACCTTTTGGGACATAAGCTAATTTGTGTGGGTATGTTTACCTGATTTAACTTTGTAAATAACTCTCTTATTTCTTCTTCCTAGTTAATAAATCTTTAATTAGTTTATTACAGGATTGCTACAAGCATTGTCTTTGGTTTGAGAACTGAGGTAAAATTGACCTAGGGTAAGTGAATGGTCGAGTGGGCCTGGAAGTAACCTGAATATTGTTGTGGATTTTTGGTGTAACTGGCCTTCTATCACAAAGGCAGGCTCGCCCGGGTGGTGAGATAGACCGGACTGTCTGTGACTCCATGTTAAGGCTGTTGTGGTACTTGAGCAGGTCACACTTGATACATAGACTCATAGACTTTAGGGTCAGAAGGGACCAATATGATCATCTAGTCTGACCTCCTGCACAAAGCAGGCCACAGAATCCTACCCATCCACTTCTATAACAACCCCCTAACCTATGTCTGAGTTATTGAAGTCTTCAAATTGTGGTTTGAAGACCTCAAGCTGCAGAGAATCCACCAGCAAGTGACCCATGCGCCACGCTGCAGAGGAAGGCGAAAAACTTCCAGGGCCTCTGCCAATCTGCCCCGGAGGAAAATTCCTTCCTGACCTCAAATATGGCGATCAGCTAACCCCTGAGCATGTGGGCAGGACTCACCAGCCAGCACTCATTCTCTGCAGTAACTCAGACCCCATCCCATCTAACTTCCCATCACAGACCACTGGGCATACTTACCTGCTGATAATCAAAGATCAATTACCAAAATTAAGCTATCCCATCATACCATCCCTTCCATAAACTTATCAAGCTTAGTCTTAAAGTCAGATATGTCTTTTGCCCCCACTACTCCCCTTGGAAGGCTGTTCCAGAACTTCACTCCTCTAATGGTTAGAAACCTTCGTCTAATTTCAAGTCTAAACTTCCTAGTGTCCAGTTTATACCCATTTGTTCTTGTGTCTACATTGGTACTAAGCTTAAATAATTCCTCTCCCTCCCTAATATTAATCCCTCTGATATATTTATAAAGAGCAAGCATATCCCTCCTCAACCTTCTTTTGGTTAGGCTAAACAAGCCAGGCTCTTTGAGTCTCCTTTCATAAGACAGGTTCTCCATTCCTCGGATCATCCTAATAGCCCATCTCTGTACCTGTTCCAGTTTGAATTCATCCTTCTTAAACATGGGAGACCGGAACTGCACACAGTATTCCAGATGAGGTCTCACCAGTGCCTTATATAATGGTATTAACACCTCCTTATCTTTGCTGGAAATACCTTGTCTGATGCATCCTAAAACTGCATTAGCTTTTTTAATGGCCATATCACATTGGCGGCTCATAGTCATCCTGTGATCAACCAATACTCCAAGGTCTTTCTCCTCCTCTGTTGCTTCCAACTGATGTGTCCCCAATTTATAACTAAAATTCTTATTATTAATCCCTAAATGCATGACCTTACACTTTTCACTATTAAATTTCATCCTATTACTATTACTCCAGTTTGCAAGTTCATCCAGATCTTCCTGTATGATATCCCAGTCCTTCTCTGTGTTAGCAATACCTCCCAGCTTTGTGTCATCCGCAAACTTTATTAGCACATTCCCACTTTTTGTGCCAAGGTCAGTAATAAAAAGGTTAAATAAGATTGGTCCCAAAACTGATCCTTGAGGAACTCCACAAGTAACCTCCTTCCAGCCTGACAGTTCACCCTTCAGTATGACCCATTGTAGTCTCCCCTTTAACCAGTTCCTTATCCAACTTTCAACTTTCATATTGATCCCCAATTTTTCCAATTTAACTAATAATTCCTCATGTGGAACCGTGTCAAATGCCTTACTGAAATCGAGGTAAATTAGATCTACTGCATTTCCTTTGTCTAAATAATCTGTCAGCTTTTCAAAGGAGATCAGGTTGGTTTGGCACGATCTACCTTTTGTAAAACCATGTTGTAATTTGTCCCAATTACCATTGACCTCAATGTCCTTAACTACTTTCTCCTTCAAAATTTTTTCCAATACCTTACATACTACATATGTCAAACTAACAGGCCTATAGTTACTCGGATCATTTTTTTCCCCTTTCTTAATGATAGGAACTACGTTAGCAATTCTCCAGTCATACGGTACAACCCCTGAGTTTACCGATTCATTAAAAATTCTTGCTAATGGGCTTGCAATTTCATGTGCCAGATCCTTTAATAATCTTGGATGAAGATTATCTGGGCCCTCCGATTTTGTCCCATTAAGCTGTTCAAGTTTGGCTTCTACTTCAGATGTGGTAATATCTACCTCCATATCCTCACTCCCATTTGTCATCCTTCCATTATCCCTAAGCTCCTCATTAGCCTTATTAAAGACTGAGGCAAAGTATTTATTTAGATGCTGGGCCATGCCTATGTTATCCTTAACCTCCATTCCATCCTCAGTGTTTAACAGTCCCACTTCTTCTTTCTTTGTTTTCTTCTTCTTTACATGGCTATAGAACCTTTTACTATTGGTTTTAATTCCCTTTGCAAGGTCCAACTCTACATGGCTTTTAGCCTTTCTCACTTTATCCCTACATGTTCTGACCTCACTAAGGTAGCTTTCCTTGCTAATCCCGCCCATCTTCCACTCCTTTGTAGGCTTTCTGCTTTTTCTTAATCACCTCTCTGAGATGCTTGCTCATCCAGCTTGGTCTACAACTCCTGCCTATGTTTTTTTCCCCCTTTCTTAGGATGCAGGCTTCTGATAGTTTCTGCAGCTTCAGATTAAAGTAATTCCAGGCCTCCTCCGCATTTAGATCCACAAGTTCTTCAGTCCAATCCACTTCCCTAACTAATTTCCTTAATTCTTTAACGTTAGCCCTTTTGAAGTAAAAAACCCTAGTCCCAGATCTATTTTTGTTTATCCTTCCATCTAGTTTGAACTGAATTAGCTCATGATCACTCGAACCAAGGTTCTCCCCTACAACCATTTCTTCTATGAGGTCCTCACTACTCACCAAAACCAAATCTAAAATGGCATCCCGTCTTCTTTGTTCTTCAACTACTTGGTGAAGAAATCCATCAGCTATCACATCCAGAAAAATCTGAGCCCTACTATTCTTGCTAGCACTTGTCCTCCAGTCTATATCTGGGAACTTAAAGTCTCCCATGATCACACAATTCCCATTAGTGTTTACTTCATTAAAAACATTAAAGAGGTCTCTATCCATACCCAAATCAGATCCCGGCAGTCTGTAGCACACCCCAAGCATTATCTCAGGGGAGGCTCTAGTAGCTTTCTTTCCCAGTGTGATTTTTGCCCAGACAGACTCTATCTTATCCATTCCATCACTTCTTATTTCTTTACAGTCTACCTCATCATTGATATACAATGCTACTCCACCACCTTTGCCTTTATTTCTGTCTTTCCTAAACAGCACATAGCCTTCAATACCTGTACTCCAGTCATGACTACTATTCTACCATGTTTCTGTTATCCCTATAATATCTGGTTTCACTTCCTGCATCAGTAGCTCTAGTTCCTCCATTTTGTTACCTAGGCTCCTCGCATTAGTGTACAGACATCTTAATTTTTGCCATTTGGCTTCACTGACATTCTTTACCCAGTTAGGCACAGACATTCTACCACCAGCATCATCTGTTAGACTGGTATCTACACTACCCTTCCTCCTTATGTCAATTCTTCTGTCCACCATGGTTGGTGATATCAAATTGCAAAGCACACAACCAATTTGGGGTTTGTGCTCTGCTTCTTAACAGTCTGCCCAGAGGTTGGCATCTATGGTCGTGAGCCACTCCAAACAGCCTGACAGTGGGATGAAAGGAACAGCAAACCAGTGAGATATTTTGGTGGGTAAATAATCAAATTCAGTGCATACAAGACA
This sequence comes from Gopherus flavomarginatus, assembly GCF_025201925.1. Classification (NCBI taxonomy): domain Eukaryota; kingdom Metazoa; phylum Chordata; order Testudines; family Testudinidae; genus Gopherus; species Gopherus flavomarginatus. The sequence goes on along the minus strand of NC_066617.1, from coordinate 181,947,820 downwards.
AGCGTTTGTAATCAGTGCGTTTAAGAGTGCACTTTGTGCAATCACTGGAGTGATTTACCACCTACTTTAAAGGTCTGACTGAAAGTCCACTAAAATCAATGGGACACTCTCCACTGACTTCAGTTGGCGCAGAATCAAGCTCTAAAACTTTTTCTTTTTCATGTATATGAATGGTCTGCATGGATTACACAGAATGATCGTTCCACCAACAAACAGTTCTTGTCAAATGGCACCTCTAGATTAAGACAGGGTCCAGTAGATTTTGGGTCTCTTCTCTTAAACAGGTTACTGTGAATGAATGGTGAAGATCAACAAGATTAATAGTCTTAATTATCCACAGAGAGAGACAAGGTGGGTGAGTTAATAATGGACAAATGTCTGTTAATTATCCACAAACATTACTGGACATGGGGAAGTTTCTCCTAACCATGTGCACAAATAATTCACATTACAGCAGACCTGCCCCCCGCATAATGCTAATTTGATATTTGACTTCATGCATATTAAATTGCTCCTGTGATGAGACTGTGTTCTGTATTCAATGAACACTGAGCAGAAATCTTCCTTCTGAGAAAACAAACATAAAACTGATGAATGCCAAGCAAGCGATTTGCTTATGAAAAATACCCAGAAAACAAGATAATTGCCAAACAAAACTTTCTCTACTCAGGCCATCTAGAGAAAGCTAAGGAGCAGTGAATGGGTGTTTTGTTTATGAAGATGTATAAAAATGCTAATGAATACTGAGTGAACATCCTTCTTCTGAAGATATACAGAGAAAGCTGACAAATGCCAAATGGATTTTTCTCTAACAATGAGATAAAGAGAAAGCTAACAACCACAGAGTAGATGGTTTGCCCTATGCTTATTAAAATGTATAAAGGAGAAACTAATTGTTCAGTTGCAAAAACACAGTCAATGGGCCAAAGATGTTCATAATCATGCAAATACTTTCAAGCATGTAGCACTAGTATATATTGCTTGGGTAAGCTGGATATCTTGCCTAGTTAATCCTCTGCCAAAAAGAACATGCATACATCTTTTTGCTCTTGGTTGTATACAGATACACTGTGGCACTTCCTAAAGGGTCAGTTCATCAGACACCACTTGCTGCTGTGATGAGATGCAGAGTGGCCTCAAAACATGATGGCATTGTGTTTGAGGTAAGAGTATGAAAGAATTCAGAGTTATATTAGCAAAACATCAGCTGATTTTTATTACAAAATGAATTCAGCTTTGTGAAATTGATACTGAATGAAGAAACTGGACATACAATACACCACTTTAAATCACTTCCCAAGAAATGTCAGTGAACAGGTTTGGAGATTATCTTGTGCACGGCTGAAGGTACAGTGCTAAATTATTCTCTGATAGCAAATCTCTAATACATACTTAACATCAAGGGCCTGATCAATGGGAGTTTTTCCATGGACCTCAGTGGAAGCTGGATCAGACTTTGAATGCATTTGCTTTTGTTTCTACAAAATGCCAAGGGATGAAGCAAGGAATCTGAGATTTTCCTTTTTCTTTCTACTATGTTGGTCAGCAAAAATCATTTATGCTCAGCCCTGCCACTTGACATTGGAAAATGCAGTATGGCTGTCTGGTATTAAGAACTTTGCAACCTTTAGGGGAGACATGTCAGATACTTTCCATCATCAACAGTCCCTGCTCACAACTTTTGGAATGTTCCCAGCATTGTTCCTGGAGCAGAGTGGAGATGGCTCCTGTCTGCTAATAAGGAAGCACTACATTGGACCCTCTTGTCTACGGTCATCTGAAATAAACCATATGTGACTTCTCCAGCCTGTGGTAGACCAGTGATTTCGGGTGGGGATGGAGGGCTTCAGTTCACTGTAGAGATAGGGGCAGCCTGTGAAGTTCATTTCTGGATATGAATTTATCCTAGTGTCTGAGCTGTTCAGCTCTGGGGTTCAGGTTGAGGGCCCCCATCCCTTCTCTATACATGAGGAGGCTTGTGCTATATATGGAACATTAAACTCTATTGGGGGAGAAAAATGTCTTTTCTCAATTGTGGATGAACTTCAAAGGATTGGATTTATTTTTGGTTTAGTTAAAACAAAACTTTTAGTTAAAACAGAGCCATACAGTATTCTACCTCCTCCTCCTCCTGCACACATCCCCTCTTTCCCGACCCTTTCTTTTCATTATTGATGTCCCCTTCTTCTAACAACTCCAGCCACAGACCAAGTTTGAATAATAACATAAAATTTACTACAGGCTCAGTTCCCAAATGAGTAAAAGTGCAACTCAGAGTCCTACGAATTCTCCGGTCACCAGTCAATCAGCCTCAGTCATGAATCAAAAGGTCACAACCACCTACTTACTCCCAGGAGTGTGGCTTCTTAATTTGAGTTGGCTAATCAGAATGTACAGCTAGAAACGGGAATGTTTTTCTATTGCTGTTCAGCTGTGTCTATTGTTCAGATCTAAAAGTAGCAAGAACAATGGTTATAACTTTGTTTGATCATGATTCAGTCATAAAATATGAATCATATAAATTAAATAAGTAGATCACAGATAGTTCTGATAGTCTAACTGAGCCTCTGCTGCTGCAAAAGGCACCCAGCCTGCCATGTGCATCACACCTTCGTTTTTTTAATCTTAAGGACTATCTCAAACTTTTAAGACACAGCCCTACGTTATAGTAGTGCCGAGTTGCAAAGACACGGGGAGCTCAAGGAGGCTTACTCCTTGATGCATATGGAGAATGTGCAGGCTCCCCCATCTTTAAGTCTGACCCCAGCATGACACATCCCAGCAACTCCATAGCTTCATGCAGAGGGATGGGGATGGGCCACAAGCCTAGCACCAATGCCTCCCTGTCTTCTTTGGGACACTATGAGCCCCAGGAGGCAAGCAGACTGTGCTCCTCTAAGTACCGAACCTGCAACTGTGATTAGTCCTTATTGAGACTGTGCAAGGCAAGAGGGGATGTTCCTTGCAACTTCCTCCATACTTGCTTATCATTGTCGTAACTTGCCACTCCAAAGCTGAATCCAATACTGGATGTTGTCACTTCTTTCAAATAGTTTCTTGGGAGTACAAGATGTTGACAGGGGACACTGCATCAGGCAATATTCCAAGGTTTGTCTAGGCTCTTAACATTCATGTGTGGGGTAATTTTTTAGCTTCCACTTGGATATTTTTTCACCAGTCTTTGCCAGAGAATATCGATATTTTCATTCATTGTCAGTGCCTGGAGGGAGTTGCATTGAAGAAACCAGATTCTCTAGGATCACTTGCATTTCCTGCCATTTTGTTACTCTGCAGCCTTCCACTGTAGTAGTTTGTGGTAAGAGATGTTCAGGGGCAGAACTCTTTCTAGACTTTAGCCATTTGGGTTGTGGAATGTGCCCATGCAGTGGATGTCTTCGATCATGCACATTTTTTTCTCTCTTTCTTATTGAAGGCATCACACCTAACTGATGGTGGTGCAATCTCCATAAAGCAGTGCAGCAACAGTGTAGGAGTTGTTTAAGAAGTCCCTGTGATGGGCCTACAGCATGGTTTGAGTTCAATATCAATTTTCTGTTCATAGGTCAAGTGTGACCGTCCTCTCCACAAGGGAGTTATACAGGGTAAGGCTGTTTGCCCAGTTTTGAGGTCTGCATCTCATTTTTATGTTGGCCAGTTTCTGAACGTCAGGAATCAGGATCAGCAGGAGAACTAGTTTCCAGGCAGCCTCATCAGTACAGCTGGTCTGCAGGAGGCTGCCTCACTGGCCATGCCACCTGATTGGCTGCAGAGGACAGCTGACTGGCTCCTAAGCCTGTAGCAGCAGCCACTCACTGGCTTCTCAATGCTCTTGCTCACAACAGTGCCTGTTCATGTGTTACCTTGTCCCTTCTGCCCCTCCCTTACACCCGCCTAGCCTCTGTCCTGCCCCTCTCTTGAACCCCTCTTTGCCTGATATCCTGCTCTCTCCAGTTCCTGCCCACTGGTTTGACCGTGGCTTTGGCACCTGACTACTGACTCCATCTCTGACCCTAGTCCTTGGGGCTTGATACCTGCTCCGACCACTATCCCTGATGCCTGCTCCACATACTAGACTAGACCACTCCCATCCTGGCTGCCTGACACTGAAATATACAATTGCTGGAGTTCACTTTCTTTTTTCAGGTTTCAGAGTGGTAACCATGTTTGTGGACTCCTTGTCATTTTTTCTTTTCAGCTTCTTCTTGTGCTCTTTGAATGTCAAAACTCTTTTTAATGTGACCCCAAGGTACACCAGAGGTTCATAGTGCTCAAATATCATACTATCCCATGACCTCTGACATTTTTGCTTGACCTGATGGTGTTTCACGTGAAAGGCGCACACTTATGTCTTGCTAGGATTGGCCTTCAGGAAACCATAGGAGACACTATTTTCCAAATGCATGCAGGGAACCCATTGGAATGTGTTCATGGTATCCTCAAATCCTTCCAACTGGGTGGCAATGCAAAGATCATCTGCATAAATTAATCTTCAATCATCAGGGAATACTGGTTGCTCATTTGTGTACACAATAAACAGAAAGGGTGATAACACTGCATCTTGGGGACATCTATTCTATGGAATACAGCACTGACTTTTCTGACCATTCATCTTGACAAAAACGTTGATTCTCGGGCAGGGAATTGATGACCTGGGCCATCTTGCTATTTCTCAGAATTCTAGCCAATTTTAGTAGACGTGCACAATAGTTCAGAGTCCTAAACAACCGACAGATCAACAAACACTGACCCTGTAAATTTTTCAGGTTTCAAAGCCATCTATGATGCATTGGGTTAGCTTTATCATGCATGCATTCGATGAAGTGGATATTCACCCACGAAAGCTCATGCTCCAAAACGTCTGTTAGTCTATAAGGTGCTACAGGACTCTTTGTTGCTTTTTGAGTTAGCTTTGCAACTTGGCCACCCCATGAATGTCCTAAGAAGAATCTAGTTTGGTTATCAGTTAGTGACACTTCCACTATTTGTGCTATTCTACCTATTATCATCTCCTCCTATAAGCCTGTAGATTGAACAGATATCAGATGGCAACTCTTTGCAGAGTTAGGGTCTTTATGTGGTTTGAGTAGTGCAACCATTTTTGCCCATCTCCACATCCTGGGAATCTGCACGGTCTCCATGTAAGAGTTAAAGAAGTCAAGCAGCCACATCTTTACTCTCATCCTGAAGTGTGGTAAGGGTTCATTACACATACCATTGGGACCAGTTGCCTTTTGGGACAGGAACAATCTTGGTCCTAATCTAGCATCTGAGAACTTGTACTGATATGACCTTTATGATATCAGATAGTACAGTGTCCCATATTCCAAAATAGTTTGATGGGGTTTTCATCCCACACCTGAAAGGAAGGGGTTAATGGAGGCCTCATGGGCCTGCCACACTCTGCCTCAGAAAAAAGCAGTGAAGGTGAGTCCTCCAAGCAGCTTAGGGAGATTGCTCAGGAAGAAGCCAATTGGAGAGAGACTGCATGGAACAGCCAATCAGGGCCCAGAGGGCTCACATAAAAGGGAGCTGCAGGCCAGAACAGGGTCAGTGGATGCTGGTTACTCGGGGAGTGAGTACTGTGTCCCCAGGAGATAATAGGAAGTACCTTGGACAGAACAGCTGCTAGCAGGGACTGGGGGCACAAGAGGAAGCTTTTGGCTGGCTGATGGGACTAGCTGGCTCAATGCCCTGAGAAGAGGGCAAAGAAGGTACTGAGGCCATGAGAAAGTAGCTCAGGGAATTGAAGCAGAAGAGATGGAAGTTGGAGAGGTGCAGCAGGAGGCTGCTATCTACAGAGTCCCTGGGTTGGGACATGGAGTAGTGGGTGGGTCTCGTTCCCTATTCCCCACTTGCCACTGGGGACATAGCTGGACTATTGAACTGTAATACTTCATCCCTGGAAGGGGGTAACATGTATAGTAACATGGCTGGAGGGTTGAGTCATCAAGAGGACACTGCAGTACTTGGACTAAGGTGGGTCTACAGGCACAGATGATGATGAGAGCGGCACCACTAGGAGAGGATGCACTGGCTGTCAGAGCTAATCCCTGTGACGGCCAGTAGGAGGCACCATTGTGGTGAGCAGACTCTGTTATACCTAATTAATAACAACATCCATATTGTTATCATCTTAAATACAGCTAATTTCTAATGCTCTTTTACATATATTGGAAGGAAGCACATTTCTAAATGTACCTACTACTCATAATTATGCTGCTCTATTTGGATATAGAATACTTCCTTCCTACAGTAAACCCCAGGGCCAAAGAGGATGAGCCCTGGCACTGTTCATTGGACTAGACTAGACTCAATTTCAGGTCACCCCACTGTATCCTCTTCCACCTCTGCCTCCTTCTCCCAAAATAATGTAGAGAAAGCTGAATTAGAAATCTATAGTCAAAGTACTCTTACAGGAATTATCTGTTAGTGATATTCCACCCAGATCCTGATATTTGAGCATTTATTTTCTTCATTCTTCTTGCTGAAATAACACATAATGGATGCACCTGTCCAGCCATGCAGAGAAAATGAGGACACTGCATGTAAGTTAAGTAATGACTCTCCAGCCCAAAATGTTTCCCCCATCACTCTGGTCCCCAGCATGTAGTGGTAATTCTTTTCTCTTTTGAAGCAAGACTGAATTTAATTCTTTCCAATGTGTCAACAGCTGTGATTGCTTTATTATGCAGTCTTATGCCACTCATAGCTTATCAGATTTTAAATTACCATATAAATCTACATAGTTAGAAAATATAAGAAACATCAGTTTAAATGTATCTAATCTCATTTTCAAAGTTAGATAAAAAACAATCAACACTTTAAAATGAAAGTGAGACCCCTAAGCTAAAAATTGGGAGTCTAACAAAATTATCTACACTAATCATCATTAACTATAATAATACTTGCAAAACAGAAATCACTGATGTAATTAATTGTAGCACCTACAGGGTGAAAAGAACCGGAATTTTCCCCCCAGACTACATACTGTTTGTTAAATCCACACTACTGTGATATGAAAGGGAGATCTGTATGCCAATCAAATGCAAGTTTTACATTGTAATTTAAAAAGCTGTATTGGGGGTAGCAAAAGATTTATTATGTAGATGATGTCACAAGGTGAGCTGGGCTTAACCCACCTCCAGAGGTGGAGGACATTAATACAAGGGTCACGTCAGTGGGGGTGGGGTGAAATATGAGAGCACCTTGAGGCAACTCTAGATAGGAACAGAATGAATGTTTTACTAAGGACCAGGAGAAGGCTAATGAGGAGCTCATTAGGAGAAAAGCCTTAACAGGGACAGGACTAAGAGCCTTATACAAAGGGTGTGATGCAGCTAAGACATCTGGGTGGAAGATCAGTGTTTTGAACTTTGTTAATAAACCAGCTTCTTAAATGAGAAAATAGTGTGAAGTCAGATTAACTGGGAAAGAAGGAAAAACTGGAGCAGCACCTTGCTAAAGAGAACCCTCAAGATCCTCCTCCTGCCTCCATTGGTTTCAGTGGTACAGCACTGGGTCCTAGAAGGCTAGTTAGAAAAAAGGCTCAGGCAGCTAGAGAGTGTCCTGGCTTAAAGGGGTGAGGTATGATAAAGCAGTGAAAGCTTGTTTTAATGATGCAATGCTTATAATATGTTGTTCTTCTGGAAAGATTTGTTATAGAGTGGAGCTCCAGTGGAATCAGACTCCACTGGAATTCTCTAGTTTATTTGTGCAACCTTTATCCATAATTAACTTAGTGGCTTTGGAGTTATTTTGCATTTCCTTTTTACTAATTCTTAGCCTAAATACTCAATACGGAGACTACATTGTTTCCTTAACTACTTATGCATTTTGCTGACATATAGGTTCTCTGCTATTAAAAGCCATTCAGTATGTGTCCTATCCTATAAGCCTTGCATGTGTTAGAACTCCTATTGGCTACAAGAGTAGGGATGGACATGAGCAATCGTAACTTAAGTAAGATTGTAGGATGGGGCCTAATATGTATGACATGTCATGTAGATAAGGTGTAAGGAATTAAGAATTAAATGCTATAGCCAGAGCCAGCAGTAGTCAAGGCTGACTGATGCTTCGCATTAAAGGCACTATTTATAAATCTTGCTTATAAATCTGCCAGATTCTTACAGTTCAGGCTGACGTTTTCCATGTTGGTTATCTGTTTCAGGCTGAATTTTTTTTTCAAGTTCCAGCTAAAATGGTTCAGCCACTTACAAAAACACGATTAGGGGAAAATACAGGGTTTTCTTGATGTTTTTAAAAATTTACAACTATTTCTTGCAGAAGTGCCAGTGCCTTAATGCTTTGGAGCAGGGACTTAAAACTTGGCAATGAGGTAGCCTTAGTGTCTGCTGTGCCTTTTGCTGTTCCTGTGAAACTGCTCAGATTTGACAGTTAAAGCCTCTAGAAAATATCAGTTCACACATGCTTGGGAAGAGACTCAAGAGTCTGGCAGATAAATTCTCCGAAGATTCCATCTATGCAGAGCATCCATCTCAGAGCTGCAGGAGCTGAGCAGCGCTATCTCTACAGTTGCTGCTGTTTGAGATTGGTGTGATGCTGTGCATCAAAACATATGAGAGAGAATCTGTGCTTTCAATGCTCCCCCTAACATCATCCACGCAGTGCAGAGAAGAAAAAATAAACAGCCACACTGGAATGCAGACCAATGAGAAGGGAGAGACAGGGCTGCAGAAGCTAGTGGTTAGGTTGGAACAGGTAGGGACATGCAGATAGAAAAAGAGAGGAATAAACAGACAAGGGGTAGAAGGGTTTATAACTATTAGAAAAACACTCCCTTACAGGACCTGGAATTCAAGCCAGGAGAATTCTTGGTCTCTACATTCCTTATCAGTCAGCAAATAGCTGTGAAAAACGTTGACAAAGTGTTGCTTACCCTCCTATCTGTGCCAATGATTAGTCCACAAGATACTAGCCTACCATTACTACCAGTTACTCTGTCACCTCAAGTGGTAGAGATCTGAGCTGTGGTTGTGAAATATTCATGACCCAAGTTGGAGGTTAATATTGCTTCATGTGATGAAATTTCTGCTTTTTTCAGTTAAAAAAAAATCAAGGTTGCAAAGTCAAGAACTCCAAAATTAAGAGAGGCTAGAATTAACGTTGCCTATCCAAGGTTTTTTGGATCTAACAGAAACCTAGGGGAAGATCCTCAGTTGTTTTTAATTAGCTTAAGCTATGCTGCCTTCAACAGAGTTGTGTTGATTTACTATAGTGGAAAATCTGGTCCAAAACATGAGTGTAGAAAACGTCCAAGTCTTAAATACATCAAAGTAAACTGAAACGTACAGATGTTTATGCACTGAAACATAAGAGGTCATTTAGTTGTATTGCCCGAGAACAATATCTCCCACTCCAGTTTTTCCTCCTATCAACAGATTCTCCAGCTCTTCCAAATATAACTCTTCTACCTGTTTTATTTTGACACAAATAGATTTGTTAACAAAGCAAGTAACTGGGATATAAAAATAAGTTATATCTAAATCAAATTCAAAGTGTTTTTTGTGTTACCTACTGCCCAAACTGCTTGTAGCCTGTAAACCAGTAGCGTAGCTGATGGGGTTCAGTGGAAGCAGCTGCTTCCCCTCAGGCCGGCAAGCATAGAAGCAGCACCTGCTGGCCGGCTGCACAACTGGAGGAGCCAGGGGGCGGCAGCCCAGCGTGGAAGCGGCACCTGCCGGCCGGTGCTGCCAGCCACATGGCCGGAGGAGCCATGGGGCTGCAGGCCGGAGTGGAAGCTGCGCCTGCTAGCCCGTGCAGCTGAGCACTGGGACAGGAGCCGGGGACAGGCGGCAGCGCAGGAGGGAAAGTGAGTGGGGGGGAGGGGCAGAATCTGGTCTGGGGGTGTGGCCAGAGGAGGACTCAAGGAGGCATGGCCAGAGGAGGAGCCAAGGGAGGACACCTTTATTATGTTTTTTGCTCCCCCTACACTGAAAACCTGGCTACGCCACTGCTGTAAACTCCCTCTTCGGCCATTTTCTACTTTTCCTAATAGTGGAATTTTACAAATAGTGTGTTCTGCAAAAATAACTTTGGCTGCCTCCATCCTTCTTTCTTTCTTTCTTTTCATGTTTATGCATGCTGTTTGACAATGCAAACCTTCTACAAAGTGCAAAGGAAGTCAGACACTTTTTATTCTGATTCTAGTTCTGCTTTCATAAAGGTTTACAAGCATGAACTCAATCTGTCTTGCACAAAAAGTACAGTGCAAAGGAGGGCATAAATTTATATTAAACCCCTACTAAAACCAAATGAAGCTCGTAAACTGCCAACTGGCCAACCTATCAGTTCTTCTTAAAGAATAATTATTAAATCTTTTCATATGGAAAAATAAAAGCTCTACAGAACTACAGATAGAAATGTTCAATTGTAAATATGATGAAAAGTGAATAGTATAGTATTAATTGGCATTTACTAGATGGTGTGAAATCCAGTTTCAGATAAGTACATGGCTCCATATGGGGCAAAATTCTGATATTTGGCTCCAGCTGAATCATTTTTCAAATATTTCTCAAAGGTGAATGATTAGGAGGTACAGCTCCCTCCCCATGGCTGGCATGGCTGCCTTGGATGCTTCTGTTCCCTTCTCCCTAATGGCCTGATATTCTTTACAAAGTGGCGCCGACTTCCCCTCTCTTCTGTGGGTGCTTGACCCCCTGTTAAGTCCCCACCCCTCACTCCACCCCTTCCATGAGACCTCGCCCCTGCCCTGCCCCTGCCCCACCTCTCCCCTGCCCCATTCCAACCCCTGCCCCAAAGTCTCCACCCCAACTCCTCCCCATCCCTGCTACTATTCCAACTCCTTCACCAAATCCCCGCCTCCATCTCGTCCCTGCCTCCTCCCCTGAGCGTGCCACATTTCTGCTCCTCCCCCTCCCTCCCATTTGGCAGCGGTCGGGTGGGAAGCGCTGGGAGGTAGGTGGAGGAGCGGGGATGCAACGTGCTCAGGGGAGAGGGAAGAGAAGGAGGAGCTGAGGCAGGGGGTTAGGGGAGCTTTTTTCCCAGCCCCAGAGCACCCACAGAGTCGGTGCCTATGTAAAAGAATGTACATAAAGTCCTGTTTCCATGAACACAATAGGAATAAAAAAGGAGACAGTTTCCTTTTTCTCAAATAATTGTTCAAAGCTGAATAATTGGGAGGCAGAGCACCCACCCATGGCTGGAGGCAGCTTTCTCTCCTCATCATTTTGGGAGGAGAGCAAGTTACAAGGTAGCTGTGGTCACTTCTGGTCCCTTTCTCACTGCTATTCCTCTCCTGCCCCACTCTTAATAGCACCTTTGACAGATTCCATCCTGCTCCCTTTGTTATTCTGAGACCTAGGTGAAACCTCATTGAAGATGGGAGATATAATAGCTGCCTTTTTATTTAGGATAAATATAAGAAGCAATTAAACTCCCTCTGGAGTAAGGCAACTGAAACAATAGAAGCCATAACCCAAAACACAGGCCATATGCATGGCAGTCAGAAGCTAAAGTTTGTGGGCAGAGAGGTTTCACTGGTATGGATATTGTTTTTGGTGGAGAAGGGTGAACGTGTGTGTACACAGAGCCTGAAACAACACAAGTGCAGACAGAGAAGGCAGCAGAAAGCCAAGGACAGCCAGAGAAGCACTTTTGTATGACTCCGAGATAAAGCTGAGGCCCACCTTTTTGCGTAGAGTCCAGGATTGAAAAATAGGACTGAAATTTTGAGCACAAAAACTGGATCATGTTGTTTGAGCATTATTGTGGAACAGAACTTTATGTGCAGTTTTTGTAAATAAACCGAATCATATCAAAGGAATACCTATCTCCATCAATTTCTCCTCCTAACAGAAACAATATATAAAACCTTAAATATTGGTTAACTGCTCAGGTTAAAAGGAGTAACATTATGATCACATTCCCATTTTCTTCACTGGTATCTGATCCCTCTGCCTTCCATGCACATATAGACACTCAGTAGTGAACTTTGCAGCCCTAAGAGATGGGAAGCATGAGATCTGCCTACAGAGAGGGCCTATTCATCAGTGCAATGTAGCTACTCTGTGCTGATTGTGTTTATGTAAAGTGGCACTAAAGCACTGTAATAGCTGGCCCATGGGGAATTCCACTGATGTAGGAAGAATTCTGGTGAGAATAGGGTCGGTGTAGCTGACTGTACACCAATCTCCACAAGAGACTTTGATATGAGGAAGAGAGGTTGTCTCACCACTACGTTCTGGCTACTCCCAGGGCAAGTGCAACCATTTAGGCGACCTAGATGGTGGCATAGGGTACTAGGATTTGGGGAGCAGCACGCAGGGGAACTCCCCGTCCCAGCTGACCTCTGCCCTGTCTCCTCTCCGAGCACGCCGTGGCTGCTTCACTTCTCCTGCCTCCCAGGCTTGCGGCGCCTAAGCTGATTGGGTGCGGGGGTGCCTCAGGGCAGAGAGGGGGAGTTGCCGCAGGGAGGTGGGGTGCCTCAGTGCGGGGTCTCGGGGACAGGGGAGGGCGCAAGGTGGAAGTTTTGCCTAGGGCGCGAAACATCCTTGCACCGGCCCTGGCTATTCCTAGCTACTAGAATTGCTCATAGGGCTATTGACAACTAGGCACAAACTAGGGCTGCTCCCAGCAAGCCGCAACATAGAATGGGGGGCCAAGCTGGAGTAAAGGCATTTTCATTCCTCCTCCCACTTCCCCCCTCAGTAGGCCCTGTGCTATGAGCTGATGAATAGGGCCCACAGTTTCTAGGTCAGCTACCTATCTTATACCTTATTATCAGAATCTACTTTAATAAACTGTCATCATGCTGCTATCAAAACACTGTTTAAAAGAGACAGATATTCATATTGTGTGACCTACCTATCTTACCTTACTAGGTCAGTAATAGAAGTAAAAGATTATTCATAGTGAGGTATTGCTTCCCACAGTGCACTATTTTATTTCTCATTTTAAACTAACAGCCAAAATTTAAAATTAATTTTAAATAAAGTAACGCTGATAATAGATTTAACTGCTCAAATGTCTTTTTCATTACATGGAAATTCTGGTTTAGTGAAGTTCTCATATAGCTGCTTAATCAAAAGTTCTTCAGTGAGAGTTTTTACCCCCATAATGTAATGATGAAAATAGCAACATATCATAAAAAAAAATTCTTAACTAAGTTTGGTTTTGTGGAACTATGGGTATGGTTAACTATTGGTTCTATTACTAACATCCAGGTGCAATCAGTGATCAGATATAATACTTCCAATTGTACTACTTATTGCAATATCAGCTTCTAAATTATTTTTTGTTAAATAACTGTTCCAGTTATGTAGAATTTGAATGAATACTAAAAATACACTTTGCACATCCTTAGGTCCCATTCAAATCATGAGACTTGTAATATATAACTCTGATTACCTATACAGTAAATTTCCTGTACAATAACTCAGAGGTTTTGCTTGTGACACTTGCTGTGCACTATTTCAGTTCAAATCACCAACGTTTAAAACATTACTGAATTATGCTACTACTTTCATGACTTTTGTGAGATTTTTGCTTTGGAAAAGTACATTTTCCTTATTTAGCTGGAAAGTTAAAATGATTTTTTGTTCTGACTTTTTATAAAAATCACAAATGTTTCACATGCAAAACATATTTCTTTCTCTACTTGTGCATGTAATACAGGCCCTGCTCCTGCGAATGTTTATCAGTGGGTTTAACTTTAAGCACATCAGTAATCCATTGACTTCAAGCAGGAATGGCAATAACTAGAGCACCTGTGATGAAAGTAATGCCATGTTGAGTCCAACCAATCATGACATACAGTATGTGTGTGTATTCAGGGCTGGCTTTAGGAAGTGCGGGGCCCAATTTGAACAGTTTCGACGGGGCCCTGGCAGGGATGATTTAAAAAAAAAAACCATGTAAAAAAAACATGTGGGGCTTGTACTCACCGGGCGGTACTCTGAGTCTTCGGCGGCACTTCGGCAACGGCTCCTTCACTCGCTCCAGGTCTTCGGAGGCACTGAAGGACCCACCACCGAAGTGCCACCGAAGACCCCGAGCGAATGAAGAACCCGCCGCTGAAGTGCTGCTGAACACCTGATGCACCTCCAGGTGAGTAAAAATTAAAAAGGCACCTCTAGCCAGGGAAGGGATCCCTCTTAGACGCGGGGCACGATTCGGGAGAATTGGCAGAATAGGCCTAAAGCCAGCCCTGTGTGTGTTTGTTTTTAAATATCCTATGCCATGTGTCATAACATTTTTCCCAGATTTGGACCTTAGCGTCCAAAATATGGGTGTTAGCATGAAAACCTCCAAGCTTAGTTACCAGCTTGGACCTGGTAAAGCTGCCACCAGCCAGGAATCTATATAGTGCCTGGCGCACTGTGGTCTCCCTAAAACCTTCCCTGGGGGACCCCCAGACTCAGATTCCTTGAGTCTCACAATAAAGGGGAATAAACCATTTCCCTTCCCCCCTCCAGGTGTTCCCTCCCTGGGTTCCTGGAGAGATATACAGAAGCAAGCTCCGTGAATCTAAACAGAGGGACTCCACCCTCCCTGTTTCCAGTCCTGGAAAACACAAGTACTTCCCCCCCCTCACCCAGAGGGTATGCAAAGTCAGGCTTAGTAAATCTAACACAAAGAGATTTTCCCCCCCGACTTCTTCTTCCCATCAATTCCCTGGTGAGCTGCAGACTTAATTCCCTGGAGTCCCCACTAAAGAAAAACTCCAACAAGTCTTAAAAAGAAGGCTTTGTATAAAAAAGAAAGAAAAGGACATAAAAATGGTCTCTCTGGATTAAGGTGACAAATACAGGGTCAATTGCTTAAAAGAAAAATGAATAAACAGCCTTATTCAAAAAGAATACAATTCAAAACATTCCAGCAACTACACACATGTAAATACAAAAGAAAACAATATAAACCTTATTGCCTTACTATTTTTGTACTTACAACTTGGAAACAGAAGATTAGAAAGCTGGAGATAGAAAAATCACTCTCATAGCCGAGAGGGTCAGACACAAGGCAAAGAACTCGCTCCCAAAACTTCCCTCCACCCAGATTTGAAAAAGTCTTGTTTCCTGATTGGTCCTCTGGTCAGGTGTTTCAGGTTACTCCTTTCCAGGTGAAAGAGACATTAACCCTTAGCTATCTGTTTATGACACCATGTCTCCCTGGAAAGCAACAAGGCTTCTTAGCCTCTACCATAACATCTGTTCCCAGACAGATTGGTGTGAATCCTCACTATCATCACTCTTTTACTGAGTCACGTTTTTCTTCTCAGTCTGTAGACAGACTTGCTCAGATTTGGACTGAAATATGCACTACCATGGAAACAGAACAATGTCTTGAGAGGACAAATGCAGTATCTTCCCTACAGATGGCAGGGTTCCAGCATCTCTAAGAAGAAGGCATGCTCAAGCAAATGTTTGCTGCTAACAATCTTAAGTATTGACCTTTGTGGCGAAGATCATTGAGAAGATTGTGGCAAGGTAGCTGTGGCAGTTTCTTGATTCCTTAGAATTTTCGACACCATCAATCAAGTTATAGTCCTGGGGGAGAGAACCTGTACTGGTTTTGTTAACTGGCAGTGAATGAAAACAAAGCGTCTGTGCTGATTCTTCTCCATCTATAACAGTCTTTGATATCTTTAAATACATTAATTTGTTGATCCATTTGCAGACCTTAGTAGGGATGGATGGAGCTGCTCCAAAGTAGCTCCATTCCAATGATCTTGAGGCAACCCAAAGGATAGTTGTGAGCAACTGGATCTCTGCCCCAGACTTTCTCCTGCAAGGTGCCATGGGGGGATATATCCTCACCTTTCCTGTTCACCATGTACGTGAGATTGCTGGGAAAGTTAGTGAGGAGACATGGACTGCAAATGCATTCAGTATGCTGATGACACTCATCTCTGTTTCCATTTGTCAGACCCAGACAGAGTATTAGAATGAATTACCCATAGTCTAGATGAATTTGGTGCCTGGATAAGAGCTAGTCAGCAGACTTAATCCAGACAAAACCGAGAATGTTAGTGGTAAATTGGGGAAGCAGCTAGGAAATTGAAGGAATTTACATTTGTGTTACTCACTGAAGGAGTGCAACTCCCATTTGGATGACAGGTGTGCAATTTAGGGTTGGTGTCAGATCCTGGGCTGTTCCTGAATGCCAAGGTAGCAGTTGTAGCAGTTGTATGAAAAGCTCTTTTCCATATGCGCCTGGTAAGACAAATTTGTGACCTTTTCTTTCCAGTATGGACTCTGCCACAATTCTCCAAGCCTTTAACACCCATGCTTAAAGTTTAATATGCACTACATCAGGCTACACCTTAAGACCATTCAGAAGCTGAATCTGAGACCAGTCTCTTTTGTCTAATATATATTGCCAAACCTGACTCAAAAGAAAACAAGTATTGGGGACTGAGTGTGTTACTTGTAGACCTCAACTATTTTGATTTGAAAGGTTTAAACTAAACCTTTCACACTGATTCAATACAAGTTTGTGTTTCCTTTTGTTTTAAAAGTAACTGAAAAGATAAAAATCTCATTTTACCTTTGACATGACAAACAATATCACTTCTTCAAGAACCACAGTCAGACCAATGAAAACCAATAAGGGGCCTTTAATCCCAGGACAGATTTATCTGTCACTACAATCGAGATTTTCGAATAAAAAAAATCAGGTAGTATTAACAAAATTTCATACTAAAAACCTTATAAAAAAGTAAGTACTGCACATTCTAACTGCCAGTGAAATCTCATTATCTTGGCTCAATTATCATTTAAAATGCCCGTGCTCTTGATTATATTAACCTACCAAATTTCACTTCTTTTGAGACAAAACTTTAAATTCTGACCAAAAAACACCCTGCAAAATACCCTTTTAAAACTAGTGTGGCTAGTTAGCACATCAAGGTCACTGAGAAGACTATTAGTAAAACTAGCAGTAAATTTCTACCAGGAGTATTCACACTGGGGACATACTGCTAAGCAAATTGGAGGGTAGGGTGAGGGGGTGAGTCATAATGTTAATTGTAGCATGAGAATAAATCTTAATATCTTCTTGTACAAAGTGGTTACAGAAATTGTGGCACATGTTAGAAATGGAGAAACTTGCTTACAATTTTCAAAATAAGAAAAAGGAATAAAAGTTCATTTGATGCCCTCTTTAATTACTTCTGTTCTATCAGCTATCCCCAAACCAATGATTGACTGAAATTCTTAATCTTATGTAATATGTTGGCTTGATGCAAAAAGGAATAATAGAAAAAGGATGTCATACGTAATCCAATCTGATAAAGCGTGCCAGTGGTGTTAGCCCGGACATTCAGTAATTATCTTTTAGGCATAGTCCTGAATAAGGCCTGGTACATAAGTGGCATCAAGTTAGAATTAGTTCTAGGTGGCATTATGAGTTTGACCATCCTCTGAGTTACAATTCTTCCTCCTTGCTCCCTGGGGGTAACAATTTACTGCTACCCTATATCAGAAGTAAACTACTACCACCCATAAACCCAGTCCTGGGCTATTCCTTATTTTTAAAGAATCCTTATTGAGGTTGCAGGAAAAAACCATCCCGATGTCTAGGAAGAATAGTAAATATGGCAGGCGACCAGCCTGGCTTAACAGTGAAATCCTTGCTGATCTTAAACGCAGAAAAGAAGCTTACAAGAAGTGGAAGTTTGGACAAATGACCAGGGAGGAGTATAAAAATATTGCTCAGGCATGCAGGAGTGAAATCAGGAAGGCCTAATCACACTTAGAGTTGCAGCTAGCAAGAGATGTTAAGAGTAACAAGAAGGGTTTCTTCAGGTATGTTAGCAACAACAAGAAAGTGTGGGCCCACTACTGAATGAGGGAGGCAACCTAGTGACAAGGATGTGGAAAAAGCTAATGTAATCAATTATTTTTTTGCCTTTGTCTTCACAAAGAAGGTCAGCTCCCAGACTGCTGCACTGGGCAGCACAGTAGGGGGAGAAGGTGACCAGCCCTCTGTGGAGAAAGAAGTGGTTCAAGGCTATTTAGAAAAACTGGATGAGCACAAGTCCATGGGGCCGGATGCGCTGCATCCAAGGGTGCTAAAGGAGTTGGCGGATGTGATTGCAGAGTCATTGGCCATTATCTTTGAAAACTCATGGCAAACGGGGGAGGTCCTGGATGGCTGGAAAAATGCTACTTTAGTGCCCATCTTTAAAAAAGGGAAGAAGGAGGATCTAGGGAACTACAGGCCAGTCAGCCTCACCTCAGTCCCTGGAAAAATCATGGAGCAGGTCCTCAAGGAATCAATTCTGAAGCACTTAGAGGAAAGTGATCAGGAACAGTCAACATGGATTCACCAAGGGCAAGTCATGCCTGACGAACCTAATTGCCTTCTATGAGGAGATAACTGGGTCTGTGGATGAGGGGAAAGCAGTGGATGTGTTATTCCTTGACTTTAGCAAAGCTTTTGATACGGTCTCCCACAGTATTCTTGCCAGCAAGTTAAAGAAGTATGGGCTGGATGATTGGACTATAAGGTGGATAGAAAGCTGGCTAGATCGTCGGGCTCAACGGGTAGTGATCAACGGCTCCATGTCTAATTGGCAGCCTGTTTCAAGTGGAGTGCCCCAAGGGTTGGTCCTGGGGCCGGTTTTGTTCAATATCTTCATTAATGATCTGGAGGATGGCATGGACCGCACCCTCAGCAAGTTTGCAAATGTCACTAAACTGGGAGGAGTGGTAGATATGCTGGAGAGTAGGGATAGGATACAGAGGGACCTAGACAAATTAGAGGATTAGGCCAAAAGAAACCTGATGAGGTTCAACAAGGACAACTGCAGAGTCCTGCACTTAGGATGGAAGAATGTCATTCACTGTTACAGACTAGGGACTGAATGGCTAGGCAGCAGTTCTGCAGAAAAGGACCTAGGGGTTACAGTGGACGAGAAGCTGGATATGAGTCAACAGTGTGCCCTTGTTGCCAAGAAGGCTAACGGCATTTTGGGCTGTATAAGTAAGGGCATTGCCAGCAAATTGAAGGACGTGATCATTCCCCTCTATTTGACATTGGTGAGGCCTCATATGGAGTACTGTGTCCAGTTTTGGGCCCCACACTACAAGAAGGATGTGGAAAAATTGGAAAGAGTCCAGTGGAGGGCAACAAAAAAGATTAGGGGGCTGGAGCACATGATTTATGAGGAGAGGCTGAGGAAACTGGGATTGTTAAGTCTGCAGAAGAGAAGAATGAGGGGGGATTTGATAGCAGTCTTCAACTACCTGAAAGAGGGTTCCAGAAAGGATGGATCTAGATTGTTCTCAGTGGCACCTGATGACAGAACAAGGAGTAATGGTCTTAAGTTGCTGTGGGGGAGGTTTAGGTTGGATATTAGGAGAAACTTTTTCACTCAGAGAGTGGTGAAGTACTGGAATGGGTTACCTAGGGAGGTGGTGGAATTCCCTTCCTTAAAGGTTTTTAAGGTCAGGCTTGACAAAGCCCTGTTTGGGATGACTTTGAGCAGAGGGTTGGACTAGATAACCTCCTGAAGTCCCTTCGAACCCTGATATTCTATGATTCCTATCAGTGAGTAAGAGGTAAAACCAAGGCATTGCCATTTCCTCTCCCATGTCCTGCCCCCACTGGCTGTAAGGATGGAGTGAGGAGGCAAGTAGCCCCTGCTGGCTTCTACATGCCTGCATTCAAAGTCCAGATAGCCCAAGGGAGGCATAGGGGAGTTTTTACTTCAGCATGGTTGTGCAGACTGGACTACAATGTAGGCTTAAATATAAATTGTTGCGGAATACAGTTATTTTCTTTTGCTTCTTTTTTTTTTTAATTTACAAGGAAAAAGTACTGAGGATTTTTTCTCCTACTGAGAGTACATAAAGATGTTTGGGGTTTTTGTGTGTGTGTGTACTTTAATTACATCAGTAAAAAACCCCAAGAAATAAGATGGCTAACCAACTGGACAAGATACCTCAAAAGATGAGCTTCAACCTTTGGGCTGTGGATGTGAAATCTATCCCCAAGGCAGTAGTTTTGTATTAACAATGGAGTAACAGAGGGCTAAGTGAAATGAAATTAATTGGTGAGTCTCAATGCAGTTCCTATTACATAGAGAAGAGTCATCATCACCCAGTGGATGGGAAGGCACAGACATTCCCTTGCAGTACCATGAGCCTCCACCTCCCCACCTCCCAAATGTTCCAACACAAGCTCCCTTCTTCTCACCCTTCCCCCTTTTTTTAAAAAAAGGCCCCAACACCTACTTAGGCTTCCTCCTGCCTCTTTTTGCTTCTCTGGTGCAGGCTTTGGCTGGCCCCTGTCCTCTCTGCAGCAGTCTCAGGCAGCTTGCTGAGTCTCCCCACTCACACTCAGTCCCCCAGCATCTCTTCTCCCCTGCCCAGCTTTCTCTTCATGGGCTATCCTGCCAGACTCCTCTCCTTTGCACAAACTCCTCCAAAGTGCAAACTCCCTTTAACCCAGGGGTCGGCAACCTTTCAGAAGTGGTGTGCCGAGTCTTCATTTATTCACTGTAATTTAAGGTTTTGCGTGCCAGTAATACATTTTAACATTTTTAGAAGGTCTCTTTCTATAAGTCTATAATATATAACTAAACTATTGTTGGATGTAAAGTAAATAAGGTTTTAAAAATGTTTAAGAAGCTTCATTTAAAATTAAATTAAAATGCAGAGCCCCCCCGGACTGGTGGCCAGGACTAGGGCAGTGTGAGTGAAAATCAGCTCACATGCCGCCTTCAGCATACGTGCCATAGGTTGCCTACCCCTGCTCTAACCCAAGGCATCTCTCTCTCCTTTCCCTCTCCTGCCCACTGTCCCAGCCTCCATTTCCCAGTCCCAGGCACACCTACCCTTCTCACTGTAACCTCCTCAGTCTATCCCCTCCCCGAACCTGCCTCAGTCTCTCCTCACGGCAAAGGCCCCTAATTACCTCTCTAGCCCTAAGTCTCTCTTCCCTCCCCCAAATCCTTCCACCCTCTTCCTCCTGTTCCCTCCTGGCTGCTTTAGTTGCCCCTGCTGGCCAAAAGCTGCCTTTGCAGCTACCTCTTGCCCTTTGGCTGCTGCGTTAGGCTGAGAGTGAGAGGAGAGAGTAAGCACAAAGCAGCATCAGATTCTTTGCTCTGTGTCCTATTGTACTGCATCCCCTCCCTCATCAAGGACAGCCAAAAATTGAGGGAGAGGCAGTACTGTTGCCCCCTGCCCAGGCTAAAAGCTGTGAGAGGAAGAATGTTCCCACCCTGTCACCTACTATAATTAAACCTGTGTCACAACCTTTTGCTTCTTATGAACTTTATCTAAGATAGTAAATGTATTAAAAAATAATAGTGTAACTATATTAGATTTCAGCTCCTCAGGATAAGTCTGTCTTTTATTATTTCTGTAGAGAATCATGCATATGAGATCCAGCATACATAATAACTTTTCAAATAAGTCCCCATTTGTGAGAGTCTTGTCCAGCAGGCCCAGGATTGTGTGGAAGTGGAGAATGGATCACTCTCTCACTCATAAGTGGATCCCTTCAGGTCAAAGTACCATGTTATGTGGCAAAGAAACCTCTGCTTTATCAATTCTGTGGAAAGATAAAGGATTTCATTCTAAGACATTTTGTGAGTGCTCAGAAGAATTTTACTTTCAGCAAAACAGAAGGTGGCCAAATAAATCTGAACCAAATGTTAAGGTAGGAGAAAGAGCTGGCTTCTCTAGCTGATGCCACACATGCAAAGTCTCAGCCTGAACAAAATATGTACATGATATAACTGTCGGAGAGAGGGATAGGGTTGCCATCCCTCCTGGATTGTCCTGGAGTTTCCAGGAATTAAAAGATTAATCTTTAATTAAAGATTATGTCATTTGATGAAACCTCCAGGAATACATCCAACCAAACTTGGCAACCCTAGGGAGGGAGAGGAGAGGAGAATGTATCTGCATAAGGGTATTGCCTTCATTATTAATGATATACATAATACAAAAAGCAGCAGCAAAATATTATGAGAGGAATCCTGGCCCTGTTGAAATCAATGGGAGTTATTTCTATTAACTTCTACAGGGCCAGAATTTTACCCTATATGTTTTAGCAAGCAGTAGAAGCACAACTTCAGTAATTTTAAGCTCTGGGGAAGAAAAGAGTCCAGAAGAAAGACTGAAGTGTGTAAGTCTGGGAAGGGAAGAGATGACTAGAAGGGGTGCAGTGTGTCTGGGCAAGGTCATAAGCCATGAAAGATATGTACAGGCAAAGAGAGGATGGTGGGGCAAGTCATTGTCTGTGGAAGGAATTGCATCTGGCAAAGGAGAGAGGACTGAATGACCATAAGTTTATTTGAAGGAACACTGGGCCCTGGCTAGAACTTAAAGTAGTGTCTGGTACACAAAATGTTACCCCAGACAATGGAACAAACAGAATGTCTGGTGCGGTGAAAAAGTCAGAATGTACAAAAAAGCATTATGCAGATCAAGTACTCATAGGACATTCCCATGGAATGAACACCTGGATCATCAATTTCAGGATTTCTGTGCAAAAGGGCATTGCACAGACTTCTGTCCGGCAGAAGTTCAAATCCCTGGCAGACTTTGGGACCATGAAACAAATTTAATACATCTTGCCCATTCCTGCTGGTGTGTTTGTGCATGGCTATAGGAATCAAAATGATAGCAGGTATTTGCAATAACATTTAGTCTTTAGTAACCCTGCAAACCACAAAGGAGCTAGAAGAGGAAATTAGTATCATTGAGTTGTCCTCTGCCACCCACTTGTCTGTTGTAGTTTGGGCCCAGATTCAAATAAACTAACCCTTTCTTATAAGTGGAAGTAGTTTGGGCACACTCTTGTGCTGTGATTGATTCAGGAAAGAGGATGACCTTCTTTGTCTTAGAGACATGGCTTGAGACAACCCTGAAAATTAGGAAGAACAACAAGATTGTAGCACCTTGCTCTACAAGATCCATTTTGAAATTAGGATCTAGAACTGCCTTATTGGATGAAAAATGGAAATGTCTACAGTTCACCTTGGGAAGAGGTGTCACTAGAGGATGTTTTGGAATAAATTGATAAACTCAACAGTAACAAGTCACCGGGACCAGATGGCATTCACCAAAGAGTTCTGAAGGAACTCAAATATGAAATTGCAGAACTACTAACTATGGTTTGTAACCAGTCCTTTAAATTGGCTTCTGTACCCAATGACTGTAAGACAGTTAATGTAACGCCAATATTTAAAAAGGGCTCTAGAGGTGATCCCAGCAATTACAGGCCGGTGAGTCTAAAGTCGGTATCAGGCAAATTAGTTGAAACAATCGCAAAGAATAACATTGTCAGATACATAGAAGAACATAAATTGTTGGACAAAAGTCAACATTGGTTCTGTAAAGTGAAATTAGGTCTTACTAATCTATTAGAGTTCTTTGAAGGGGTCAACAAACATGTGGACAAGGGGGATCCAGTGGACATAGTGTACTTAGATTTCCAGAAAGCCTTTGACAAGGTCCCTCACCAAAGGCTCTTATGTAAATTAAGCTGTCATGGATTGAGAACTGGTTAAAAGACAGGGAAGGAATAAAGAGTAGGAATATATTTTCAGAATGGAGAGGGGTGACTGGTCGTGTTCCCCAAATGTCAGTCCTAGGACCAATCCTATTCAACTTATTCATAAATGATTTGGAAAAAGGGGTAAAAAGTGAGATGGCAAAGTTTGTGGTTGATACTAAACTGCTCATGATAGTTAAGACCAAAGCAGACTGTGAAGAACTTCAGAAAGATCTCACAAGACTAAGCGATTGGGCAACAAAATGGCAAATGAAATTTAATGTGGGTAACTGTAAAGTAATGCACATTGGGAAAAATAACCCCAACTATGCATACAATATGAGGGGGGCTAATTTAGCTACAACTAATCAGGAAAGAGATCTTGGAGTCATCATGGATAGTTCTCTGAAGACATCCATGCAGTGTGCAGCAGCAGTCAAAAAAGCAAACAGGATATTAGGAATAATTAAAAAAGGGATAGAGAATAAGACGGAGAATATCTTATTGCCCTTCTATAAATCTATGGTACACTCAGATCTTGAATACTGCGTACAGATGTGGTCTCCTCATCTCAAAAAAGATATACTGGCATTAGAAAAGGTTCAGGGAAGGGCAACTAAAAGGTTCAGAAAAGGGCAAATTAGGGGTTTTGAATGGGTTCCATATGAGGAGAGATTAAAGAGGCTAGGACTTTTCAGCTTGGAAAGGTGGAGACTAAGGGAGGATATGATAGAAGTATACAAAATCATGAGTGATGTGGAGAAAGTGAATAAGGAAAACTTATTTACTTGTTCCCATAATATAAGAACTAGGAGCCACCAAATGAAATTAATGGGTAGTAGGTTTAAAACTTCACACAGTGCACAGTTAACTTGTGGAACTCCTCGCCTGAGGAGATTGTGAAGGCTAGGATTATAACGGGGTTTAAAAGAGAATTGGAGAATTGGATAAGTCCATTAATGGCTATTAGCCAGGATGGATAAGGAATGGTGTCATTAGCCTCTGTTTGTCAGAGTGGAAGTGGATGGCAGGAGAGAGATCACTTGATCATTACCTGTTAGGTTCACTCTCTCTGGGGCACCTGGCATTGGCCACTGTCGGTAGACAGGATACTGGGCTGGATAGACCTTTGGTATGACCCAGTACAGCCATTCTTACATTTCTAAGAGCCTGGGGACTAAGTCTCAGTCAAAAGTTTCATCATCTCCATGTCTGTTCTTGCATTGTATGATTTGGAGGGAACAGGAAGACAGGGACCATTTTTTTTGGCATGTATTCACACATCCATAAGCACAATGGGCCCATGATCCTGATTGGGGGCCCTCAAGTCTAAAGTAACAAATATCTAATAGTAACAGACTCCTTTGCAAGACAAACTGACAGGAGCATCAGTAATTATGGGGCAAGGGGAGCAGTTGCCCCCCCACCCCAGACCTTGGCTTGATTTTACAGACTTTTTGTATGTCTGTATGCCCCACTTTTTGTTGTCCATCCTCTCCCCTCCCACTCCCCACTCCCTGCCCAGACTTTGCAGGATATAAAATAATCATAATGATCAATATGCTGCCACAAGTTTGGCTCCTTCCCCCATAATTTTTCTGAAATGATGCCACTGCAAACTGATGGAAATAATGTTGTGGTTTGGACCAACCAGATACATGGTCACACAACCAAGTGGGCAAAGATGGAAACAGGTTAAGGGACAAAGACTGAGCCTCATTCTCTGTGGCATCATAGAGGAACTTCATGACCTGCTCCATTAGGGCTAAAGCATTTACTAAGCCAATAAAAACCACCCTATGAGTGGGGCGTTTTCTTCTACAGCCACCTGAAAAAAAGGCCCAAGAAAAATAAGTTGCATGGATGGAGGAGCACACAGGAGAAGTGGCCACCCATTTGCACCCACAAAAATTAAATTCACCTATTCCATTCACAGAGACAAGCAGCTTCACCTGGAAAATGGTAGGTTGTACATTTTGAGAACTATACTCAGGCCTTGGCTACACTTGAGAGTTACAACGCTGGTGGTGGCTTTACAGTACTGTAACTTACTCCCTGTTCACACTGGCAAGGCACATACAGCGCTGTATCTCCCTGGCTACAGCGCTGGTTGTACTCCACCTCGACGAGAGGAATAAAGAGAATAGCGCTGGTGCTGCAGCGCTGGGGTGCCAGTGTAAACGGAATAATCTTACTATGCTGTAACTAACCTCTGGAAGCTTCTCATAATGCTTCTAAGTAAAGGTTACACTCTTTGTTTTGTTGTGATGCCTCTCTTTGTTTTGTTGTGAACTCTAGGCTCCCGAAGCTGCTTATCTAAAAAATAAACCCAGCTCCTGTTTGCAGAGGCAGTGGGGCTCCCTTTGGAACTCCCACAGCTAGTGTTTGCTTGAAGAGAGGGGGCTTGAGGAGAGAACCAGCACGGTATGAGGAAGGGGGTGAGGTCCGTTTTGGGGAGGCTGCTTATCTGGTGCTTTCAGTGAGCGAAAGAGGGGTGCGGGAGGGGGTCAGAACTTGCAGCTGCTGACACAGTGTCAGCTCCAAAAATCCACTCTCTCTCTTCCCCACGTTCCCTGTCACACTCCCTTTTGAAAAGCACGTTGCAGCCACTTGAACGCTGGGATAGCTGCCCATAATGCACCACTCCCAATGCCGCTGCAGATGCTGCAAATGTGGCCACAACAGTGTGCTGGTAGCTATCAGTGTGGACAGACTGCAGTGCTTTCCCTACACAGCTGTATGAAGACAGGTTTAACTCCCAGTGCTGTACAGCTGCAAGTATAGCCATACCCTCAGTAAAAGTACTATAGACTGAATAGGCATAAACTTACACTGTTGTGGGTTAAGTATCAGAGGGGTAGCTGTGTTAGTCTGGATCTGTAAAAGCAGCAAAGAATCCTGTGGGACCTTATAGACTAACAGACGTTTTGGAGCATGAGCTTTCGTGGGTGAACACTCACTTCGTCAGTTGCACGTAGAGGAAATTTCCAGGGGCAGGTATATATATGCAAGCAAGCTAGAGATAACGAGGTTAGTTCAATCAGGGAGGATGAGGCCCTGTTCTAGCTGCTGAGGTGCAAAAACCAAAGGAGGAGAAACTGCTTTTGTAGTTGGCTAGCCATTCACAGTCTTTGTTTAATCCTGAGCTGATGGTGTCAAATTTGCAGATGAACTGAAGCTCAGCAGTTTCTCTTTGAAGTCTGGTCCTGAAGTTTTTTTGCTGCAGGATGGCCGCCTTAAGGTCTGCTATAGTATGGCCAGGGAGGTTGAAATGTTCTCCTACAGTTTTTTGTATATTGCCATTCCTAATATCTGATTTGTGTCCATTTATCCTTCTCCGCAGAGACTGTCTAGTTTGCCCGATGTACATAGCTGAGGGGCATTGCTGGCATATGATGGCATATATTACATTGCTGGACATGCCAGTGAATGAACCGGTGATGGTGTGTCTGATCTGGTTAGGTCCTGTGATGGTGTTGCTGGTGTAGATATGTGGGCAGAGTTGGCATCGAGGTTTGTTGCATGGATTGGTTCCTGAGCTCGAGTTATTATGGTGCGGTGTGTGGATATGGTGAGAATATGTTCCAGGTTGGCAAGTTGTTTGTGGGTGAGGACTGGCCTGCCACCCAAGGCCTGTGAAAGTGTGGGATCATTGTCCAGGATGGGCTGTAGATCCCTGATGATGCAGTGGAGGGGTTTTAGCTGGGGACTGTATGTGATGGCCAGTGGGGTCCTGTTGGTTTCTTTCTTGGGTTTGTCTTGCAGTAGGAGGCTTCTAGGTACACGTCTGGCTCTGTTGATCTATTTCCTTATTTCCTCGTGTGGGTATTGTAGTTTTGAGAATGCTTGGTGTAGATTTTGTAGGTATTGGTCTCTGTCTGAAGGGTTAGAGCATATGCGGCTGTACCTCAGTGCTTGGCTGTAGACAATGGATCGTGTAATGTGCCCGGGATGGAAGCTGGAGGCATGAAGGTAGGCACAGCAGTCAGTTGGTTTTCGGTGTAGAGTGATGTTAATGTGACCATCACTTATTTGCACCATGGTGTCTGGGAAGTGGACCTCCCATGTAGATTGGTCCAGGCTGAGGTTGATGGTGGGGTGGAAGCTGTTGAAATTGTGGTGGAATTTTTCCAGAATCTCCTTCCCATGAGTCCAGATGATGAAGATGTCATCAATGTAGCATAGGTAGAGAAGGGGCATGAGTGGACGAGAGCTGAGGAAGCGTTGTTCCAGGTCAGCCATAAAATATTGGTATATTGTGGTGCCGTGCTGGTGCCCATAGCGGTGCTACTGATCTGGAGATATATATTGTCATCAAATTTGAAATAGTTGTGTGTGAGGATAAAGGCATAGAGCTCAGCAGCCAGTTGTACTGTGGCATCATCAGAGATACTGTTCCGGACAGCTTGTATTCCATCTGTGTGTGGGATGTTTGTGTAGAGAGCCTCTACATCCATGGTGGCTAGGATGGTGTTTTCTGGAAGGTCACCAATGCATTGTAGTTTCCTCAGGAAATCAGTGGTGTCACGGAGATAGCTGGGAGTGCTGATGGCATAGGGTGTGAGTAGAGAGTCCACATATCCAGACAGTCCTTCAGTGAGAGTGCCAATGCCCGAGATGAGGGGGCGTCCAGGATTTCCAGGTTTGTGGATCTTGGGTAGCAGATAGAATAACCCTGGTCAGGGCTCTAAGGGTATGTTGATTTGTTCCGGTGTTAGTGTAGGGAGTGTCCTGAGTAGATGGTGCAGTTTCTTAGTGTATTCCTCAGTGGGATCTGAGGGAAGTGGCCTGTAGAATTAGGTATTGGAGAGTTGTCTGGCGGCCTCCTTTTGGTAGTCAGACCTGTTCATGATGACAACAGCACCTCCTTTATCAGCCTCTTTGATGATAATGTTAGGGTGGTTTCTGAGGCCGTGGATGGCATTGCGTTCTGCACGACTTAGGTTATGAGGCAAGTGATGTTGTTTTTCCACAATTTCTGCCTGTGCACGTCGGCAGAAGCATTCAATGTATAGGTCCAGACTGTCATTTTGACCCTCAGGAGGAGTCCATGTGAAGTTCTTCTTCTTGTGCTGTTGGTGGGAGGGTACCTGTGTATCAGTGTGCTGTTCAGTGTTGTCCTGAAAGTATTCTTTGAGTCGGAGACAGCGAAAGTAGGCTTCCAGATCGCTGCAGAACTGTATCGTGTTGGTGGGGGTGGTAGGGCAGAAAGAGAGTCTCCGAGATAGGACAGACTTTTCTTCTGGGGTGAGTGTGTAGTTGGATAGATTGACGATATTGCTGGGTGGGTTAGGGGTACCACGGTTGTGGCCCCAAGAGGCAGGTAGGAGTTTAGACAGCTAACAGTCCTTTTTCCTTTGTAGAGAGGTGAAGTGAGCAATGTAGATCTCCTGTCTTATTTTAGTGAAGTCTGTTTGTATGGAAGTTTGGTTTGGTTGTGGGTTGTTTGGTTTTCCTGCAAAACTCAGGACACTCTATATACATGCGTGCACACACACCCTTCTAATCCTTTCACTGTGCTCCCAGAGCTTGGCTCCCAGCAAGTCTGCAAAATAGCAGTGAGCTGGGTGTAACCTAGCAAATGAGCCTACCTAACATGGAAGAGTAAACAATGGAAATAATTCCTTCACAAGCACCGACAGATTTTTCACTCTAGGTTCTTCTCTCTGTGGTTTACAGATATTGGGCTGAAAGCTGCTGAAAGTAATCATGCTGTAGGCTGATGACTAGTGTGCTTGAGAGAGTCTAGCACACGCAAAGGGCCACTTGCTTCTGAGGGAACAGCATGAAACTAGAAGTCAATCTTCTTGCTATTAGCTCCTAATACGTTGCCAGTCAGTGAGAAGATAGACCAGAGAGAAAAAGTAACATTTATGTTTTCTCACTAATTTAACGAGAGCAAAATAGACAAGAGAAAGGAGCTGGTTAATTTTCTAGTCAGTATCAATGTTAATGTTTCCACAAAGACAGGCTGAGAAAGGCAGAGATACAGTATAATAAATCTTGACCTGCTGTGTTGGTTGGGAGATGATATTGCTATCGTAAGAGTTCTAGAGGCATAATCCCATAATTCACTGTTCCAGTCCAATGAGTGTCCCACTTCTCTTTTC
This sequence comes from Gopherus flavomarginatus, assembly GCF_025201925.1. Lineage (NCBI taxonomy): Eukaryota > Metazoa > Chordata > Testudines > Testudinidae > Gopherus > Gopherus flavomarginatus. Next base: position 181,918,223 of record NC_066617.1, on the reverse strand, counting down.
ACTGAGCTCATTTACAATCCCAAGCAGTCTCTGGCTGTCAGTTCCTATTTGCATCTCCTATTTCCCCTGTTTTTTTTCCTTTTCACAGAGATCTTCCCTGTCAAATCTCATCTTATTTCTGACTTGTTGTCATCTTTCCTTGAGCTGTTTCAACTTACTTTTTTCTGCTGTCACCCACAGTTTCCATCATCTGGAGGTTAATGAAGCAAACCTGCTTTAGCAACAGCACTGCACCCAGCTCAAAGCTTTTTTCCTGTTTACTTTTCCTCAAACTAAGCACAGTTTGTTGCTGTTTCTTATGCAAATGAGTTTTGAGGTAGACTAGACAATTGTCTCCCCTTCCTTCCTGGTTCAGGTCACCACCAGTTGAGGCAAGTTGATTACCTTTTACTACCTAACACAGAGCTCATGGGCTCTGATTCAAATGTCCACAAACCTGTAAATCAGAAACGTGCCATTGAAGTATATATACTGATTTACACCAACTAAGGGTCTGGCCCACTGTGGTTCTGAGATCAACACTTTTGTCTTTACCAATTTCATATGTTCTTACGGCAAAATAAGGTGATGGTCTATCTGCTCTACTCTTATACACAATCCTTCTTTGCTTAGTCACTTTACCCTAGAGACCTTTCTTTAACAAATAAATTTGTTAGTCTCTAAGGTGCCACAAGCACTCCTTTCTTTCTCATTCAGTGACTTTAATCTGAGTATCTCTGGGTTATCATTTGGCTTCATCTCTTACCATAACAAGTAATAAATTGCCAGTTGATTTTGACCCTATAACTCAAACAGATGTCTGCCATTGTCTTCTTACCTAACTCCCTGCTGGTTTAACACTGCTTCTATGTAGCAAATTCCATTCCCATCTCAGTATTAGTCATGTGTAATCTTATAGCCATGAAACTCTCTTGTTGTTCGGTCAGTGACCCAGCCATCTAATTTTCCTTAGCAATCCCATCACTCACTGTTTCTGTGAGTTTATCCTTTCAACAAGTATATCCTATCAGTATTTTGCTAGTGTCATTCCACCACATGTCACTGGTTTCACACATTTTCACATTATCTCATACCAATCCAGTTGTCAGCACCTTTGCTTCCCTGTTGATTTTGTGTTCTTGCATCCCAGCAGCCTACATACACATTAAAACACAGTGGAGTATGATGATGTTGACAGGGCCAGATTGGGCAGTCTGGCTGAGCTGCGCTCAGTGCAAGACCCTGTGGGTGCTTTGCAGCCCCAGATTCTGAAGTTGCTCTTCACTGCCTGGAACCACATATGGAGGATGCTCTGAATTATACTGGATGCCCCCTGACAACCATTCTTGCAGCTGGGGATCATGTTGGCTTAGGGATGCCCTAGCCTTACCCCTTTACCCACAGGAATGGCCTCTTCACTCTGCGCCGGTTGGAGTGGTATTGGAGCCACCATAGCAGCTCTACAAAGCCTAAGGATTTCCCATATAGGAGGATGTCATGGTACAATTCCCCACTCTTAACCTTAGCGTCCAAAAGATGGGGTACCAGCATGAATTCCTCTAAGCTCAATTACCAGCTTAGAACCTGTAGTGCTGCCACCAACAGGAATTCCAGTGCCTGGTACACTCTGGTCCCCACAAAACCTTGCCCGGGGACCCCCAAGACCCAGACCCTCTGGATCTTAACACAAGGAAAGAAAACCCTTTCCCCCACCGTTGCCTCTCTCAGGCTTCCCCTCCCTGGGTTACCCTGGAAGATCACTGTGATTCAAAACTCCTTGAATCTTTAAACAGAGAGGACAATTCACCTTCCTCCCTCCTTCTCTTTCCCCCTCCCAGACTCTTCCTGAGAGAGAAAGTAATCCTGACACAGAGAGAAATTAGCCTCTCTCTCCCCCTTCCCTCCTTTCTCCCCACCAATTCCCTGGTGAATCCAGACCCAGTCCCCTGGGGTCTCACCAGAATAAAAAAACAATTAGGTTCTTAAACAAGAAACGCTTTTAATTAAAGAAAGAAAAAACAGTAAAAATTATCTTTGTAAATTTAAAAAAATGGAATAGGTACAGGGTCTTTCAGCTATAGACACTGGGAACACCCTCCCAGCCTAAGTATACAAGTACAAATTAAAATCTTTTCAGCAAAATACCAATTTGAACTCCTTTCAGCCAAATACACATTTGCAAATAAAGAAAACAACCATAAGCCTAACTCGCTTTATCTACCTCGTACTCACTAGTCTGAACTTATAAGAGCCTGTATTGGAGAGATTGGAGAGAAACCTGGTTGCACATCTGGTCCCTCTGAGCCCCCAGAGTGAACAACAACCAAAACTAACAGCACACACACAAACTTCTCTCCCTCAAGAGTTGAAAGTATCCTGTCCCCTGACTGGTCCTCTGGTCAGGTGACAGCCAGGCTCACTGTTCTTGTTAACCCTTTCCAGGCAAAGAGATATGAAGCACTTCTGTTCTATTAACTCTTGCTTATCTGTTTATGACAGAGGAATTCTCAAGGGGACAGTTAAGCTGGCTATAGGATTCTTTATACCATGGAGTGTGGAAAGTTTCTAAATTCACTTTCTGCACTTCTATGGATTGCTCATGTATGTTGATAAATAGTTTTTCTCATTACATTGTTTTCCTTCCTTTTTACACAAGATCCAGCTTTAAATGTGTTACTAAATATTGAAATAGGAATTTAAAACAAAAACAAATGTACACTAGATCTGTTCTTCTATGGGAGAAATTCATTCCTGTGACTCTAGCTAGTTGTTCATCTGATAACTTGCCTTTTTTTTTTTTTGACATGAGAATTGTCTTGTACCAAGATACTTACAGACATGTGTATCGAGAAAACCTAAGGGGGGAAAAGGGAATATGTTACAGATCAATATGTTTACAGTGAGAAACAAGATTAATATTCACAAGAAGCCAATGCAAATATTTTAAACTAATAAGAAAACCCAAATGTATATTAAAATACTGATGCATGGTGTATGTTAAACATGAGTCTATTGCTTATACAAACTGAAGGAATGAGAATACCATGGCAGAGGCGAGGAGGAGGCCTCCTTCTGATGCTTACAGAAAACTGCATGTAAAGATTCAGAAGAGTTCCAAATTTAAAAACAAATCTTTTCAGATATTTAAGTTGAAAGTGAGATGCCTATGATTGAGCACCATTCAGTGCTAAAATAATGGATAGATCATAAGTTTCATAATGAGATACAGAGGTTTTCATCTACTAGTTCAGACTTGTCCCAGTTGTCTGATGGTGGTTGTTTGATGCTTATTAGTCTCTACAAAATGAGTTGATCTCAGTGCAATTTCTTGTCCACACTCTGAAAACCATCAGAATTGGCACTGTCACCCTATTGGCAATCTCAGCACTGAGGCTTATGGTGAATTAGCTGTAGAGACTGAACTGAAAGGCCAGAGTAGTCTAGTAGTTTACTGAACCATCAAGAGATGCACTGATGAACAATATCTTTTCTACCAGAATCAGTTCCAGAGGTCTGACGTGATGAGAAGGCATCACCAGTTTGGAGAGATTCACAGTTTTCTTTTTGAGGGTCTCTGGATTTTCTGAATCCTCAAAATGTGATATAATTTTGTTTGTCACCTGTTCCATGTTGTTCCCTCTTTTTATTCCTTCTTTAAAATCCTGTAACCAAGCCTTTAGAATCAGCAAGTAAAGGCCAAATTAAGGTAACATTTAAAAATATCCCTTTTTGTAATTCAGGTGCTGTGCCTGACCTTCCTCCAATTTTTTTCCTTTTAAATTAGTTACATGGTTGTCTAAGAGATGCAGAACTTCTCCCTTGTATATGTAGGAATAATGCCAGTAAATTAGCTGTGCCAGCAACAGGTAGGAGAGAATTATCATACCTTGATTGTTTGGGGCTTTAGGAAGGATCTTCAAGCTTTGTTGTTGTTGTTGTTGTTTTAAATTATGCATTTGTAATGGTAGTCAGCAAATTCTGTGATCTTAACCTGACTGTTGTAAATGTATGTGTTTTTATGTAGTCAATTATAGTGTGCCTTCGGGCAATTTCTCTTCTGGACTCTTTTGCATACTGTTGATTAGAAAAACTAGTCAGGACAGCAGGTGTGCCCTCAGTTTAAATTATGAGTAAAGGGAAAGAGCAGGACTTCCTCTTTTGGACAATGCTATTTTTCTGTGTCCCTATCAAATGTGCAGCATCATGGATGCAGTAGCACTGTATGGAGGATGAGAACATTCTTGTAAGAAATCAGAATTGTTGATTGTTTAACTCTTGCAGCAGAGATCCAGTGCTAGCTAGAGGAAAGATGAGACCCGTTGCTGTCATCTCAACAGTGTGTCAGGGAACAGCATGTGGGGTTGGTGTATGTGAGGGGTTTTGTGCTATCCAGGAGAGAAGGACATAAGAACTTGACATGCGTGGTTGCAACACTCACACTTATGAAAGGCTTTTTCAATTTTCAGCAGTTTTACTATTGATGATTAGTGAAGTCACAAACACTCCAACCCAGCAAAGAAAGTAAAAATAATATAAAATGAGCATCCATATACTCACTCCATCCCTTGCAAAGAAAACCCTGAAGTGTTAGTCATCCTCCTCCTCACCATCATCTCTAGTGGTGGTCATCTTGGCATTTCCCAAGGCATGCAGTCTGGGAATTTTGCTCCAGTATGGATCGCAGTTTGGCCCTTCTAAATGACAAAGTGTAGACACAATCATGTGAGATGCTGAATGAGTCCACTGAGGTCACTGGGAGTTAAAGGAGCTCATCATCTCTTAATTGGTGCTTGGCATCTTTGGGATCAGGCTGAAATTCCTTATGGTTGTGGTTAGGAAACAATCTGAGTTCAGTTTGAAAAAAAAATCCTCAAATTTATTTAATGTCCTATTTCCAAGTAGGGATCCCACAAGTCACTTAACTTTGACTGCACTCCAATCTAAACTTTTCTAGGTTATTCTCCTTACAAGCCTGTGGAAGGAATACCTAAATGTGATGTTATACAGAGTTCTGTAACAATTAATTATATCTTGACATCTACTGTATTGAAATGGTTGAACGTAAGAACCAAAAAAAATCCCCAAAAGCTTCCACACAAATTGACTCTGTTTTAATAAATCCAAACCTACAGAGGCTCAAGTGACAATTTCTAAATGTTTGCCACATAGACCTACCCAAGATAAAATCTCTCCTTATCCCTCTTTTTTTCTGTCTTCTTTTTTTCTGATATACACACGCATACTGTCATATCCAGTCTCCAATACAGTCAGGTCAGTAGTGAGGACTGAAGCAATACCTCTCTTTATCTCTGACTTTTAAGGAAGTGACATCTTTTAAAATATTATTTTCTCTTGACTTCTTTCATGGTGTTTTTTTTTCCCTGACTGATTAGGTAACAGGCCACTGAGGTCAATTGAATTCCGCAAAATCTAATATTAAAAGAGGGCAGCAGAATAAAGTGAACAGCATTCAGGAAGGTCCAACATTTCTCTCTCAACAAATCAGAAAATGAATGCATGTCTTAGTCTTCCCTTTTTACACCAGTTGCTGACATCTCTTCTTTGACTTTTTGTCTTATTCAGTCATGAAGATGGTATCCAATTGTTTCAGAATGCTAGTGGCTTGGACTACAGAAACCTATTTGAAAAATAAAAGTATGGATTGAATGCAGCAGTGGAGATGAAAAATATATTGCCATGTAATGGAAAAGGCAATAATACTCTGTATCATACCGAGAGGGGAAAGGAATAAAATTCTTTCAACTAAAGTAGTAAATCTGGAAAAGTGAAACACAAGCAAAGACTATAAACATGTAATGTACTAAACAACTTAATATCGGTTGATAGGGTTTATGCATTCAGTTGACCAGTATAGCTACCCTGCAGTCAGGATGGGTGATTAAAGCTCACGTAGGCATACCCAAGCTTGCTCTGATCTAGCTAGATCAAAGCTAGTTCAAGCAATAATAGAAGTGTAGCCACAACAGCAGGGTTGGTGGTGTCAGGAATTAGGGCTTGCAGCACAGCCAACCCGGAAGCAGGCCAACCAGTTAATGGAGTCCATAGCCCTGTGGAAGGCTGCCTAATTGGCTACCCCACCTGATTGGTTGGAGAAGTCAGAAGACTTGCTCTTAAATCCAGCAGCCGCAATTCAAAGCATTTGCTCATGGAAGTGACAGCTCCTGCACCTGCTTGTTCTCGGCTTTGTTCCAGACCTCCTGGTGCCTTGCCTCATTCCAGGTAATCTCAGCTCCAATTCCTGGCTCCTGACTCTTGTTCTGACTCCAGTTCTGACTCTGGGATCTCACTCCTGGCTACTGACACCTGCTCACATTCCCAACGCTGTTGTCTGATCTAACCACTAGGCACAACTGCTCCTGTCTCAATCACATGGCAGTTTGAGCAGACTAACTCAAACAATAACAGAACTAGAGCTAATACAGAGAGCATGGATTCTACAAAGACCAATATCTCTCTGACTGAGATGGGGGAGCCTTACAGTCCTTGCTGGCCCAAGCAGCTGCCTTACAGCTGCAGAATACAGTCCTGCAAGCTCAAGCCACAACACCTTTAGCTCCAAGCCCTGCACTCCATGAGCCCAAACTCCCCCAGACTCAGAAGTTTAATGGTGATATTGACAAATGTTGTGGGTTCCTAAATCTATGATGGTATCTACTTCTGTGTGCATAGTCATATCCCCTTAACCAAGTGGGACTGATTATCAGTGTGCTTACCAGGGAGGCCCTGGCTATGGAGTCTCTACTCTTAGAAAAATTAAGCCTGTATCTAGCACCACTTGAGGACTTTGTTAGAGCGATGGCAGCAATCTTTGATGACCCAATCCATAAGTGTATAGCTGAAGCTGTGCTTCAGGTGTTGTGGGAGGGACGCTGGCCAGTGGCTAAATATGCAGTGAAGTTCCAACACTTGGTAGTAGACCCCTTGTGGAATGGGCCTCCCAGCGTTATCATTTCCAGCGTGGCCTATGATATTAAAGATGAACTGGCACAGGTGGAAATTCCATCTGGCCTCGATGCCTTGGTCGACCAGTGCATCAAGAAAAATGACCATCTAACTGAACACCTCCAAGAAAAGAGGGTTTTCCCGGCTCCCACCAATCTTGGTGGCTCTGGTCACCTTCCACCAGTCCCTTCTCCGTTGCTGAAACCCATGCAAGTGGATCAGGTCCAATCCTACCTCTCCGACGTGGAGAAGAATCAACACTGGGCCTGTGCCTATTCTGTAGGGAATATTCTGAGACTATTTTGCACCAAACTACCCTGCCAACATCCAATCTGCACCCAAGTCAGGAAATGCTAAGCCTCAGCCCTACTGAGGTATGAGTGTGGAAGCTGGGTTGCCACCCTTGCCCTCTTCCCAGCAGTCCACAGCAACATTTGTCCACTGGTACCATGGTGATAGCCATTCAGCATCCAACTCCCTCTCCAGCACCAGCATCCTGTGATGTCTGACACCAGCCTAGAGGCACTGATGAGCTTGGGTGCTTCAAGAAACTTCCTGGCTCTAGAGTTCATCTGAGCACACAATATCCCCACCCAGCACAAGGACTTCCCAAAGTTAATGGAGTCCATAGATGCGTCACTCCTTTTGTTGGGATCAGTCATGCACCAGATGGCTCCCTTAGAGGTAGCCACATTTTGAGGCCACCAAGAAATTCTCCAGTTTGGGCTAATTCATGCACATTCCCCAGTGGTACTTGGCATCCCCTGGTGTATTGCCCACAACCTACACATCCACTGGCAGTCAGGCACAATACACTTTGATTCTCCATCTTGCTGACAATCCTGTTTCCTGAGAGCTGACTTGGGACCAGCAACTCATTGCACATGACTTGGTTGTCCAAAGAATTCAGAGACTCAAACAGTAGATCCAAAGACTGCCTCAGCAACCCTCACTATCTCCCCAGCAGCTGCAGGGATTCCTGTTTAAATATCAACTCTATGCTGACATGTTCAACACAAGGAAAGCTGATACCCTACTGCCTCCTTGCAGTTACAACTGCCCCATTGACCTTCATCTGGGAGCAAAGGTTCCCTTTAGGAACTTTCACTGGCTCTCCAAACCCAAACAACAGATACTCTGGAACTACATTGAGGCAAACGTGCAGAAGAGATTCATTCGCCCCTCCACATCCCCAGCAGAGGCCCCACTCTTAGTGGTGAAGAAAGACTTTTCCCTATAGCCCTTATATGGACTACTGAATGTGGAACAAGATGACAATCCAAAACCGGTACCCTAGACTGCTCATTAATGAGCTAGTCAGAAGACTTCCCTCTGCCAAGATCTTTTGAAAGTTGGATCTCATGCTTATAAAGTGGTGAGGATCTGTTGATGGAATAAATGGAAGACCTCCTTCTGCACCAGCTATATCCACTTTGAGTATTTGGTTATGCCATTTGAGTGGTGCAACTTCCCAGCAACCTTCCAGCATTTTATAAATGACATATTTAAGGACATACTGGATCAATTTTGTCATAATTTACCTTGATTTCTCTGAATGTTAGGACCTTCACAATCATCAAGTGTTCACTGTCTTGGAGAGATTCTGCCAAACCACCTCTACATAAAGCTCATACATGAGTTCAAACAGGACACTATGGAATTCTTGGGATACATGATCTTGCCCAAGGGACTCATCATGGAACCACATAAGATGGAGGCAATATTGGACTGGTTGCACCCAGGGACATATTTTGGGATGCAGTGATTTGCGGGGTTTGCCAATTTCTATAGATGATTTATAAAAGGATTCTCTAGATTAGTTGCACCCATAAAGGTGCACATGCAACTGGGAGCCTGGTTCTTCTGGTCCACAGAGGATCAGTCGGCCTTTGATCGATTGAAGGGGGCATTCATCTTGGCACCTATCTTGATTCATCCAGATCCCACTAAACCATTTACTATAGAGCCCAACTCCTCAAACTTCCACAGGTGCAGTATTACCTCCACATCCAGGCCCCTGCAACCAGTTTCACCCATGTGCTTTTTATTTTCTGAAGCTAACTCTAGCAGAGAAAAGTTACAATATTTGGGACAAAAAGCCACTTTGATATCCAGTAGCTTCTAAGTTGTAGCTCCTAGAAGGATTCCCAGTCCCGATGGACTATAAAAACATGGAATACCAGTGGACCACTAGACAATTTAACCAGCCTCCAGTCCACTGGTCCCTCTTGTTTACTCACTTCAACTTTATCACCTATCACATGGAGATGAGAAATGGGAAGGTAGGATGCCCTGTCCCACAAAAACAAATATCTTGATCTGGGGGAAGAACTGTCTGCTACCATGCTCAAGGCATCCATCTTTTGTCACAGCACAACTCTCAGCAATTTGACATCATCCTCCATCTGCTTCCTGCTCCCTGATGGCCTGTTTGTGACCCAGATCCACCAGACTCTGAACAATGAGAGTACTGGACTCGACTCCAAGGTCTGACTACAGAATTGCCACCTCTATCACAAGGGCTGTATTTATGTTCCAGAGACACAACCTAGGCTTCAAGTATTGAAACTATGCCTCAATTAGCTGCATGCGGGCCACTTCGGCCAATTCAGGACCTGGAATCTGGTCTTGAGAAGCTTCTGATAGCCAGACCTATGAGATTACTTCAAGGATTATAGATGGTCTTGTGACCTCTGTGCCCAGATCAAGAACCCATGATCTAAGCCTCCTCCAGCCTTTGTCTATTGTCTATTAGCATTGTTCATTATCTCAATGGAATTCATGGTAGAACTGCCACACTTCCAGGGACATTCAATAACCCTGGTTGTTGATGACCTCCTAACAAAGAGGACACACTTAATCCTGTGCCATACTGTTCCTACTGCACAGGAGACGGCTTGGGTCTCCTTGGAAAATGTCAACCGCTACCATGGGTTACTGTCAGGAATTGTTTTGGATCAGAGTCCCCAGTGTATCTCCTAATTCTGGTAGGAATTTCTCAGACTTCTTGGTATTGAGTCCCTCACCTTGTCCAACTATTTCTCCCCCTCCTCCCTGACTAATGGGCAAACAGAGGGTTAATCAAACCTTGGAGCAGTACCTTTGCTGTTTTTTTGAGCTACCAATAGGGAACATGGTTCCCTGCTTTGCTGCACTGAATTTGCATACAACAATGCAATCCACACCTCAACCCAACATAGCCCTTTTTTTTTTTTGCCAACTCTACCTTTCAGCCCTGCTTCCACTCAGACTTGTCCCTGAGTTTCCCCCGGACAGTCTGCTTCAGATTTAGCCTCCCACCTACAGTGCGTACACTGGGAGCTCAGAGAACGCTTGCAGTCTGCCAAGAAGCCTATAAGCACCATGAAAACCAAGGCTGTCAGTCTGGCCATAGGATGCAAAGTTTACCTCTTAGATCGAGTGCCCATCCACCAAACTAAACCACTGATACTTGGCCCCTTCAAGATTATAGAATGGGTGAATCCAGTGGCCTTCAGACTACAGTTGCCTGAGTTCTTGGGAGAGCCACTCCATCTTTCACATCCATTTTTAAAGTCCTACATGGAGAACCCATACTCAAATTGCTCCAACCTGCCACTGCCACCCATAAAAGGCCAGTGACAAGAAGAGTACTTAATCCACTGAATCCTTAACTCGGTGATTTAGAGCAGAGGTCGGCAACCCGTGGCAGGGGGCTGGACCAGTTTGTTTACCTGCTGCATCAGCAGGTTCAGCCGATTGTGGCTTCCACTGGCCACGGTTTGACGTCCCAGGCCAATGGGGGTGGTGGGAAGCTGCGGCCAGCACATCCCTCGCCCGTGCTGCTTCCCGCCACCTCCATTAGCCTGGTTCGGTGAACCATGGCCAGTGGGAGCTGCGATCAGTCAAACTTGCCAACACGGCAGGTAAATAAACTAGCCTGGCCTGCCAGGGTTCTTACCCTGGCGAGCCATGTGACAGAGGTTGCTGACCCCTGAGTTAAAGGAAGGCTCTAGTACCTGGTGGACTGGGAAGACTACAGTTCAAATGAGTGATCTTGAACTGGATCCACACTCCAGACCTACTGCGAGACTTCCATCAGAAGTACCCTGAGAAACTGGGCACTGAGGCCCTAGGAGGCATCTCTGTGTGTTTGTGATGGGGGAGGGAGAGGGAGAGAGAGAAGGGTACTGTCAGGAATCAAGGCTTGTAGCAGAGCCAGTCTAGAAGCAGGGCCTGCAGCAGATCCAGTCTCTGGGTAATCTAACAAGTACAGCTGGCCCAGGGCCGGCTCCAGGCACCAGCATTCCAAGCTGGTGCTTGGGGTGGCATTGCATTCCAAGCTGGTGCTTGGGGTGGCATTCTTCAAGGGGCGGCAGTCTCTGTTGTTTTGCCCCCCGCAGCTCACCGAATTGCTACCACGGACGGCGTGGGCAGTTCTTATGCCCTTAGGGTGGCATGTGCGTTTCCGCGGTGGTGGCAATTCAGCAGCAGCTTCTATGTTTAGCTGTCCGCGGCAGCTTCAGCTAGACATAGAAGCTGCTGCCAAATTGCCACTCCCGCGGAAATGCACCTGCCGCCCTAAGGGCACATGGACTGGCCCCACTGTCCAGGGCGGCAATTCGGTGCGCTGCTTGGGGCGGCAAAAACTGTAGAGCTGGCCTATAGTAAGCTGCCTAATTGGCTACACCATCTTCTTCTTAGTGTATGCATGACATGCCCCAGGTAGCATGTGACAAGGATTCATCACTGAATTTGGACCGCTGGTTGGATCATGAGCTTCCCTGGGCCGGGTACCGACAGGGAGCATGACATGAATGCTGATCTGTGCCCCTGGCTGCACCATCTAATTGGTTGGAAGAGTCAGCAGACTGGCTCTTAAGCCCAGCAGGAGCAGTTTAGCAGCTGCTGAAAGCATTTTCCCATCACTACAATAGCTTCTGCTCGGCTTTGATCCTAGCCCTGCTCCTGCCTTCCTTCATTCCAGGTAATTCTCAGTTCCGATCTTTGGCTCCAACTCCTGAATTCGGCTCAGATCCTTGGTTTTGGTATTTGGCCTCTGGGTCTCCAACTCCTGGCTACCGCTGTCTGCTCTAACCACTAGGCATGGTGACTGCCCTAACCACTAGGCATGACTGCCCATGCCCCAGTGACTGATTGACAGGTGTGCATGGCCAGCCTCTCAAGTACAGCCCTGCCCAGGATCCTGGATGCATACTGAAGCAACTAGCCTGTGCCCCTACCCTTGCTGCCATGGCTACACTAATATCATTAATGGAGCTAGTTTTGAGTTTGCTAGATCAGAACTATTTTGGGTATATCTATATGTGTGGCAGACATACCCATTCATGTTAAAACTTGTTGCTAGAATGTATTATTCATTCACTCATGTTATATCATTTGTAGATATACTGATATAGTATAATAGTGTAATTATGGTTAAGGGTCTGTTCACATTTCCAATCTCAGCCTCTATTTTTATTTATTAATGTTGATTCTAGATAAAAAAATTGCAGTCTGGTTTTCAATTTGGGATGAAATATTAGTCTAATAACTGGTGAAGGAAGATGTGGACTGGTGTTTTGGGCATTGTGAAAGATTCCCTCTTTGAGAGAACTGTGCTATTCATATTTTAAAAGTGGCTGTTGCATAGGTTTAAAACACCTATAAGTTATTAGTTTTATTTTAAATTAACCTTTTCTCAAACTAAGGGATCATTTACATTGATCTCATCTGACAACCCATTTAAGATTGGAGTTATTTCTTACAAATTTCCACTACTGCTGCTATATGTCAGTAAACGAAATAAGAAGTCCATGAAAATACTGGTGCTATAATAATTCATTAGTATGAGTATTCAATCCTCTTCAGCATCGTCAATGGACCCAGCTGTGGAGCTGCTGCAGAGTCATTCTGCATCTTTTCCACAAGGGCCTGGCAGTCTTCAGAATCAATCTAGTCAGTACAGAGCCCCCCATCATAAAATATATGGACTTGCATGTCCCTTACACTCTTGCAAAACAAGTTCTGGGTTTAGCCCTTACCATAGCCATTTTTCACATTAATGTTTCAAATTTTATTAAATTCTAAGTGACTATGAAGTGTCTCCTTTGTATATCTGTCTGTTCTTTCCTTCATAACATGGTGATGTAACAATAACAGGAAGGGCATGCCAGAATTTCAGGACACTCTGAGATGCAATTCTCTGGTCCCCTAAGGCTGTAGCACAAAGTGGCCTGAAATCAACCAGAAATTCCCAGTGAACAGTTCCCCCCACATCTGTGGCGTAGAGCTGGCAGAGGCATCATAGAAACTTCATGTACTGTTCTCCCACCCCCACCGTAAGGAGAAGGAGGGGGAAGGAGAGGCACTGTATAGGTGAAATCTATTACAACTGATCCTCTGCGGGTGTAAGGGACCTTGCACCAGAAGCATATATTACAGCAGGACACTGCTATTGGGTCCTGCTCTGATTTAAATCATCGGGTCTTGGCAGCCCCAATTCCAGGAGCCACAAATTGCCCTTCTCCATTATGTCTGGGCACGTAGCTTGGATATAATGGAGAATTGAGGTGTGAAGGTCTAATTTCAAAAAGCGTCTTGCCTGTATATAGGATTCTGGTGAGAGGTTTTAAACTATCTTTCCCTGCCCCCAAAATGACCACAGAAACATTACTTTGGAATGATAGACATTCTCTAAGGGCATAATCCTGCAAACACTTAGGCACCTGACTATATTATGCATATGTGTATTCCCACTGACTACAAAGGGTTATTTCATAGGCACGAAGGGAATCAAATGCATACATATTTGGCTTAAAAGGGAAAATGGCCTAAAGAGCATGTGAACAAAAGGAAGTTCGTGCTTTTGTTTTGTTTCTGTTTTTCTTTAAAGAGCTATCCACTCCCCTTTAATATTCCTTTTGCTAACAAAAATGCTTACTTGGAGTTCAGTTACCCCACTTATGTCTATCTCTGCATTAAAAGCAGACTGGAGCCATGCTGACCTGTGGGGAACTCTGAGGGGGATTGTGGCTTTGGGAGAATTCCTCACAAAGATCCCTGGAGCATGAATGGCAGGCATAGCCTGCTATACATTTTTTCAAGGTGCAACATATTACCCCTGAAGTGCTGACCTTCCTTTGAGAGCTGATGGGATGGGGTAAGAGCCTCCTCCCACCTTCTCCCTCCCCACTTTGGAGAAGTTTTCACCCCAAGAGGTGGAGGCACTCCTGAGGGAATTCTGTGTTACTGTGCATGTGCATAATTAATAAGCCACACATATATTATTTTTTGTGCAGAAAAAAGCTTCTGCCAAAATGTTGCTGCAGTTCTGCCTTTTTCCCACCAGACGGCACTGTTGTGCAAGAACAGCAGCAACTCTGGGCTAGAGAGGGAAGAGAAAAAGCCTGCCTTCTTCTCAGTGCCTGTCAGGCCAGGTCAAGAGACAGGGGCGATGGGGAAACAGACAGCATGGGGTGCTGTGGGGTCAGACAGGGGCTTGTGGGTGACAACAGACTGGGGCAGGGGGTGAATGGGAGTGGAGGCACAGGGCCACATGGGGCAGGGAGGTGTAGGGCCACATGGTGTTGTGAGAGGGGGTGCAGAGTTATATAGGGACAGGGGAATGGCTGGGTGGAGACACAGACACATGGAGACAGGGGGCGTGAATACAGGGACACATAGGGAGAGGGGAGTGGCTAAGTGGGGGAACAGTGACACTTGGGGATGGGTGAGGGGTGAAGGGCCACATGGGGATAGGGGAAGTGGGTGTCTGAGTGGCGGTGGAGGGACGTGTGAACAGGGGGTGGAAGGACTCATGGGGTGCAGGAACACATGGGTACGGGGGTAGATGTGCCTGACTGAATGGGAGAGGCTAAGGGTCACCCAGGGTCTACCTTGGGAAACTCCCTAACAATTCTTCCCTACCCCTCAAAAAAACCTGTTCCACACTTTCCCCACCCCACACCCAACAACCCTCCAAGTTCACACCCAGGCTCCTTCACAGCAATTTACTTCCCTCTCCCTCAGCTCCTCCATTACCCCTGATTCCTCCAAGCCTTTGCACTGCTTTTGCGGGGTGTGGGAAATACAGTTCTGTACTGTTTAAACGAATTATTACTCTGTGTTCTGTATTAATATGCCTACTAAGGAATCTATTTGTCAAAAAAAAAAATTCCTGAATCTCTTTTGTTGTCTGTATTGTTACAGACATACTTGCTGACAGGTATTTGGAAATAAATGACCAAACATATTTGAAACGGGGGTGATTATTTTGTGTTATTTTGGCAATTAAAATAAGCAGAATTTTGCAGAATTTTAAAATATTTTGTGAAGAATCTGTAATTATTTTAGTGCAGAATTCCCCCAGGAAGAGGTGGGGGGAAGAGTTCCTGTGGTCGCCTGAATGCAGAAACTGAAACTGACAGAGAAGTGCCTGCTATATGTAAGAGGAGGAGGCTTCTTATGCTCTTTCCTCCTTCCCCATGCACTACTTGCGCAAGGGTCACTTACAATCCAGCTCATAGATGTTACGTACGGAGATATGCTTTGAACATCTAGGTATTGTGTCTGTGCATGCCAAAGAATCATAGTTATCCATTACAACAGATGTTTGATGGTACTTCTGTAATTAGAGCTCTGCAATATCATGCCAGAGGCACAGGTTTGATCTCTTGCTCTCTGAGCAGGCAGGGGATGGGAGCACTGCTGAGGCAGTGTGCAAAACCCTAGATGGGCAGGCAAAAGAATACTTTCCATTGCTCTGAAGTGGCCCTTATAGCTAATGAGGATGATATTTTGTGCTCTTATTGTGACTTTCATTTAAGGACCCCCAAGTGCTTTAGACATCATACAATCTCCTTGTGAAATGGCAAGTAAGGTTTACATAGGGATCCCTTCATCACCTACCTCTGGGTCGTAACACAGCAGCTGTCTAACAAAGCAGAGCAATTCTCCTCAGCTATTTAGAATGAGTGGTAAAGAAAAACATAAGTTCCAATTAAAGCTGCCAGGAAAATTAAAGTAGGCATGGCAGAATGTAACTATAGAACTTTTGCTGGGATTTGTCCAAGGCACTTCTGCCAACACCCTTACTCTTAGGGAAAGAGTCATGGGACCACAAGCTGCTGGGCCCTCTATCTTGTCCAAACACAGCACCTCCAACAGCACAGTGCCCCCTAATACACTGGTGGCTTATGGGTTTAGTAATTATGTGGGAAGAGTGCCACCAACTGACTGATCAGCAATGCAAAGCCTGGCACTACCACTTCCAGAAGTGCCAGAAAAATTATTTGAGCCACTTACCACCCAAAATGTAACAGACTCATCTAAATAAATAGGGAGTAGGATCTTTGTGTTGCCACCACTCATAGCTTCAGCCTCAGTTTAGGAACCCCTCAGAGGGCTCCACATGCAAGCTAATGAAATTTAGATGGATTTTCTCTTTCCCCTCAGGTTATTTAACTATAGAATCCACATAAGGTGCCCTATCATTATTAATAATATAACATATGTTAAATGCTCAAATCTTTTCCCCTAAAATGTACAAAATGATATCTGCTAGAGAAGAACACATAAAGAAAACTCATTAAGCTAAAAGTCCAGTGTGCCCTTTGTACCATTTCTTTATCACCACTGTCTCTCCTTTCTTCTCTGGCTTGTTCTCTCCATACCCATTCTTTTCCCCCTCAATTCTAGGTATTGTTTTTTCTTTATATTATTCTGTCTACTAATTGTCATCTCCTTTAAGCAGCACGATCTTCATTCTCATTTCTTCTGTCATCCTGTCCACCCATTGTTACTTTTGTCTCTGATGATTGTTGTGTGAATTACAGTAGTGCCTAGAAGCCAGGGCCCCATTGTGCAGGCACAACACAAACAGAGGAAAAAAGAGACAGTCCCTTCCCCAAAGAGCCTTGCTTCCTGTTTTTCCTTCTCTCTATCAATTTTCAGGTTAGGCTGCTTCTTATCTGAAGCACGTTGTCATCCCTAGTAAAAATGCACATATAGTTGCAAGGGAATTGTTGACCTATTTTTTTTCCCTCCAAATATATTTGCTTTTATCCATGTCATAAAGGGAACCAACTTTCTTGGGGGATTTTTAATTCAATTATAGGAGACACTTCATTTCCTTGTTTGTTTTCAGAAGAAAATAATTAGCAGACACTTCTGTTTTCCACATGGATCTTAGTTTTCCGCAAAGAAGATGACATTATACCTAGGCAAACAGCAAAAGATTAGCAAAACAAAGTCAAATAAAGTAAAACAAAGGAGACTTTCCTTTGCTTTGATAAACTCACCTGGCACTCTACAGTCTTTCATTTGCAACACAGTCTTTCCTTCCGAGATTATTTTTTATTAACCTAATTTAGCTATATACAGAATAATCAAAATAGTCTTACCACTACTACTTTATTTACAATTTTTATTGGCCTTAATTCCCTTGTGATTGCATTTTGGTTTAATTTGTATTAGAACCCAATGGGAAAATGTGTTTTAATTAATTTTTGTTAGGGAGCTTTATTTTACAGCACGCTTTGTTTTTCACTGTTTGGCAACTGCTCCCCCCACTACTCCTAAGGTCAGAATGATTTCAGCTTCAATAGCTATTCAAAGATATCTGATCAAAAGAAGTTTCATCTCTATGGGTGCTGGCTAGTGATAAAAAGGCACCAAGGGTTTCAATATAGACTAATCCTAATTCAGGAATGGATAAACAATCTCCTTTTTGGTGACAGATCAGACACTTGACTTTATCATTATTTATAGTACCATCCATCCTTCTCTTCCTTCCCAAACTGCTGGAGCACCATGGATGAAGATTCTGTTTATGCCCTTACGTGAAAAGTGGTTCTCCTCACCAATATGAATGGCATTTTAAGTAGGTGGAGAAAAGATCAACAACACTTCCATCCCCACGTCCTCTTGGCCCAGGCCTGTCTGCTCTCCACAACATGGCCAGCTAAGGTCAGATTCATAGGATACCTGCTCTATTGCCTTGCAGCTACCTCCAGTGGTTTCTCCACCTGCCAAGCTACAGGAGTTCCTGCCACAGTCCTAAACAGGGAAACAAAGATACCTGGCTCCTTTTTTCCCACCAGGCACTAAACAGGGAACAAGGATCCCAACAGCTTGTGTAAACTTTCCCCTAAGGCAGAGCATGGAGTAAAACTACTGGCTTCTATAGGAGCTAGGAGAATGGCTCTAGAACAGGAGCATCCAGAAGACGAGGTAAGGGATGCCATCAGGGATGAATTGAGGTCCAGTTGGGGATCAGAGGCTGAGGCAGGCTCTGCAGTTGTGAAGAGGCTGAGCTGGAGATGGGTGTGCTTGCTGCAGCTTTGAAAAGATGCTTCTGAGGTATAATGAAGTGGGTTGGTTAGAAAAAGAGAATGGATAAATTTGGAGATAACTGAAGGAAAAGAAAGAGCTGAGGAAGCTGGGCTGAGGGGGGAATGAATGAATGCACTGGGGAGCATTGTGAATGAATATGTATCATGACACATGACTCCCATGTTGCAGTATTGCAGGTCAATCAAAGGGGAATGCTATAGGATTTAGCTGCCCAGTAGCACCCCCTTTTGGTCAAGTGAGGCACAGCTGGCACTTTCGAGCTTAATTGCCTTCCTCTCAGTTGGTGCCCTCAGCTTTCCAGATCGCAGTCTATGCAGGAAATGGCCCTCTGGCCAAGAGAAAAACAAAAGTAATCCCTTCCAAGGTAGCAGAAGTCAGACTAAAACCACCAGGCTGGTTCCCCTGGAGTTCCAGCCCCCTACGGACCCTGCCTCAAGGATTTTCAAAGGAGCCTGGCCATCTCTATGGTTCCACTGTGAAACTAATCTCTGTCCTTTTCTAAGGCCCAAGTACCTATTAAGATATCAATTGACCCTCCTAAATCCTGCACCATCAAGCTAGTAGCAGCTTATTAACTATGGCACTGATGTGGCTAACTTCATTCTCTCTTAAAGGACAGGAAAACTTTGGTGCATCATGGGAGGTGTAGTCCATCCATGGTACCTGGTCCATAGAGGAGAATGGGGACATGAGGCCCCTGAACTTCAATTCCAATAGACATTGCAGCAGTTTAGGAGGACACAGTTAATGTGAACTAGCCTGAAATAAAACTTCTTGATTTAGTTCAACAAACCAAAAATCTTCTGATTCTGGTCAATCCGACACAAAACTAAATGTTTCATTTTGATTTTTGAGGATGGAGAATTGAAAAAGTTCAGTGAAAGAGAAATTTTCCCATGGGGAAAATTCTGATTTTGCAGAAACTGCATTTTCCATTGAAAAAAACATTTCAACAGGAAATTCCCAATGAATACTAATTAGTGTGACTAAGTGGGATGAATGGCAATGAGTGAGGGCTTATGTGCCTGAACTGGGAGCCCAGTAGTGAGTGAATGTTGAGGTAGGGTGTGAGACAAACAGGTATTAAAGGTGTGTGTGTTTGTGTGACAGAAAGCTTGGGGTGAGGAAAGTATATGAATGAGAGCAAGTGGGGCTGAGGAGAGAAGGAAGGGAGAGAGAGAGACTATCCCCATTCACAAAGTTAATGGGGTTTTGGCATGGTCACCTTTTTAAGCAGGTCACCTTCAACACATCACAGCAAATATTTTTGCAGTTTCTTTTCAGCTAATTAGCTTGTCTAGAAACAGGAGCCAGATCACTGGCTTACATAGCATGGTAGCCTCTGTGTAGTTTCTGCCTTTCTTGTTTACAATAAATAAATTTATTTATTTATTTTTGAAAAATCTGTATTGGGAGATTTAGCAGATGGAAAGCCACTCGAGTATTTTAGTTTATAAAGTGAAAAGGGGATGTATCAGGTTCTGTGTATTGGAAACAGATATGGCAAATCAGGTTATAACAGGAAACCAGAGGATCTAATCAGAATCACACTGATGGTATTTATATTAGACATTAGAGGTCAATCCTGCAAAGTGCTGATCACTTTCAATCTCCATTGTCTTAAACAGGAATTGAGGGCTCTTGGTATCTCAAGGGAGATGCTTAGCTTCACCCAGGACTGGACCCTATTATGGACATGTCTACACTGTGTTTAAAAACACATGTTGAGTAAATCTCAGAGCCCGGGTCTATGGACTCAGGCTCTTGAGCCTGAATGGCTTCTCTGATTTTTAGTGCTGTAACTTGAGCTCCACAAGCCTGTGTTTATATATCTGGGCTCTGAGACTTGCTGCCGCAGGTTTTAAAATGCAGTGTAGATATACCTACTGTTTCCAAGAGACCCAATGTTTTTGCTGCTGTAACATACACTTTCCATGTTCTCATTCTCATTGTCTTTCTCTCTGATTTACATTTTTCTTCTCACCATGTATATCACATCAATTCAATGAAATTTATCTCGATTCCTCTTTATTCTTTTTGCTTATTACCCCTTTTAAATTCTCGTTTATTTTTTCAATTTCTTTTGATTTGTTTGATGTCAATGTCCATATTCTTCATTGGTGGTTTCCATGGAGACATTCACTTCCAATCCCTTATGCTTTTTCTGAATTTTTCTTATTAATAAGTGATACAAGGATGACTTTTTAAAAATAGTTTCCATTTTTCATGAGCTTATTTACATTACATTTACAATTTTTTGTTCTGGTTTGCTAAAATAAATTGCCGTTTCGCGTTATAAATGACAACAATCACCATTTCATAGCAACAATTCAGGCACCTTATGGAATGGTGAAGAAAGAAATCCCAAACATTCTTTTAACCAATAGATTCTCAGTTGTGTGAACCACAGGAAAAGAAATGTCACTCCCTGGAGTTTTAAGAGACTGCAAAGCCTCAAGTTTCCAAAGGCTATGCAAGCTTGTTGTGCCCACTCTGTACACCACATTAAGAATAGGGGGAAACCACAGGAACATAGCTGGGTTCCAAACAACTGGTGTTGACTAACTATATACAAATGTACAAGCCCTTGCCACACATATATATATGCTACTGATCTGTTCAGTTCTGGTGGTTCTGCAATAGAGTGTTCACGACCTATTAAAGGAATACTATCTAATTGCTATAAACTACAAAGCTTCTCACTTTTTTTCACTGTAAGGTAGATACCATTCTTCAATACTTAATATTAAATCTGCAACACCAATTTCTGTTCATTAAAAGAGGACATGGATATCACGTCTGAGGGGAAAATAGTACTGGGAATCAGGCGAACTGGAGTATTTTGATTCTTCATCAGCCTCAGGCCAGCTAAGGCTTGGCCTGAGGCTGCCTAATCCTGGAGCTTCTACTGACCTTGCATGATTATGGGCAAATCGCTAAGATCTCTGGTCACCAGCTGCCCATCTGCAAAACTGATATTATTACTACTACTTACCCCCTCTTCTAAAGCCTTGGAGATTCTTGGATGCAAGAGAAAAGTTTTATTTTATGTTGTATCAAATTTTGAGTCTTGTTCTGTGTCATCAACTCTATTTTATCACTGGTCTCATGACTCTTGATGTTTTTCTTAATGCCCCAGCTCGTGGAGTCATGTGATTATATAAAAATCTCAGCTTTCGCTTAAAGTCAGTTTCTAGCCCTCATTATTGCAGAGAAAAGCTTGACAATATGACCTAAAAACATAAAAGAAAAAAGCAACTAAAAAGAATCCAAAACTTAAAAAAAAAAACAAAAAACCTCATGATTTTTTGGGGTTGACCCTTGAGGTTTTTTGGCAATATTGCACATACCAACAGTGAGCACAAAGTATTTAGTCAGGTGTGGTGAGAGTACTCTTACAGAGTCATGGATGATCTATCTTTACATTCAGAGGAAATTTTGCCCAAATAAAGACTGCAGGAGGGTCACACAAGTGTGTTATATCCCAGGTACGTCAGAAACCATTTGGAATTTTGTTCTGGATTCCACCTCAAGGGTTCTTTTTCCAGAGGATTTGTGCTGGTCTTGCCCCTGTATCTTTTTAATATTATGTTTTGCTCCTATTAGCAATGATAAAGAATCTGTTTACATTCCCCTTTACTGTCCATAGGGTAAGTTTGTTCTTGACAATTTATGAAATATAGTACTAAAATTAAAAAACTATATAAATGTTCACATTTCAGCCTTGGGTAACTCTGAAAAGGCAAAAACTTGTGCACAGTTAATGTAGCTGCACAAGTAGTAACAATGTAAGGAGCATGGGTGGGACTCAGGGGGCTGGCATTTCTTTTACTATCATCTTATGTAGACCAGCTCTGAACAGGACTGGCTGACAGCCTAGTAAAAATGCTTCTGCCTTGTCTATTGCTATTGTGATCCCACTATTGCTTGCACCAATGGCTTTAGATCAGAGGCAATACAGCAGTGTGAAATTTCTTTAAAAAGGCAAGCAAGCATGGGCAACAGATAAAGAATTATCAGGAAAGACAGCATAGGCAAAGACTTGATTTTCTGATGTTTAAAAAAACAAGCAAGAAAAAAGCCCTTTCAGCTCTTATTTATACATCATAAAGAAATGAAAAAGACACAAACCTTTGAGGTCATCTTTCAGCATTTTAAATTAAAGGGGCCAGATCCTGAGCTGGAATAAATTGGACATAGCTCCACTGAAGTTTCACTGGTTTATAGCAGTTCGGTATCTTGCCCTTTGTACAGGAAATGCTAGATCAAGTTGAAATGAAAGGTATTTGAGCTCAGCTGATTTCAAAGCTTCTCTTTCAGATCAGAAATCATGAGTGATCCTTAGTAATGCTGAAATACCCTCTGTTGAGTTTCAGGGTTCAAACTTATGTAATCTATACAAACAAGTTCCCAAATATTTTTGGACTGATTCTACTTGGAAAGAACTACATGCATTAGCTTTCAAAATGCAAGAGCTATACTATTCTCTGAGGACTGAAGCAAATATGACAAATTACCATAATTGAAAGAGGCTTGGGAAAATAGCTTGGAGGCTCAATTTTTCTCCTGAGGAAAGGAACGCTATTTTCATTGACCTATGGCTGTGAGGGACACAAGATCAAGGTTTATTAATTACAATATTATATAACAAATGTGTAGGATACCATAGACATTTCACTGAATGAGGGAATATATCAACTTCGTACTGGAGGAACTGTTGTGATATGGAGTCGGTGGTGCAAATGTTATAGGATTGTCTTGTTATGTTTTAGCAACACTCATTTCAGTGTACGATTATTTGAATGCTAAAGAAAAGTTTTAAGAAAATAGTACTTCATCTCATATCTACATTTTTATGTAACCTCCAAATAAAAAAATAACTGCTGCTGTCTGACTCTTAGTTTTCCTTTGCATGTATCAGCTGTCATTGCTGAACTCTAAAGTGACATGTTTCATGCTTGATTACCATTGATTGCATAATTCACTATCTATGACTGAAATACAAAAATAACAATTATCTTGGGAAACTCAGTAATCTCTGAGAAGCTTATTGAAAATTTGAAATTTGTTGTCTTGAAGACTGAATTTTCCATAATATTTGACTTCTCAACCTGACTTCATTTGGCGTTCACCACAACAATTAGTTCTTAGATCACAAATCCTTCTTTCTTCTTCCTATTCTCCATAATTGGCATGAGTGTATATTTTTTCCTCAGGATTGCTTTTGCCACATAGTTTTCCTTAGATAGGCATCTGTTTCCCCTGAAGTATTCCTCCTCCTCAGAGATTCTTAGATTTTTCTCCTCTGAGATATTCAATACTATTTATAAATTATGGCTTTCCTGCATGGTAGAGGGGATTGTAATAATTTATATGGAATAAAGGGCCCAAAGAGTCAAAGATGTTACTGTGACTTTGTCAATGTCCAACATTACAGTGATAAACAAGGGATTTGTTATACAGAGCCCTCAGGCTCCTTAGTAAAATGGCAAACTCACCATTAAAAATCTCTTTAAACCTTTTATTAAAGATGCAGAAAAGAAGGTAAACAGTTAAAGCACTGAAATGTAAAATGTTAGGTAAAGCTTTCATTTTAACCATAATCCTTGCTCCCTTTCCCTTCAGCTAGAGAGAATCTTTATAAGGAAAAAAAATCCCTTGTCTGACAGTCTCTTAGATGTTTGCAGTGTTGTTGGTCCCACTATATATGAGAGACCAGCAGGATCATAATCAGGGCTGGGTGAGAGGAAGCAAAAAAATGGGGCAGCATGGGGTGTGTGTACATGTAGGGTCACACTCTCCTCCTCCCAGATTTCTGACTTCCATTTAGCCCAGAGGTTTTCAAGCAAGCAATCTCCTCAGGGAACATCTCATGGCAGCTTGGCTTCTTGAGTAGGGGGCAGTTCCAAGGGGCATTGCCGGCCGGCACCAGGCTCCTTTGAGGGAGAGGAAAGAGCACATCAGGGCACATCTCAGAGCTGTGCCACCTTTCCTGTCTAGGGAGCGTTGGATGATGCAGAGGCAGCCCAGCTCAGGAAGTTGGGCAGAGAGGGCCACTGGGCAGCCAGCAAGCACCCTGGCTCCCACAGCACAGAGAGGCGGAGGCCTGAGGTGCTGGGGGGCTCCCACCAGCTTCTGATTCCCCATCTTCTGGCAGGAGGTGACAGTTCTCAAACTGTGAAGGGTGCCTCTCTACAGGGGCATGCCCCACAGTTTGAAGATCTCTATGTTAAATGGAAGGCAGAAATCTGAGGGCCAACTTCTGTTAGCTTGCTTGTGAGACAGGACTCTCCTGTGGAGAGAGAAACTTAGAGAGTAGGTCAGCCTAGGAGAGGCAGAGGAGTAATTAATTCAGCAGAGAAAGGAGAAACTGGGAGGACTGAGCGAGAAGCCAGAGACCTGAGTTCCAAAGAGGAGGGAGGCTGTGTTAATCACAAGTTGCAGAGAATCAGCACAAGAGGACTTGGAGATAGGAAGTGGCCCAGGGAAAAAGCACCACATCTGAACAGCCTGACTTAGCGGTTTAATGTATGTGCCAAATAAAGGGGGAGCCTAAGTTCCACTACCAGCCCTGAAAAATGGGCATGCAAGTTCAATGGAAGGAGTGTTGAGTCAAAGGTGGAGCAGAAAACCAACAGTGGGCTGGAAATAGCTCCAGGGGGGCTGAAGTCTCTGTTGTGTTGGGGTGTTTTGTGAATTTACAAGTTGGACCATTTGTTACTCCCAGAAAGGGATTGAGCTTTATGCAACTTGACTGGAGGGCTGTGTCAGACAATGGTTCTAGGTAGCCCTGCCCAGTGGGTGGAGCAGGCATCAAAGCCAGGCAATGAGAGTCTGAGGGTCTGAGGTTCAGGAGGGCTGAAGCAGTTCAGTCACAGGGTTGGAGCAAGGTCAGAGTAGGACAGAGACAAGGCTGGAGCAGGCTAAAATGGGGCTCATGCAAGGCTGGAGCAGGAACAGGAACTGGCTCAAGAGCAGCATGGGTGTCCAGAGAGTCTTTTACACTGTGAGGCAGCAGCAGGGTTCCTGGCTGAGTAGTGCTGTTGCTCATACTAACTTATAGCTTTGGCAGGGCTGGGGAAATACTTGAGCCTGGGGTCGTCTAACCTGGGGTCTGCTTAGGGATAGGCTACTGCTGCATGCCTGAGGGCTGAATCACTTCAGGCTCGGTTGGCATCACTTCAGGCATCACTTCAGGTGCAGTAATTCCTGCTCTTCCTATGCATTCTCCTTCAGTGCCTTGGGGCATAATGTGTTCAGGCAGTGCTCTTCCTCTGAGTGTGGCTCTTGAGGATGAATAATACAGTATAAGCACCAATTGGCCCAAGGGATTGGAGTCTTCTAGTATAGCTGAACCCAAGTTTCCTGTGTGGAAGTACATGTGCTATCCGGTGGGTCACTTAGCAGCAACATTAGTTAGAGATGGACAAGTCCATCCCCCTGTATGGACAGAGGACATACAGTTACCCAGTATTATTATAGTTGAAACACATTGCATGGTGTGTGAAAGACACACTGTGTGAATAACTTAATGAAAATGGAAAGATACACTCATGGGACTAAGATGGTCTCTTTACAAATAACACCATCTCCTTCCAATGGGAAAATGATGGCTTGAGAAGAGACTCAACAAGACAAATCTATACTTTCTCAATTCTCCTCAGACACTGAGGTGATTTTATGATTTTAATCCATTAAAATATTTTCCCTGTACATTGTATCAAACAAAGACATGTCTCTGGCTTGAGGAGGAAAGCTAGAAGGAGAATGCATGCTAATTAAAGCTCTAGGCCTTTAACCACCAAGGGTGAAACTTTATGCAAAAGATGTTTTCAGAATTTTTGCTTTTGACTTAGAAAAGCAAACACAATGTCTATGCCAGGGGCCAAGGACCACATCTGGGTGGGGAAATTGTATGCAGGGTTGGAGAAGGGGGTTGAGAGAGAGCGCGGGGTGTGGGAAGGGGTGCGGTGTGCAGGAAGGAGCTCAGGGCAAGGGATTGGGGCAGAGGAGGGGTGTGCGGTGTATGAGGGGGCTCAGGAAGGGGGTTGGGGTGCAGGAGGGGGCTCAGGACAGGAGTGCAGGAGGGGTGTGCACTGTGGGAGGGGACTCAGGGCAGGCGGATGGGGTGCAGGAGGAGTGCAGGGTGTGGCGGGGGCTCAGAGCAGGGGGTTGGGAGTGCACAGGGTACAGCAGGGAGCTAAAGGCAGTGGTTCAGGTGCAGGAGGGGTGCGGGGTGTACGAGGGGGCTCAGGGCAGGGAGTTGGGGTGCAGGAGGGGTGCAAGGTGCAGGCAGAGGGCTTAAGGCAGGGAGTTGGAGGTGGAGTGCAGGAGGGGTTCGGGCTCCGGCCTGGTGTCACTTACCTAAAGCGGCTCCGGGGTGGCAGCAGTGCACACTGGGGCCAGTGCAGGCTCCCTGCATGCCTGCCCTGGCCCTATGCCGCGCCGCTCCAGGAAGCGCTGCAGCCCCTGGGGGGAGGAGGGAGGAGGGCTCTGCATGTGCTGCCCTCCAGATACCTCCCCTGAAGCTCCCATTGGCCGTGGTTCCCTGTTCCTGTCCAATGGGAGCTGCGGGGGGCTGTGCCTGAAGACAAGGGCAATGCATAGAACCCTTTGTCTCCCCTCCCCTCCGCCCAGGAGCCGCAGGGATGTGGTACCAGCTGCTTCTGAGAGCAGCGCAGGGCCCACGGCACCACGGGGAGCAATCCCATGAGCCAGATCCAAAGCCCTGAGGGGCTGGATCCGGCCCACAGGCCGTAGTTTGCCCACCCCTGGTCTATGCCCTTGATTTTAAGTTCAACCATTCACAAAACTATTAATACATAAACCACAGCTATTGTAACTGAGACACCATTTTGATGGGGTTTTTTATACCTACTTGTAAATCTACTATTACTATTATTTTTGTATCCCAATGGTGACAAATATATTATTAATTTGTATTTTACAGATGTCCAGAGGCCCCAATAAGACTAGGGTCCCTGAATACTGTATCCTATATTTCCCCTTGCTACAATTATTCTAACCAGCTTTTTTCAAGGAAAGAGACATTCATGTACTTTAGGCCCCAAATTTGGGTTTTATAAAATGTAGTATGAACAGAAATGTTTTCGTGATTTTCTTTTTCAATTTGAAAGGAAAGTTTGTTTACAGTACACTGTAGCCTTGCAGGTTTTGCACTTCTGCACTAGTCTATGGGTTTTCATTCATGGTATCTTCATGTAGTGATTATGGATGAGAGGGAAGGAGGTACATGAGAAAAATGTGTGGAGCAGCTTTTCCATGCATTTGTGATTGCTTAACACCCTTGTGATAACTAAAGCAACTGCCTACATGGAAAAGGAGTAGTATGAAAAAATTTATTTATAACTTCCTTTAATGTGATTTAGCAAATGGAAATAAGGAGCAAGTGCAAGCACTATGAGATCAACAAGGTACCCAGAGTCCACCAGTGGTCCATGAACCACAGTTTCAGAACCTCAGAACTGGCCAGACACTGAGCTATAATTCCAGTTCCCACACTAGCAAGTGTAGCTGTGAGCAAGGAGTTGTGACTTAGGGAATCTATTTATGTACAATTTATGAATTCTGTATGAGTATGAACTCTCTGTATCTATCTTTATCAAACTACAAACTCTATTTGGACTGTAAGGCTAGTCTGCCTTCTTTTTACCTCTGTTTTGGGATGAAATTCCAAAGGGTGGGGACACAGAGCTAAAAATGGAAGTTTGTTAAACCTGAATCTTCTCTTTAAGTGGAAGTACCCTTAAACAAAGAAGTTGGCCAAACCAAGAAAACTGGTTCTGAAAGGTGAGCTAGTAAACAGGCAACAGATCACCTTATGGGAAACTTTGAACACCTTAAAATGCTGAAGTGGGGGGAGGAGACACATGACAGAAGCGACTGAAACTTTATCAGGGAGGACTCTCTCACCAGTCATGTTAGAGAGAGAGTGAGGAAGAAGAGACCAGACAAAGAAAGCAAGGCTGTGCAAGGGGAGAAGTGAGAGAATCCTGGACAACCTGGAGGCCTCTTACTTAAGTCCACAGAATGCTCCAGAGTGATGAGGAAACTGAGACAGGGAAAGGTGTGTAGGTGTTCTGTTTCTGTCTGAATCTGTATGTCTCTTGTGTGTCCAAAGAAAAGAGTAATTGTTTTAGAAACCCTTTTGCAAAGTCTGCATGTTATGTACTTCAGCTATCACATGACCCTAGAGAGGTAACTGTAAACCAGTGTGCCGACAGGGCTGAAGTTCTGGGAAAGGCTGTGCTTAAGTTACTTGAGTGTCCTGGGGACTCATCACTTTTCCTGCAAGTGTAGGGCAGCTGGACTGTGAAGTCCCACTTCCATGAAAGGATACCTGACAGAGTCTGTGCCCAGGAAGTGTGCCAGAGGGACTAAAGAAAGACAATGCTGGAGCCTATCTAGACCAAAGGAAGATTAAACATACATGGGTCCAGCATGTGGGATCGAAACACAGCAGTGTGGTGCATGGCCAAATAGAGGAGCTCAATGAGGGCTGTAATAGGGCCATTTACAGATACTCTACCATGGAGCTTCTGTCAGGAGAAGGTAACTGATCGCTCTGACTCCATAGGATACCTCCCAGGGGAAGTTGGTAGGGAATTGTACAATACACCTCCAGATCTCTTGGCCATCCTCTGCCCAGTTGATTGCACTCAATTTTCGGGGCTTTGTCAGTTGACTATGAGCCCCATGACAGGTCGTAGGCAGAGAGCACATTATGCAATATCAGCCTCATGCTAGCAGGACTTTCCAACGCTGGAGGTGCACAGCTGACATAACCTGGACTGAATCTGACCCACTGACAAGGAACAAATTCAGAACTGAGTATTAAGGCTTCATTGCCCAAGCTTGGTGGAAATGTAAATAAGATAGCATAAATGGGGGCAAATAAATGAGATTTTAAACATTTTTTAGTTTTAATAATTTAAATGGTTAATATCATGGGTAAGATATTTAATCCACCTGCACAAGATTTTTAACTTGGCAATGTCTCTTTTTAAAGTAACTCTTACACCATAGCATTGTAGTATAGGAATTCAGATGATAAACCAGAAGTTTTTGAAAAAGGTAGGCAATTATTTCTCTGCATGCAGAAATCTTTGCTTTAATACTTATTACATTAAGTATTTGTACAGTTCCTTAAAGAACCAATTTTATATCTGGCAGCTTAAGCTCTTACCTATAAAGGCAAAATGACAAAGTAACCCAAGAGGTAATGGAAAAGAAAAATATTACACCTTCCTTAATTAGTCATGTTGTGTGTGTGATCTTCTCTCAGGAGCTAACATTCTGTTGTAAATTTGCTCTTATAGGCTAGCATGATCAGGATTTGCTTACTGGAGTATATTGTCTATTGCCACTTTAAAATTCTAGCAATCTGATTACCTCCCAAGTAATGATGGGCTTGTCTACACTTATACTGACATAACTATGCTCTAATGTAGATGTACTTATACCAACAGAACAATGCTTTTGGAAGTATAGTTTTGGTGTTTCTTGGGGAACTGCTGTAAGCTATTCTGGCAGAAGCACTTGTATGCCAGTGGAAGCTGCACCAACACTAGGAGAGTATAGCTAAGCCAACAAAGCTTTCTCAGTGTAGCCAAGGCCATGGTAAAGGTACAAGGTTGCTATATTGAGTTTAGATAGATCTAGAAGGCAGACTTCTGAGGGTGTTTTCCTAGCACAGGGTGAAACATTGAAAAAGGTACCATGTGCTTTGATTCTATGTCGAACAGAGATCCCCCTGTGTGAATCCCCTTGCAGAGCTGGGGTCAAAGAGATAAAAGACAAAATTCTACTCCCATATACACTGGTATAAATCCAATGTAAACTTCAATGGAGATGCGCTGGATTTACACTTGTCTAGCTGAGAACATATTTGACCCCATTAGTTTGTTTTTGCTTACTGCTTTCCATTGTACTTCTCTTCTGTGCTGTATGTTGTGCTCCCTGTAAAACAAAAGGTAATACAGAGGTTATATGTCAGTAACACAGGCTAGTTACTTCAGGCCAAATTCTATCCTTGGTTACTTGAATGCAAATCAATAGTATTAGAGGCAGAATTTGCCCTTGAGCGCTCAGTTCTCTTAAAAATATTTTGCAGCTTCCCTGATGACAGCTAAGAGATCAGCAAGCCCCAATAGTATAGTTACCTATATTCAGTATTCCCTTCACAAATGTAGTGTAGGATTTGCTTATAAAAAGATGCTCATTGTTCACAGAAGCAATTGAAATTTTCACAGTTTTGCATAGTACAGGTGTAGGCAAAATGTTATTTGAAACCTCATAATTAACCGTATCTTTTATTCACACTATCAATTAGCAAGATGCTTTTAGATAACAAGATAGTGTTACCCAAGGTGTTTTGATTTTTTCCAGGCATTAAAAAAAAATATGTAATTGCATTATGGCAGGTTAATGCAAATTAACATTTCTGGCCATCATCATGGTCAGTGCAGTGGAGCACTAAAAAGCATTCAAATCCTATGCTATTTTGCCTTGAGCACAGAAATAAATCAACTCTCCACTGTAAATCTTTCATAATTAAGTTATTTTTTTTGTCTTTTAATCTCCTGCTCCGAGAGCCATTAGTGATTTAGAACTGAGACACGTATAATCTGTAATAATTCAGTTTATCTGGTTTTAAAAGAGCATTTGTTTTGTTTTTAATCTTAAGAGAATCTGTTTCAGCTTAAAACTGTGTGAGATAAGTAGTCATGTTGAGGGTGGATACAATTTAATTTACATTAAACAATTCTTAGCCCAGTATTGAGCCTTTCATCTGTTGACTTGATGCAATCGCATAGCTGAAGAACAGCAGAACATATAAAACTTGTTGGAGGGCCTAGGTGGTTCAGGGACTCATTTATTGATACATTGCTGGTTCCTATGCTAGCTTGGTATCAGAAAGTTGTTAAAATCTTTTTACTGTTTTGTGGGTTGGTAGTCTCAGTCCAGTTCTTAGTGGACACTTGTCTCAGGTAATTGGGAATTTCTTGAATCAAAGCCCTGAGTCTTGTCCTGTTAATGAGTCATTGGTAATTACGCAGCCGTATTGAACATATCTGGATTGACTAAACACCCAAAATCCCAGACTGGCATGCACTGGTTTCACCACAAAACCTGCATTGCAATCTCTTAGCTATTCAAAAATCTTCATAAGGACTCTGGAGGGGATAACTTTACATACATCAGAAAACGATCACTACAATTGGTACTAACTGATAGGCTTAGTAGAAAGACCAAAGATTTAAATGACATGTTTTGTTTGATATTTGTAAATAAGCACATAACATTAAATTACATAAATATATTTGTAGTGGGTAGCTTTTCAGATCAGTTTTTCAGCACACTCAATGTTACCTCTGCCCCATTCCTCAAATGGCTTTCCCACTGTTAATACCCACAGTTACTTCTGTGTCTTAGCTGAGTTGCAGCCAGTTACTTTTCATCCAGATACCTCTTTAAGATCAGATCCTGGAATGAGTTGCATGCAGGTGAATCTCGGCATGTACACAGGACTCCACTGAAGTCAATGGTCTCCATGTAGGTGCAGGGGTACATCCACATGGAGTTCATTGAAGGATCAGGGTCTTAGTCAGAGACTGGAAGAATACTGAGGCTATCAAATTTGATTAAGGATTATCACTCCTGTTCCAAATATCACAAACATTGACAATCTTTTCACAGTCAGGTAAGAGCTAAGGGCTTCGCTAGACTTGGCTGGTAAATTTTTGTTGAACTACAACTGAAAGAAAACAAGCCATCCCTATTCAAGATAACACTGAGGTCACAATAGGATGTAAGCATGCACCTAAAGTTGAACATGTGCTTAAATGCTGTATTGAATAGTGAGGTTTTCCTGAATCTGTGCCCAAATCAGGACTCGTCATAATTACACATCTGAGGACCCTTGGGAAGGAAAAGCAATTGCCTATAACTACCCATTGGGACTTCCCTGAGAAGAAGTGAATTCACTGCAGGTGAATTTACAATCTAGTAGGATACATCAGCTGAGTCTGGAGTTCCACACTGGCAACAGTCATCAGTCTACAGACCTTTCTCATGTCACTCTAATTTCCAAAGATTAACAGCCAGTGCTGTCTCAGTTGTAAATCCGGATGTGACAGAAATCACAGAAACCTGTAGGACAGAGAGACACTCAAAACAATTGTTGCCTTAAATTACGTGTTAAAACAAGAAGTACAAGTAGAAAATTAATTTAACTTTCAAAGGAAACATTTATCAAAAATGGTCAGTTTCTTTTTAGCACAAATCAATCAAAATTCACAATTCTTAAACATTTTTTCCAATATAAATCTGTGAAATTTTGAATTGAATAAATTCAAAGAAACATGAGAATCTCTCTTTTTTTCCTCACATGAATCCTTTTGAACTGAAATGGATTTGAATAGTCCTGGCAAGTAGATTCATGGCAATGGTGCCCTTTAATTAACATCTGGAACACATGC
Source organism: Gopherus flavomarginatus (assembly GCF_025201925.1). Classification (NCBI taxonomy): domain Eukaryota; kingdom Metazoa; phylum Chordata; order Testudines; family Testudinidae; genus Gopherus; species Gopherus flavomarginatus. The sequence goes on along the minus strand of NC_066617.1, from coordinate 181,885,446 downwards.
ATATGTATCACTTATGTTTGTCTCCTGTTGTACAAGGTGGTCATGCTAGTCAGATGGCACAATGTCAGTGATCATAAACCATCTGCAAAGGAAAAAGTGTTTATTGCCAGTGATTTCACCTCAAGTGAAATTTTCTTAAGAACAGACTTCATATTCTGGAGAAGACTTGAAAAAGAAGAAAATAAATTTAGACAACAATTTCTTTGGTGCTCTTTTTGCAATCATTGCAGTTATCCTTTTTTAAAAGAAAAAAACCAAAAATATCCCCCATTTGAATCCTATGTTGTCTTGGTCTTTAATCCTGCAATGAAGTATTAAACTAATATTGTAACATCACATCCAGGCCTATAGTAACACTTGATTATTACCTTTATGCAGGATCAAAGAGCAGAAGAAGCTGGAATATTACGGAGAAACACCAAGGGCCTGATTATAGCTATTTAAGTCCTGGTTCACTGGGGAGCAGAGGGACATTGGTGTGGACCGGAAAGGGAGCCTGTAGTGGTGTGGCTGCTCACTCCAGCAGAACAGGGGTTAAAAAGCAGCCCTGGAGAGGGCAGTGGCTGGGACAAAAAAAAGTGAGAGCAGCTGAGCTAGCTGACCAGAGGTGTGGCCAGCTCAGTTAGGGCCCAGCTGGCCCTGATAAGAGGACTGGAGGCCAGGAGCTGGGAAAGTCTCACTTCAGCTGCTTGGGAGCAAAGGGTACCTGAAGCAGAGCAGTGGTGGGAAAAGGCAAGAGGAGCTGGGGAGCTCTAGCCTGGCAACTCCCTAGGCTAAAGGCCTTGTTGAAGGCCAGCAGAGGTACTGGGGCCGCAGAGATACAGCCTGGTAATAGGTAGAAGCAGCTGGTCCAACCCCCTTGCCAATGATGAGTGGCCATTACAGACTGTAGTCTGCCCCAGGGAACAGAGGCTAGATGATCACTGGCAGTAGCCACTGAGGCAAGGTGGGTATAGAGGGTTGGGGGTTCCCCTGGGAGGGGAGACACAGAATGCAGGGTTATTGCTGGGACAGAACCCTGAGAAAAAGGTCACTGGAGTCCAGGAGGGACACAGAGGCTCAGGCAGGGGAGACACCAGCAGGCAGAGGGTGCTCTGAGAGCTGGAATTGAACTAATTCCTGAGGTAACCAGCAGGAGGTGATGCATTACTGAGTCCACAATCTGCTACAGAGCCCCTTTCCCTTCTAACACATCTACATAATGAGTGAGCAATCTTAAAATGTTGCTTCAGGTCCATGATCATAGGGGAAGAGTAGAGTATGTTCATAACACTCATCACTCCAGAGAAGGTGGGTTGGGGGACAGGGAATGGCCATAACACATCTCCATTATGTACCACTGTGCTTTACACTTTTATTTTTGTATATATATATATATATCTTGGGCTTCTAGGGAGCATGCTCCCTACAGTGTCTCTCTTTTAAAAGAAAGCATTGTGCCTGCTTTTACAGTCTGTAATGCATCCAGCCTCTACCACTAAGATAACATACCTCTTCTTCCCTCAACTCATCTCCTGTGGTTCTGGCACTAGGAGTCTTACTTTGGGCTAAATCACCTTTCAAAATGAGCAAATATGTGCTTTGTCATGGCTCTTGAACTGCTGGATGAGGATGGAACAGAATGTACTATCAATTATTGTCTCATCTGAAATAAAAGCAACTATTTTTAAAGATTAGGAGAAAATTAATTGATTGCTGCAGAACCTCCATTGTCAGAAGCTGAGCCATATCAGATGGTTTAAACTACTCCATGGTATGGAGTGTAGTTAAGTCTATTCAGGGTCATTCTCTCCATTTAACACTTCAAAGATGAACTTGACTGAAACCTCCATTTGGCCACACTCCACGTTTATATCATCCTTTCTATACACAGTCGTAACTCCTACTCATTTCAATGGGTGTTATGGTTACAGCTTGAGAGGAGATTATAACTCAGAACAGCCACATGGCAGCTCTAATCAAGTTTACTTTGGAAGTGTTAAAAGTGTGGAGTGATGCTCAATCTATGCAAAGTAAAGCTCCTGGGAGTTCTGTGCATGCAATGAAAGGAAAATATAGTCTTCTACAGATGGAGGAAGCAAACTTATTAGGAATTAATAACAGTCTCAGTTCCAAGAAAATAGGCAAAAATAATGCACTTAGTCCATATCTGTATAGCAAAATGTACTTAACAAGGAGGTCAGAGGGAAATGATATACTATGCAATTAACGACTTATCAATCTTGCAATACACAGGTAAACACAGCTCCAGTTTAATAATGAACAAATCTTCTGATACAAGAAATACATATATAGAACTCCTATTTGTATAATTCAGTGGGGATCTTATTTATATTTCTTGGAATAGTTTGTTTTGCAGTTCTGTACATAGGTTTTAGAAAAACTCAATACCCTTTTTCCCCTACATCTTTCTTTAGATTGTTCTTTTGGTCTCCTACTATTGAAAGCTATAATATGGCTCTGCTGTGTACAATGTGATATTTAGCACTAATTTGTGACCCACTATATGCAGATAAAACAAAGCAGCACCAAGGTTCTTTGCTAGCACCTCTGAGTTGCACTGTGAAGGGAGATTGTAATGAATACCTAGCTTAGTTAAGGGCAAAATATATATTGTTACCTGTTCAGGTGTCAGGTCGTCTGTATAGAATGATCTCCAAAGATTTGGTTAGTCCAGGACATGTGCCTTCTGATATGATCTGTGACATGCTGATTCCTGATACAAATAGCTTGAACATTGTATACTGCAAATGACTTCAATTTTATGTTCTTTCCAGAAAACAGCCCCCTCTTAAAGCATATCAGTGAGGCACATTTTATTTTAACTGTTATATTTAAACTCTGCAGAATACTCTAACATTTAACAACTACCTTTTTACACCAGTGTATTTTCTGGTGCCTTCTTTCAGGTTCAAAGTTCCCATCCAGCATAGATTAATACCCTTGCCTTTGATTATTTGCTGGGCACAAACCAAGTCTCTTATTGTTTTTTCCCTTTCCTATTTCCAAAGTCCCTTTTCTCAGCAGTCCTGGGGTAAATGATCAATGTTGCTTATAAAATTTTAATATTTAGCAAAGCAGCACTTAGAAATGCTTGAGACAGGATGTGGTTTCACGGAACTCCCATCATCAAAATCGAATATCCTGCAAACTTGCAGTACCTGGCACCATCCTCTAGATTTATGCTAATGGACTTCCTGGTCTTGTGGCCACAGAAATACACCAAATAGGTACAAAACCCCCCCTAAGAATTCAGTGCATTTTTTATTTCGGCCCTACACTCTGGTGTTACAGATAATTGTGAGCAACATGTTTGCCTCTTGAGAAAGTCATGCAATAAGAGTCAGGACAAATACAAAATGTGGTCAATAAGGGCAGTGCTCCCTAGTGGATAGATCTCTAAATTAAACTCAAGAGATCTGGATTTTAATCCTGTTTCTGCTAGTGTCCCAATGAGTGACATTGAGCAAATCACTTCCCCACCCTGTGCCTCAGTTTTCCTATCTGTAAAATTGGGATATTGATACTGACTTCAATTGTAAAGTATTTTGAGGTCTATTGATTAAAAGCACTATACACACACACACACACACATTTGTATGCACAAATACAAGGAGTAAGGGGAATTAACAGGAAGAACTGGAAGTTTTCACACACAGACAAGATAAGTTGTAACTTACCGGTAACTGGCATTACAAAGTCTTTGTGGGATAAATCTCATGGCTGAAATATTGGTATAGAGGGGTGTAATGTATTTGGGAAAGACAAGCAGGAAAAAAAAGTGAGGAAATATTGCATTATAACTCAAGAATACATGTACTAGTTCTGAAGTCTAGAAGGAGGTGAGAAGTAAACCAGTTGAATGTCTCTGTGGGTAAAGATACAAGGGGAAAAATAGGAGTGACATCATGGGAGGGGTGTACTATAGACCACCCAGACATTTGTTGGAAAACACAAAATTTCCAATAAGCCCTTGGAATGTATTTTGGACAATTTCTTGTTGCAGAAAGTGGAGAATGTAATCAGGAGGTAGGAAGGGAGCCATTTTACACTTGACTCTGAGGGAGGAATTGGTTGTGAATCTGAAGGTGAAAGGTAATTTGGATTAAAGTAATCATGAAATGAATAGATTTCATGTTTCTAAGGAAAGGAAGAGCAGAGTGATGACAATTGGCTTCAAAAAAGCAGACTGTAACAAACTCAGAGAACTGGAAAGCAACCCAGGGAAGGAAATCTAAGAGATAAAGGAGTTCAGGAGAGCTGGCAGTTTCTTTAGGAGACAATATTAAAGACACAACTGCAAACTATTGCTATGCAAAGGAAAGATAGAAAGAATAGTAAGAAGCCAGTATGGTTCCGTCAGGAACTCTTTAATGACTTGAAAATCAAAAAAGAATCCTACAATAGAAACATGGATGAATTGCTAAAGAGGAGTACAAAAGAATAGCAGAAATGTGCAGGGATAAAATCAGAAAGGTTAAGGCACAAATGAATTATACCTAGCAGGAGATATAAAGGCAATAAGAGCACCTTCAAGAGAATGATGAAGGAAAGAGTAGGTCCTCTACTTAGTGGGAAAGGAGAGATAATAACTGATGACATCAAGAAGGCTGAGGTGTGTAATGCCTATTTTGCTTCATTAAAAATATTAATGGTGACCAGGAACTCAACACAATTAATTTTAAAGATGAGGAAGAAGGACAAACCCAAATAGGGAAAGAACAGGTTAAAGAATATTTAGATATGTCAGAGGCATTCAAGGCAACAGAGTCTGATGAAATTCATCCTAGAGTACTTAAGGAACTAGCTGAAGCAATCTCAGAACCATTAGCAATTATCGTTTAGAACTCACGGAGGAGGGTGAAGTCTGGGACGAATAATTCTCATTTTTATATATAATTTCCAGGAGATGGGAAAGAAAAGCCTCTGTGGAAAATGACCTATTCTAAACCATGTTAGCAAATTAGAACTGAAAATCATTCAACTGCTACTGTAGATGAAGCAAACTATCTTTGACTCCATTTGGAGAAGGCATGATAGAAACGCATGTAGTGGAGTCTTTTGCCAAACTTGTGAAGCGTGCAGTTAAGGAAGGATGCATACACATGTATGTGAGAGACCATCTTAGGCCCCAACCCTGCATAAGAACATAAGAACGGCCATACTGGGTCAGACCAAAGGTCCATCCAGCCCAGTATCCTGTCTACCAAAAGTGGCCAATGCCAGGTGCCCCAGAGGGAGTGAACCTAACAGGTAATGATCAAGTGATCTCTCTCCTGCCACCCACCTCCACGCTCTGATAAACAGATGCTAGGGACACCATTCCTTACCCATCCTGGCTAATAGCCATTAATGGACTTAACCTCATTGAATTTATCCAGTTCTCTTTTAAACCCTGTTATAGTCCTAGCCTTCACAACCTCCTCAGGTAAGGAGTTGCACAGGTTGACTGTGCACTGTGTGAAGAAGAACTTCCTTGTATTTGTTTTAAACCTGCTGCCTATTAATTTCATTTGGTGACCCCTAGTTCTTGTATTATGGGAATAAGGAAATAACTTTTTCTTATCCACTTTTTCCACATCACTGATGATTTTATATACCTTTATCATATCCCCCCTTAGTCTCCTCTTTTCCAAGATGAAGAGTCCTAGCCTCTTTAATCTCTCCTCATAAGGGACCCGTTCCAAACTCCTAATCATTTTAGTTGCCCTTTTCTGAACCTTTTCTAGTACCAGTATATCTTTTTTGAGATGAGGAGACCATATCTGTATGCAGTATTCAAGATGTGGGCGTACCATCGATTTATATAAGGGCAATAATATATTCTCAGTCTTATTCTCTATCCCCTTTGTAATGATTCCTAACCTCCTATTTGCCTTTTTGACCGCCTCTGCCAACTGCGTGGACATCTTCATCATATTGTATGTATAGTTGGGGTTATTTTTCCAATGTGCATTACTTTACATTTATCCACATTAAATTTCATTTGCCATTTTGTTGCCCAATCACTTAGTTTTGTGAGATCTTTTTGAAGTTCGTCACAGTCTGCTTTGGTCTTTACTATCTTGAGCAGTTTAGTAACATCTGCAAACTTTGCCACCTCACCGTTTACCCCTTTCTCCAGATCATTTATGAATAATTTGAATAGCATTGGGCCTAGGACTGACCCTTGGGGAACACCACTAGTTACCCCTCTCTATTCTGAGAATTTACCATGAATTCCTGTCCTTTGTTCCCTGTCTTTTAACCAGTTCTCAGTCCATGAAAGGATGTTCCCTTTTATCCCATGACAACTTAATTTACGTAAGAGCCTTTGGTGAGTGACTTTGTCAAAGGCTTTCTGGAAATCTAAGTACACTATGTCCACTGAATCCCCTTTGTCCACGTTTGTTGACCCCTTCAAAGAACTCTAATAGATTAGTAAGACATGATTTCCTTTTACAGAAACCATGTTGACTATTGCTCAACAATTTATGCTTTTCTATGCACCTGACAATTTTATTCTTAACTATTGTTTAGACTAATTTGCCTGGTACTGACGTTAGACTTAGCGGTCTATAATTGCCAGGATCACCTCTGGAGCCGTTTTTAAACATTGGCGTTACATTAGCTAACTGCAAAACCACATATATGTGTTTAAATTGACATACCCACCTGCTAAATAGTCTTTTTTCCCTGGTTAGGCACAATTTTTAATTGTATCCAAACAAGAAGAAATATACCTACCATGTGAAGGAGGTGCTGAAGTAATCCGCACTAGAGGGAAATTGATTATGATTCAGTAAGGTTGTGTGCAAGAAAAGCATGTTGATTATGGTCTGTACTTGTAGCATAGCAGCCTAGCTTGTGTCCTAGCCAGTCTGTCTCTGCGTTTATCCTCGCCCTTCATGTTCCATACAGCTAAATAGCAAATGGACTCATGCTGCAAGGTGCTGAGTGCCTCTTTTGAAGCTCTACTTACCTGATCAAAGTGAATGCTAATTCATATTGCTGCACATATTGCAAAAGGTGCTTAGCAGCTTAAAGGTTCAGGCCATAATTAGGCAACAATTTTGTAAAGTGTTCCTTTTTTCATCAGCTTTAAAACTCATTTACTTCACTTGAACATGTGTCAAAACATGCCAGACTATGAGCTTGGTCTCAAGATCATTTCAATCCATGACTCCATTACTCTTACAGCTTCCTTTTTATTGAATGATTGTGGTGCATTTTATATTCATTTTTATTCTCTCTCTCTCTCTCTCTCTCTCTCACCAGTTTAGGTTAAGTTTAGCTTTTTTCCACCCAGAGACACTCGACTTTTTCTATGACAGAAAATGTGGTTATTTTGAACATATTGAAAAATCTATTTTCCTGTTTATTTTTCTTAAGGAAACAGAAAAAATAGTTTTCAGAAGAGCTCATCATCCTGAGATGCTTCTGTCTGCTAGAAGAAAATATGCAAATCTCTTTAAATTAAATATTTGATTGAATATCATAACATAAAAGACGATAAAAGGCAAAAAAAAGAGGACAAGTAAATCACACCTAGAAACAAAAGAATAATAAAATTATTATTATAAAACTATGAAGTCCTGCTGGAGGTAGCACAGAAGACGTTCTTCACCTCCAATGTTATTAAACGAATACAGCTAATCACTGTTGACTAAGGTGTCTAAACACTTCTGAGAATCAGGGCCTACAACACTAATAATTGCCTCTAACTCACTTAACCTCCATATACCTACTTGGAACAAATGATGATATGGGAAGTAACATTGCCTATGTTATATTTATAAGTCTAGAAACTTTGTATTAACCTCATAGGAAAAATTTAGCTCTGAACCTTATCCTATTTAGTGTTTGTATAAATATATGTGATTTAGTAGTTCAATAGAGTTTGCGATTAACTAGAATGTCTATCAATACAAGGCTTAATCCTGGCAACATTACCAACCAAAATTCTGGTTGACTTCTGACAGAGTTTTGCCTTTGCAAGGGATTCAGATGATAGTCCAAGATATGTAGTCAGAGGTGCTCTGCATTCCTTCATGTCCAAATATTATGCCTGAATAAACACATGAATACTAAATGCTAGTTTTTATTGTTATAATGATTAAGGGCTTGTGCCCGCAGATCTTTATCAGGCAAAACTCTGATTTCAGTGGGAATTTTGCCAGAGTAAAGACAGAATCAAGGCCTAAGTGAGCGCTCTTCAATCTTATTACACCTGCTTCATTTGCTGTTGTTTATATGTTTTGGTAGCACCAGATGGAAGCAGCTCCTATCCAGGCCAGACTTGCTGCAATAAAACAATATGTTGTTGGGCTTGTGTGGTGCTACTATACCATTTACAAACTGGCAAGGATCCGCTTACTTATCTACCAGAATGACTCTGTAGTAATTAGAATTGATCTTCTTTAAAGATGAGCGCATTGTGATCACCTAGTGGGATTTCACATAGGGAAAAAGAAAAGTGGCCACATTTTAAGAAACTTTTTCTTTATGTAAACACTTTCATCCACATCTGCCATTCTTGGCCCTGTTACAGGACAAAGGTCTCTTCAGCATTGCTCCTGTCCAATATACTGAAGGCTTTGGCTATGTTAAGCAACTGGAGGTTGGCAAGAGCATGACACTATTAGCCAAGGCTGTCTCTGAAGTCTCAGCTGACCTTAATTCCAAGGTTGAACTTGCCAGGGACTGTCATCTTCCTGATTCCCTACTGGCAACACTCAAAGGTTCTCTGTCAAACTGACAGTGAGGTAGCGACTCAGGCTTCTAGGTCAGTTTACACAAATGCATCTTATCAAATTTGTCACAATTATGGAAGGATACAAATCTAGAACAGGATACTTAAGATATTAATGCTTTTTATTTCTGAAGTAAGTGTATAAGGTGGGGGTTTTATCTGCATTTTTTTTAATTTATTTTTTTGCTGCTTCTGTCTTGTATCAAACCATCTGGTTTATGCAAATCTCAGAACAAGGTACTAACAATGGCTGTTAAAAGTATGAGTAGTTGGCTTTCCTGTTTGCTTTATTATTACTCCACCTACTGGAGTTGTGCTAAAATGAATATCTAGTTTATTCGTGATTAAAAAAAATACTGAGAAGTGAAAACTATCCCATAACACAAGCACTGAGTGGTAAATAATACAGAAATTATGGGGAACATCAGTTCTAAGGAATAAAAAATGGTTCTTTATGGTGCTGGTACAGGCTGATGATGCGTTTCTTCTTTTCTGTACATAAACATTAGATATTTTTTATTGAAAGAATATCCCTAAAATGTAGCAAGAGAGGAGCAGATATGACAAATTTGTTCATATGTTTATAGCCATTCCACTGTATCTGTACAGCACTGTATTAATATATCACAATCTACATGAAAATGAGTTAAACAACAATTAAAAGTTAAGTATTGTGAATGCCACTAAGATGTGGATAAATACAGTATGACACTATCTGAAAAATTATAATAGGGGAAACAAAGGCTGTCACAAACCGGCTGTGTTCGGATATTCAGAACTGAAGTTTACAGGATATAATTCCTTATGGAAGTAGAATTGCTCAGGGAACTGAAACTGCAAGAAATGCTTTCCACACCAGAGTGGAACTTGTCAGTTCTGGGAGCCAAGTACTTCTGGTTCCAGGACAATGGAGGGTTGTAACTACTGAAAGGGTTAGGCAAAAGTGACACAGAAATGTGGGGTCACCTCAGAGTTTAGTGCAGTTTTGAGCAACCTGAGGGCTGCTTGAACTTGCAATGGCAGTCAGAGGTCCCAAAAGCATAATGGCAGCCAACAGTAGTAGTGTTACAGATATCTTCTCCTCTCTGATTTCATCTATAACATGCTTGTTGTGGTAGAGTCTGTTGCAGGGGGTGATATAGGGCCAGCCATACTAGGTCTGTGCCTACTTCAGAAGCCTGTTACATCAGGAAATTCTCTGGGAGCCAGATCTGTTGGCTTTATGGTGCCTATGTAAAAGGGTCATGGGGCAGTGATGATTTGAGGATCATTGATGGCTGGCAATCCTCCCCTCACTTAGCTGGCATGCATACTTTGTATGGTCTCTCTTTTGGCTATTTCCTTCACATCCTTCTTTTTGGAGGGCCATTCTGCTGACAAATTAGCTGCATGCTTTCACTAACTGCCAAGTAAGAGTGGGCTTAGACTTACAAATTGTCTAAGATTGCAAGCCCATAAAACATTAGGTGTGTGTTTGACCAAGTGTGAGGATCAGTGTGGTGCTTATCCTTTTTGCTTCTGTGAAGGTAAAGTAGGATTAGCACCACATTGATCCTTGCACTCTGCCATGCCTGCCAACACTTACCACCCCCAAAAGATAACCTGAGCAGTGGTTTAAAGATAGCTTACTGTCACAGTCTGGCTACAAGCATTAGAATTCTGTACGTGGTGCGAAATACTCATGAACATCATTTGGGGCGTCAGAATATAAGTACAGGAATATATTTTCTGCAGGAACAATATGAGCACAACAAGGCCAAGGCATAGACAGACACCAGCAGCAACGTAAACTGTAATATAGGATAGGATTTGCCCTGCTGGGGAAAACCAGTAGTCCATTAAGTCACTGGTCCATATTTGATTGATTACCCCTCATAACACACCATGGTATAGCTGGTTGCATAATGCTTAATAGTTTAATACTACCTCTCCCTGCCGGCCACACCTCTCCCTATCCAATTTCCTCCTGCCAATTTCTGACTGAACAGTCAAGACAGGAGTCAGTAAGTTATGTTGAGAATTCAGGGAGAGATTCAGAAAGGAAAGTGCATAGGAAACAGCAAGTGGGAAGTGTGGGGCTGATGAGTGGGAGGAGTGGGATGTAATTGATTGCTGAAGAATGGTGAGAGGTATTTTATCTTGCAAGAGAGGGAGTGAGCAGAAGGTAGGAAGATGACAGGACAGGAGCAGGGAGGTATTATAAATTGGTTTAGTTCTATTCTTTCCCAGTACCTCAGTGCCAAACACAGTACACTTGTCCTCAGTGCTCCAGGGTTTGAGGTACAGGCCTAAGTGGTCATCCAAAGGACATTCAATTAGCTTTCATGTGGAGCAAAGCCAAAATAAGAGAGCCTGCACCTGTGGATTCTTGATGGAAAAAACACTTGACTGGGCATGGCTAAAGTGAGATGCTTTTTCTGCACAGTACAGTGTGATTGTGTACTGCATACAAGAGGATCAGCACAGCTGGTTGTTAGCATCCTGATTAGAGATGGATGAACCGGTTTGGATAAAACAAGAGATAGCCTGAATCTTTGTCTCAAGCATAAACTAAACCTGAATTTGGGAAAGAATTGTATAATTATTTTAATTGTTTACATTTCCATGTATCTCTGTACTTCCTGGTTGTAGCCAAATGGAAGTGGAAATGCCAAAAAAGCTGAGAGATGCAAAGAATAGCACATTTCCTGGCTGAAGGAAAGCGGGAAACACTGAAAGTCTTACAAGAAACTCTATTCATTTGAGATTTCAGCCACATTTCAAGACCAAAGTGAAGCTTTCAACACTTCTCAGAACCCAGCCACTGGACATTTGGAGGTTTGCCCATCACGAGTCTGTATTCCCAAATCTGTGCCAGGTAGCAGAAAACTAGCAGTCTTAAACAATAGCATCAGTTTTCCTGGAAGGCTCCTTGCAGTTTTTATAAAGTTTCTCAAGAGGATATTAAGCTCAGAGTGTTGAAAGTTTCCCACATGCTCAGTTGACAGTCTAACATCTCTAGACCAAAGTGACATTTAACTTCTTGCTCTGCAATACTAATAGAGTGTTGACAAAGCTAAACTAAAGGTCTGTGGAAGCATTGCAGAAATATTTAGGTCCCAATTTAAACAAAGGTTCCAAATGGCACTAAAGCTGGAACATGCTTTTTGAAAATGCATCTAAATATTTTATACTTTTTAAAAATGCCATTTTTATACAAAAACTTCTTCAAATACAGGAAAAAAACATATTTACAAGTAAGTATTCTACAGAATGTATTCAATTGCCTCTTCTAGTTTACTTCTTAATTTAATGAAGATAAATACCCATAGCTAGTTATTTTCTTGGGCCACTCATTTCAACTCTAACCAATCTTCAGAAGTCTACATTTTACAGAGAAAGCTGATATACATGTTAGGGTTTTCTTTCCTTTAATTGCACAGTGTGATTGTTTCCAGCAATTAAAATTTCTGACACCAATTATTTTGCAGTATGGGGATGTTGTCTTTTACCTTCATTTCATTTGCTCTAAATTAATCTGACAGTAATTAGATTTTAAATAAAAATTTCTAGATAATAATTGGAAATACTCCAATCTCCTAGAACTGGAAGGGACCTTGAAAGGTCATTGAATCCAGCCCCCTCCCTTCACTAGCAGGACCAATTTTTGCCCCATTTCCCTAAGTGGCCCCCCTCAAGGATTGAACTTGCAATCCTGGGTTTAAGCAGGCCAATGCTGAAACCACTGAGTTATCCCTCCCCTTGTAGAATTACTTCCTTGTAAAGTATGGTTCACTTTGCAATAAACTTGGTGACGCTTTTAGTTCTGAAATATTCTGACACTAATTACTTTTTGAAATATAACCATTTAACTATGTTTCTCTGATTTTTTCCCCTCATTTCAGATTAGTTTAACAGTATTGGCTTGTTGTTTTATTGCTAAATATTGAAGTTGAGAGCTATATTACATATATCAGTGTGCTATTTTTTCTGTCTTTAGCTTTGTTAATTAAATTCTGAATCCTCTCTATTTCTTATGATTTGTAATGTCTGTTGCCAAATCCCAGGTTCTGCATGTGAAATCTACTCAGTATAAATATTTTATATGTCCAAATGTTTTTGAAAACTACTTCAGCCACAACGTCTAGCATTTTCCTCCTTTGCAGAATGCTGAATGACCATAGTATAAAATAGTATAAAAATAAAAGATCTCCTGTCCATAGGGAAAGTCTCTTCCTAAAATCTGTTAGCTAACCATTGATTTATGCCAAAACATCAGGGTTCAAGGTTCAGATGCTTTACAGAAAACTACTCTTTTAATTAAAAATTCCTCCTTTAATTCTGGCTATTCTTGTTATCCATATCAATAGCCATTCATTTTTTTAGGGCTGTCAATTAATCACAGTTAACTCATGAAATTAACTCAAAAAAATTAATCACAATTAATCACATTGTTAAACAATAGAATACCAATTGAAATGTACTAAATATTTTTGGATGTTTTTCTACATTTTCAAATATATCGATTTCAATTACAACACAGAATATAAAGTGTGCAGTACTCACTTTATATTATTTTTATTACAAATATTTGCACTGTAAAAATGATAAAAGAAATAGTATTTTTCAACTCACCTCATAAATAGCACAATCTCTTTATCAAGAAAGTGCAACTTACAAATGTAGTTCTTTTTGTTACATAACTGCACTCAAAAACAAAACAATATAAAACTTTAGTCCACTCAGTCCTGCTTCTTGTTCAGCCAATCACTAAGAACAAGTTTGTTTACATTTATGGAAAATAATGCTGTCCACTTCTTAATTACAATGTCACCTGAAAGTGCCAGATGTGCTAAAGATTCGTATGCCTCTTCATGCTTCGGTCATCATTCCAGAGGACATGCTTCCATGCTGATGGCACTCATTAAAAATAAAATACATTAATTACATTTGTGACTGAACTCCTTGGGAAGAATTGTATGTCTCCTGCTCTGTTTAAGTGTTTTGCCATATATTTCATGGGAAAGCAATCTCAGATGATGACCTAGCATGTTGTTCTTTTTAAGAACACTTTCACTGAAAATTTGACAAAACGCAATGTGAAATTTCTAAAGATAGCTACAGCACTCAATGTAAGATTTAAAAATCTGAACTGCATTCCAAACTCTGAGAGGGATGAGGTGTGGAACATGCTTTCAGAAGTTTTAAAAGAGCAACACTCTGATACGGAAACTACAGAACCCAAACCACCAAAAAAGAAAATCAGCCTTTTGCTGGTGGCATCTGACTTAGATGATGAAAATGAACTTGTGTTGGTCTACACTACTTTGGATTGTTATCAAGCAGAACCAGTGATTGGCACGGAAGCATCAAGGGACATACAAAACTTTAGCGCATCTGAGATGTAAATATCTTGAGATGCTGGCTAGAACAGTGCTAAGCAAATGCCTGTTCTCACTTTCAGGTGACATTGTAAACAAGAAGCAGATAGCATTATCTTCTGCAAATGTAAACAAACATGTTTGTCTGAGCAATTGGCTGAACAAGAAGTAGGACTGATTGGACTTGCAGGGTCTAAAGTTTTACATTGTTTTATTTTTGAATGCAAGGCTTTTTGTACATAATTCTACATTTATAAGTTCAACTTTAATGGTAAAGAGATTGCACTACAGTACTTGAGTTAGGTGAATTTAAAAAATACTATTTTGTTTTTTACAGTGAAAATATTTGTAATAAATAATAGCTATAAAGTGAGCACTGTACATTTTGTATTCTGGGTTGTAATTTAAATAAGTATATTTGAAAATGTAGAAAACATCCAAAACATTTAAATAAATGGTATTCTATTATTGTTTAACAGCGCAGTTAATCACAATTAATTTTTTAATCGCTTGACAGCCCTACTTTTTCTTTGTTTTGAATCCTGCTTAGCTCTTTGCCTCAATCATTTGCTCACAAATTCTAAAGACTACAAGATTTTTGTAGAGTGTGGGGTAGTTTTTAATTGGTAAAATGTTCATCTGTTTGTAACACATCTAGTGCAAAATATCTAGAATTACAGCAGTCCTTTAATTACATAGTGTCAGTATGTAAAACTGTTCTAGAATGTAATGGAAATGGACATGGAATCTGATTCATGAGGGGAATTTTCAGACAATTGTATCTATGTTCTCTGAGTTTGATTCCATGGATTCTAGAGACAATCCTACACAGGGAGTTTGATGCAGGTTCAACAAGAACTTGGTGTACAGACCTAGCCAAAAGCAATGTGTCATAACGTACCATTTTCAATGCACACACAAGAGAGGATAATAATATTAAGGCTAAATTCTGTTCCTGACATGGATGAACGCTGTTCCAATGCCAGGGAAAATTAGCAAAGTGCATGCACAGTCCGATACACTAACTGTTTTCAAGATATGCAATGCATATTGGGGGACAGAATCAAGTCTTTCATTTGAATTTAAGGAAATATGGCATAATTAAATTTATATTCTTCCTCATTAAGGGTGAAATTCACCCCTATGCAAACAGCCAGAACAAGTCATGTGCACCATTTTTGCTCTCAAGATAGGTCTGAAAATAGGACATCTGTGGTACATAGATCTTAAGGAAGGTCTCTGCAAAGGAGTGAATTTCACACATGATTAGAGATGCACAGCACAATCAGATACAACACTGAACAGATAAAGTAGGAAATTAAATCTGTAAATCAGTACCCTGCTGAGCAGGCTTTTCTTATTTAGCTTTTTTCTATAAGTCCTTGTATATCCATCTCCAACTCTTTCTTCTGGTGGGAGATCAGTCTTATACACCTCCTACTCAGGCTATTGAGGTCCACCTACTCATTAGCCTGATTAGGAGGCAGTCAGATCAAGAGGAGGTTGTCCAATCAAGAATGGAGGAAAGCAGCTACTGCTTCTCATACGTGGCCACTTGCCTGCCTAATTTCTTCAATGGGAGTTAGGTGCCTAAATACTTTTGAGGATCTGGGCCTTCAGTTCTTTGGGTTTTTCCCTGGTATAAAATAGTGGAGAGGTATTTCTGACACACAACTATTCCCTCCATGAGCCGTGAAGGGCTGTAAAGGGCCCATGTTCTCTAACACTCTTGCATAAAAAACCTCAAGATTATCAAGTGTCCAATAATTTTGGATGCCTCAATTTTTAAGATATCTAGGCACTGATTTTTCAGGGGTGGTGAGCAACCACAAATCCATCTGAGGTTTATAGAAGATGCAGGTCCCCAGCATCTCAAAATCAGATCTGAGGTGTCCCAGTTTAAGTATACAACAGTTAAGGCATCCCAAGTTTGAGGCCACTTATGATATGGTGCCTTCTATGCAATATAGAAATAATATCTAGGGAATATTTATACAAACTGAAAAAGGATAGAACCTGTCAGCTGCAGCACAAAAAAGGTTTTACAGCAAAAACTGTGATGTCCTATATCTGGTTCCTGTTTTGTTTTGTGTGTGTGGGAGGTATTTCCAGCATTATGAGGGTTTTTTTTTTTTTGGTAAATGCAGCAATAGTTGCTTTAACTAGATTTAACTGCCCTGTAATTAATTCCCATGAGGATGTCATTAGCTTCCTCTCACAGGAAGAGCTAATGAAAGAGGAGAAATATCTATTCTGGAAATGAGCATTGAAAAGGTCTGAGGGAGAGAACAAAAATCACAAAGGTTATGAGTAGCAGTGTGTCCTCTAAAATACCATGACAAAGATTTCTTCATTTTCAATGCTTTTATCTGGAAGCCCAAGAAGAAAACTAGAATTGTCAGTAAAAGAGAGGGAGAAAACGGGCACACTAGAACAAAACATTGTATGGGACTCTCTTCATGTACACATTGGCACGAATAATAGAGGATTAAATTTCATCTCTTAGAAAGAGAGGCAAAATTTAAATGAAGTAGAATACACAGGGAAGTAGGAGAGGCAGAGGCAGAATCTTCCTCAAGGGAGTTTGGCTGTGAAGTGTCCAGTAGGTAGTGAAATGCCCATTAGGAAGAAGATTGCAAGCTTCATACAGTCCTCCTTGTTTAAGTGCTTTGGCATGACCAATGCCATCAACATGGTGACTGAATGCCAATTGAAGGCCTCATAGTGTAAAAAGCAACTCAAGTGATGATTAGTCAACTGCTAACATGGCACAAAACACAGTATTATATTGATTCTTGTGTGAGAAGACAACTCTGTTGTTTGGGGAAGCTAAACAAAATGTCTACAGTTTTTTAATCTTAGGAATGTTTGTTCTCATCTAAAAAGATGAATAAGTATTCTCTAGAATGAAGGGATGGGTGAGATAAAGGGTGTCCTTAGGATCACCTCTACACAGGTCTTTAGGAACAGGTCTGTCAGGGACAAGAAGTTCACACTAGTACGTTGTGGCAGATTAAATGAACATCAACAAATGAAGTTGGTAGATTCTAGCCCTGTATTTTCTTTTGTAGGGGTCAAAGTACAATTTCAAAAATACTTGACCAATAGCTCAGTAAAATGTACGTTTACTTATGGGAATCAAGCCATTTGATTTTCTTGTTCTGGGCGAGTTAGCTAAAAGCTGACTGATTCTGTGACCAAAGAGCCCCATAAAATGTTGAGGTATAAATTCTGAGAAACAGATTCTGAGAAATTCTGAGAAACATGTCATTGGAGGTTTTAGCTGCTTCTAACTACAACTTCTAACTACAAAGATATCACATTGGAAGTAAACGTGTGAGTTAGTCAGACAGAAATTGATGTTTTAATATCTTCTGTACTGCATGAAGACTTTTATTAAAATTTTTTGGTTTTTTGCTGCTGTATATGAGATTTACCTCCTTGAAAAAGAATCTTTGTCCACTTCCCAGAATGGCATAGAATCATTGGACTGAATAGGATTAGCCTTAACACTTCCCCACCCCAAAAACCTAAGAGTTGTCATTGCTTTTTCAAATGAAGATTAAATATGGGATCATTGGATCATAGGGTTTTAAGCCTCCTCAGAGAGGAGTGTGGATGGAAGTTATTTGGATTTAGCACCATGGAGATCAGAATGTGGCTAGTGAATACTGTGTAGCTTATATCAGATGGAAGAATGTAACTATGTGTTACACCCTCTAGACATGAGAAGAGGAAAAGACCCTACATCCCCACATATCTGTGACACTGAATTCTGACTGGAATATCTGAAAATAGATTAGGACCCAGCAGTACCAGATCTCAGAACAGAATTAAACTCACTTCTAGGTAACATTTAGTAGGAGAATCAAGACAGGGAACCAGTAATAACAATCTTCATAGTAATAATAAATCATCTCCAAAAGAATGGAGGCATAGATGTATATGACATTATAACTGTGACACTACCATGCTATAAATGTGTCTAGTAATAAAAGTGTGAATACACCCTTGATTTTTATGGATTTATTTCTTCTTCTTCCCCATCAGAAACAAACCAGTATTCCAGGCTAAAACATGTATAACCTGATTGATAGTGGGCCACCGCTGAGATCACATATCAAGATAAGGGGCTTCCCATAGATTTGACAGATCAAGCCTTATTTGCCTTTCCCCCCTAATATCTGTTAAAGTCCCTAATTCTTTATTTTGCCATAAACATAAATGGGCCAGTGATCATTGCCAACACTCTAGCACTAATGAGTAGCTCTGTTACAACAAACCACTGTACACATGCAATAGAAGAAAACAAATCAGCAAGGAAACAGATTTAAGCTTTATGCTACCCTAGGGTGTTATAGAGAACAGTGTGGGATGAAAATATTTTAACAGTTATGAAAAGTGTTTCATTAGTATCCTGATAATTGAAGCATATTGGGCTTTCTTGCTGTAATGATATGTAATCCATGTCGATGGGCTAATAGAGACAGAAGAGGAGACCCATTAAGACTATCTGCAGTGGTTAGGGGCTGACTAAATCTAGAACAAGGAGAATTATTTTTATTTTCTCTTGAAATGAGCAAGCCTGTAAGTCCTACACACTTTTCCTTTTGTCAGAAAAGTCACTCCCTTAAATCTATAGAAAACTTTGCAGGTCAAAAGTAAAAATGCTCAGGTTCTTTCTTCCCCCCCCCTTAATATCAATAGATGAATGCCTGTTAGATTTTTTTCCATTATAAGCCCTATTTAAGGAATTTAGAGTATGTCCACAATAGTTAGCTTTTGACTGTAATTTGACATATGTTTCAACCCAAAAGAATGAGTTTACAAAAATGCATTTTGCATGTGTTAAATGCCAGAAGTTAAAAATGTTTCAAAACAAATCCCAGGCTATGTATCTTACCACAGTATCTGTACTAAAACAAAACCTAGCACACAATTAGAGCTGACCTGGAGAGCCTTACTCACACAAGTATTTCATTCAGCTTCACTGGAAGGACACATTGAAATAAAGATGACTCACAGGACTGTGTCCTTAATTAATTATATGAGTTAGATACTTTTGACCCTTTGAAAGAAATCCAGCCATATCAAACTTTACAGTTAGCACACTAAATGCATTCAGAAATGTTTTGCCACAATACAGTAAGCCTTCCATCCCTATGCATGGGGGTAAAATCCACTCAAAGAAGCTCATATAGCTGGGTTTTGTGGCGGGCACTAAATGAGAGTTGGGGGAAGAAATAGAATTACCCTCACAAATCCTTGGCACTCCAGGGAGCTCCAGTGCAGCCACTTTGCTGCCATTACTCCAGTGAGAAGGTTGTGCAAGCTGCCAATATTTCATACTCTCCTTTGTGGAGTATCAGATAGTCACAGTCCCTTCCGCTTCTTGCTTTCAAGCTTCCATCATGTCCTGAGTTCTCCAGAGCCACTGCAGGACCCCCTTTCTGCAACACATGGGATGGGTAGAGGTCCTCTGTGCAGTTGGTTTGCACACCACTCTCCCCTTGAACTTAAGTAATATGCAGTCCCTGTGTATGGACCTCCAAACCATGGGTAAATTTCACCTGCAGAATCATCCTTGCAATCCTTTCTCAAGCAAAACTGAGACTCAAGTATATCAATGGGGTTTTGCCGGGGAAAGAGTGAAATCCTGTGTTGTTGAGACTACTTGTGGCTGAACTTTTACTTTGGTTGAAGCTTTCAAATTCTTTAGATTTAGAGTATGTTCTCATTTACTGGTCCTTTCCATATTTTGTTTTATATTAGCTTTTCTTGATACATTTGTTAATGATTAAAAACAGCTCTGTTTAAATTAAAGGAACTTTGCTCCTGCCTGGGGCCTGGTTCTACTTGGTCTTCCAGTCGGTGTTTTATGCTACATTTGACATTGTGACTATTGCCTTTGCAATACACATAACATCACAAATACAGAATTATTAAGACAGATGGATTTTAAAATAATATTCTTTCAGTACTGGATGGAAAACATGAACTTCTCCAATAATTCACCAAATACTTTTATTTTTGTGTCAATACTCCACTATGAAAGTTGTCCTTTCTCTCATGGTGTCTGTTTACTACATGTTTTATCCCTGACTGAATACGTGATTTCTGATGCGCCATATGGGGTTTTCTCCTTGATTTCAAAGCCAGCAGCTCTGTAAGCCTGGTCCAAAGGACACTGAAGTCAATGGAAAGAGCCCCTTTGACTGCAGTCGGCAATGGATCAGGACTTATGTGGTAGCAGTGGACTAAGTCCTCCCTCTCCTTTTTTTGGTTACTTGTGGTGTGAATTATATGCGTCATAAGGTCAACTCTGTTTCTGGCATGATAATGAAGTTCTCACTAATTCACTAGTAACAGCCCTGCTCAGATGAGAGGACAGGAGCTTCATGGGAACACCTTTCCAACCCTGATAAGTGGAAAAGGAAAAATAAAAGTTTGAAGGATGCCAGATTGTTTTTTACAAAGCAGCTTTCCATAGTTTGCTCCTTTCTTTGTTGTAGATGACATTTCCAAAGAAAGCCCTTTTAAACAAACTGATTTGCCTTTTTGTGTACATATCATTTCAAGCTGTCATGGAGGTTTCTTTTTCTCGCAAGCTCCTTAGCAGAGGCAGAGAGAGAGAGAGAGGAGCCAAGACAAAAAATAAACAAACAAATCCTTTGTGAATCCTTGTTGGAGAGGGCTGGGGAAACAGAGATTAGATAAAGAGAGATTTGCTTATTATATTGAAATAGTGGATGGCAGCAACTTGCACCATGTATATCATCCCAGCTGCTGTGCATGGTTTCCCCACTTAGTGTCTCTGACGGTTGGGTATCATTCTGGTTCAGTTGGCATTTAGCATCTTACTTACAGCTAGTGCAGGCCAGAGGCAACAGACTGTTTAATTAGAACAAAACATTATGATGGCTTGTGGTAGGCACACCTCGCCTGTGATTTTTGCCCAGTGCTCTGACTGTCAAGATGAAGAAAGATATTCATTCTCATGCGTGTGCATGTCACCATCTGTGTAGCAGAGTCAAGCCTCTTTGAAGGATGACTCAGGAGAACAAGAAGCTTGATTCTTATTTCACTCACGCTCATGTAAATTGGAAATAATTTCGCTGAAGTCATTGGAGTAATATTAATATAAAACTTGTGGGAGATAAGAATTGGGTCCATTAGGGCAATCACATAGTGGCAAATGAATAAGCAATTTTTTAAGCCCTGGAAAATAATCTCACATTCCAAGCTACTTTCTTTTGCAGTGTCTCTACACAAGTTACTTAATTCTGCCCATAAAGATGTTCCAGTGGCATTTTACCCTTTCTTTTCCACCCCACTGTATATGTCTGTGCAAGTTGTAGGGCAATGGGGAATCAGGTGTAAACTAAGTGGGATGCTCTCAAGCTGCTCATGCAATGCTATTGCTCATAAATAGCCTAACTCTCCTCTCACTTAAACAGATGTCAATCAAGGGGTAATATGTTAAGTCAGGCCCCTTTAGCAAAGACCCCAGAGGCTCTCATTTCTGCCCCCAAGACCTCAAGGCTGAAGGGACATGACTTGTGGTGGAGATAGTATCAAGTAGAGTGCTCAGCAGGGGTAGTGCACTTACTAACCATAACAGTGTTCAGGGTGACAGAAACCTCTCTTGGAGCAAAAAAGCAAAAGCACTCTTGGTCTTTATTTATAGTCTGAAGGCAGTCTGTGAAACAGGGCCTCACAAAAGCCTGACATTTGGGTTTAACCAGGAGGGTTTGGAAAAATTGGCACAGGGATTATGGCTTGAGTCAGCAAATCATTCAAGGAGATACATTTTACGTTACTGCTCAGCTGATAAAATAGTAATTCGGCTTAGTGAGTCAAGCACCTCAGGACCAAACACTTGGTATATGTACTAAATTGAGAACTTGTCTACACACAAATGTGTACCAGTTTAGTTTAACTAATTTAGTTAAACAAGTGTAAAAACCCTATGTGAACATCCTTATTTCAGACTGAGTGATTTATTTTGCTGTTGTTTAAATCTGTTCCTAATCAACCTAAATGCAAATAAGCATAGTTCAAACCAAAATAAATGTGTCCACACATCCTTTTACACTGGTTAAACTAAAGTGGCTTAAAACCACACTGAGTTTTACTGATGCAACTCTGCATGTAGATAAGCCCTAAAGAACAAATGAAATGAAGCTGCTATCTGTGGGATTATGAATCAGAATCCTAGGTCTTGCCTGTACTGAAAGCGGATTTAAATTGAAACCAGCTTTAAAAATGGTTTAGTTAAACAAGTTCAAAACCCTTTGTAACCCTCTTAGTTCAATTCAAATCTGGTTTATAACAATTTAACTAAACTTAAGTCCTTATTGAATTAAGCTAAATCAATATAAACGAGGTTTGATTTAGCTTAATTCAATAAAGACTTGAGTTTAGATGAATTGATATAAACCAGATTTAAACTGAAGTAAGAGTGGCCACAGAAGTTGGTTTAAAATCTGGGGGCAGATCCTGAGCTGGTATAGATTGTCATAGTTCCATTTACTGCAGTGACTATTTATACCAGCTGAAGACTTGTGCCACATCAAACCATGCCCTTTGAATATAGACAAAGCCATTGGTCATAATCCCTAACCCTGCAACATAGTGGGCAAGATTTTCCATTGCTCTATTTTTGCACTTAATGCAGGGATGAGGGCAAAGATGCATTTAAAGTGATCTCCGTATTCTTAGGCGTATTTATATATACTAAGGAAACTTGTGCATGCGTGATCTAAACCTTCACAAATGGTGGGACTGCTTCATGTTCCCATATTTTCATATCTAATTTGTGAGTTGCCTAAAGGTGTATTCATTTGGATGATGTGAGAGAGACAGGGCATGCACTTAAAAGGCCAGTGGTAGGGCTAAGTGGGTGCAGGTTATATTCAGTGTCCTATATTCTAGCAAAAATAACTGTTCCTGAAAGGCTTGGCCCCTGGAATGCACAGGGTTAATCATTAAAGTTGCTACTGTTGCAGGAATGACTTTTTTTCACCCTTAATATTTCAGGCTTGTCTTTAAGTCAGCAATACTTAAAGAGATATGGGGCTGCTCTGAGGGTATAACCCTGCTTTGAAAAATGTTGCTTGAGAAACTAAAGCCTTGCATACTGCTCTGTTAGAAGTATAATATTTCTTCTGGAATATTTCCTTCCACTTTTCTTCAACACAATCCTCTTCCCTTTGTTTTCTCTTCCTGAATATTTTCCCCATCTAATAATATTTGCCTGTTCCTGGACCCTAGGAGGTGAAATGCCAATATGTTCTTCCTCTTTCCCTCAACTGTGGCCCTGTTATTTAATGGTTAGAACTGGAAATCAGGACAAAGTTGTGCTAATAATTTTCCTACAGCACTGAACCCTTTTCCCCCAAATCAGGGTGTTTGTCTATTATTAGTATTTAATTACTTGTCCGTAGAACCTCAGTTACGAGCACCCTGGGAATGGAAGTTGTTTGCAACACTGAACTGTTCATAACTCTGAACAAAACATTATGGTTGTTCTTTCAAAAGTTTGCAACTGAACATTGGCTTTGCTTTGAAACTTTACTATGCAGAAGAAAAACACTGCTTTTAACCATCTTAATTAAAACGAAACAAGCACAGAAACAGTTTCCTTACCTTGTCAAATCTCTTTTTAAACTTTCCCTTTGTTTTTTAGTAGTTTATGTTTAACATCACATTTGTTTTTTGGTTTTTGTTTGTCTCTGCTGCTGCCTGATTCATACTTGCGGTTCCAAATAAAGTGGGTGGTTGACTGGTCAGTTTGTAACTCTGTTGTTTGCAACTCTGAGGTTCTACTGTATTACAGTCGGCTAAGTGGAGAGAGTACCTGGGGGAATGCCTGAAACAAAAGGGGCTTCTTGTGCAGAGCTGGAATGATACCGTCCCTTCAAACAGAGTCTGCTGGATTTGCCTACCCATACTCATGATTCTGTGCTGTAGTCACAGCTCTTCTACCATGACTAACTGGGGCATAACATCCCTTTGCCTTGATTTCTCCATCTGTAAAAAGAGGATAATGCATAATTCTCAGGGATGTTTCAAGGCATAATGATGAATAGTACATAGCACTTTGAAAGTATAAAGCACTGTAGCACTGCAGTTGCTCAGTATTATTTCTAGAAATGTTGTGAGAAGGTGAAATAATGTTCAAAGAGCTGTTATTTCCTGCAAGAGGCAAGAGCATCATTTATTATAATACTAGTAGTAAAATCGTTGCTTTCCAGGCTCATTTATTCTTGAAGTATGCATATTGTGACCAGGAGCGGCGCCAGGGTTTCTGACGCCCTAGGCGGACGGCCATTTCGCCGTCCCCTGTGGCCCTGGTAGACTTACTGCAGTGATGCCGGCGGACAGTCCGCTGCTGGAAAGGTTCCAGTGGAGCTGCCGCAGTGATGCTGGCGGGCGGTCCGCTGGTCTAATGGCTTCAGGAACAGCAGCAGCAGCAGTTGGCGGCTCCTTCACGGAGCCGTGAGCATGGGCGTGTACTTGGCGCGGTTCACATCTGTCCCTAGCACCTGCCCTTTCTGTGGTGAGAAGGAGACCTTGGCGCACGTTTATTTGGAGTGCGCCAGGTTGCAGCCCCTGTTCCGGCTCCTCCTGAATATTTTCCTGCGTTTTTGGTTGCACTTTTCCCCTCACCTTTTTATCTACACGCTCCCCATCCGTGGCCCCACGAAGTCGCGGGATCTCCTTCTCAACCTCCTCTTGGCCCTGGCCAAACTGACCATCTACAACACCAGGGAGAGGAGGTTGGCCGACGGGATTTCCTGCGACTGTGGGGCCTATTTCCGTTCCTCTGTCTGCTCTCGCATCCGGGCAGAGTTCCTCTGGGCGGCGTCCACTGGCTCCCTTGACGCCTTCAAGGAGCAGTGGGCGTTATCCGGGGTTCTCTGCTCGGTGTCCCCATCGGGTTCCCTTCGTTTAGCCCTATGACCTCACTCCCGATCCTGTTTTTTTCATTAGTTGTCCCCCGTAATTATTTGGTGTCCCAGACCTGTGGGTCCTCCCCTTAGGCTGGGGGGAGGCCCTTTAGAAGTGGGCGGGCGAAGCCCGCCCACCCCCGCTGGATGCCAATAGGACCACTCTGCTGTAGAGGAAGGAGGGAGAGGGCTGCTGCTGCTGCTGTTCCTGCTGGGCGCTGGGCCCTCTCTGCTGCTGTTTCTGCTGCTGTTCCTGCTCCTGCTGCTTCCCTGGCTGGGCTAGACGCCACCACCTACTCCTCTCTCTGCTGTCTGTTTGCTGGCTGTCTGGTGGTTCCCCCCCACCCCAGTTACTGCTGTTATTCCACCTGCAGCCCCCTGGGAGGGGTGCTGGCCTGCTTCCCAGAGAGGAGGGGAGTGAGGGACCCCAGCTTTTGTTGCTAAGGACACCACCCTCTGAGCGGGGTCCCTCCTGCCTGGACGCCAGACCACCACCACCTGGAGCTGCTGGGCCTACTGTGGTTGTTGCTGGGGAGCTGTTGGTGCCCGGAGAAGGAGAGGAAGGAGAAGAGGACCGCCTGCTGCTGGAGACAGTATGAAGACCGCTGTGGAGGGGGCTTTTCTGGACTGAGTCTTTTTCAAACTGTGCTCTTGTGGTGGGGGTTTGGACTGTGTCTGCTGGGGCACCGGGGGTGTGGCGTGGAGCCTGCCCCCAGTCCATCCGTGTCCCCCTTCGCCCCCACCACCATCGTTGCCCCCTCCACCACCCCCGCTGGCTGTTTTCCTTCTGCTTTGGACTCCTGCCTCTGGGTCTGAGCTGCTCGCCTGGCTCACAACGCCCACTTCCACCATTTGGGCCTGCAGCAGCAGCAGCCAACCATTGACTTTTTGGCACAAGTGCCTGTGGGTGCACCACCTCCCCCCTCATACTGGACTGACCCCCTCCCCTTTGCCACATTTGTTCACCCCACCATTTCCCTCTGCTGCCTGATAGTTCTGCCCCAGCCCTGTAGCTGTCCTCGTGGTCCCTCTACCCCAATCTCAGCTCGCCTTTTCCCCCCACCCTGTGCTCCCCCAGCCCTGATCGGTTCCCCCTCATGCGCCCACGCCCCCTCTCAGGCGCTTGTGCCCTTCCCCATTTGGTTTCCCCTTGTTCACTGCACTCCCGCCTCTGCCGTTGCCCCCTCGCTCCCCTAGTGCAACTGGAGGAGCCGGAACCCCCCTCTGCGTTGGTGCCCTGCACCAATCCCACCCGTAGTCCTTGGTTGCTCCCTACGCCCCTTTAGCCTTCCCCTTCTGGCGCCCTCCTCCTCTACCTGCAGCCTAGCGGGGAAGGGTGGCCTCCTCCTCTCCTTCCCCTCCCCTCGCTCTTTGTCCCCCTCCCCGCTCTCGTTATGGCGGGGGATGCGGCGGGGGAGACCCCTCGCGATGCTCCCACTACCCCTCCTCCACCTGCCCCCGTGTCCACTGCCCAAGCCTCTACCTCGACCACCGCTGCTGATCCACCTACCACCGCCCCTGCTGGGGCACTGGCAGCAGCGAGTGCTGGGGAGACCTCCGTTGCTGCCACGTCTCTCGCCCCTTCTGATTCGGGGGGAGCCCCCCCAGCCGGTGGGAAGGGTCGGGGTGGGAAGAAGGGTAAGGGCCCCGCTAGAAAGGCCAGGCCCTCCATGGCGGAGACTGCCCCCGCTGCCGCAGCCCCGCTACCGGCTGCGGCGTCCCTCCCCGCTGTTCCCTCCACTAGCTCTGCAGGTGTCCCTCCCTCGGCCCCCAGGGCGTACGCCCAGGTGGCGGCGGCCCCCCCGCCTGCCGCTGCTCCTCCGCCCGCCGCTTCTGCCGACATCTACAGCGGCCGGGGCCCCTTTCCCACTTTGACCAGGAAGCACGGCGTCCGTTGCCTCCTGGTGCCCGCCTCGCCCCACGTGGAGACCTACGTGTGGGAGTTGGCCAGGGTAGTGGGGCCCACGGCCATCGTGGCAGCCTCCAAAATGTACGGGAAGGTGGTCTTCTTCCTGGCATAGGAGGCTGCCGCCCAGGAGGCGGTAGAGACGGGCCTGGCGGTGGGGGGCGTGTTCGTCCCCCTGGAGCCATTAGAAGACCTGGGGGTCCGCTTGATCTTGACCTCCATCCCTCCATTCCTGCCCAATGCCGCCCTGCTGCCCGCCCTTTCTGCCCTGGGACGCCCCATCTCTGTCATCAGCCCTCTCCCCTTGGGCTGCAAGGACCCCGCCCTCCGTCACGTTCTCTCGTTCCGCCGGCAATTGCAGCTTCAACTGCCGCTGGCGGCGGGTGGCAGAGAGGCGCTCGAGGGGTCCTTTCTGGTCCCTTACCAGGGAGCCCACTATCGGGTGCATTACTCAACGGGGGAGGCCCAGTGCTACCTCTGCCGGGCGATGGGGCATGTCCGGAGGGACTGTCCCTTGGCCCAGCACGGAGGAGCGTCCGGGACCCCCGAGCCCCGGCAAGGCGCCGGCCCTGTCATCGCCGGTCCCCCTAGCTGCCCGGCACCCGAAGCTGCCCCTCCTCCTCCTTCTCGGTCCACCTCTGTGGAGGAGGGTGTGGCGGGGCTACCGCCGGCCGTGGGAGAGGGCTCATCCCAGGGGGAATCCTCCTCGGTTTCTGCTGTCCCACCACTGTCTCCTCGACTCCCTGAGCCATTGCCCTTGCCCCCCGAGCCGACCCCTGTTAGCCAGCCCCCGGATGATGCCATGGAGGGCTGGTCCTTAGTGCAGGGGAAGCGAGGCAACCGGAAGGCTCGAGTTTCTTTACATCCTTCGGATTCGGAGGCCCCCCGGAAGAGCAGGAAGGGGGGCGCCGATGTCGAGTCTTCCGCCTTGTCCCCTGATGACTCCCAGTTTGTGGTGCCGGCTGGGGATGCCGTGGCAGCACCGGAAGGTGACACCGCCCCTCCTCCGGGGTCCCTTCCCGTGGATGCCCCCGAGGGAGCCTCTCTCGCCCCCTTCCCACTTGGCGCCTCTGCGAGCGCCGCAGTGGGTATCCCTTCGGGTGCTGGCGGGGAGGGCCCTGGGGTGGTGGACTGTGATCTCCCTCCCATCTACGCAGAAATCGAGGCCCTGGGTTTGACCCCGGTCACGCAGAGGGAGGACGACCCTCTGCCGGCGGGCCTTGATCTGGGCGACCTCACTACGTCCCCCCTGTCCCTGGGTTCCCTTCCCCTACCCGCTGTTTGTGCTCCCACCTCTGAGGGTCCCCTGGAATCTTCCCTCGACTCGGCTGCGGGTGGCACTCTGTTGGCAGCTGCCGAGCCCCTTGGGGCGACGGCCAGTGCCCCGCTGCCGAGACCCGCTTCCCAGGGGGTGTCCCTCTTGGGTGTGGAGGACCCGCCCTCCTTCCTCAGCGGGGACCCCATTGACCACCATCTCTCTCTGGATGCCGAGGCTGCCGCACGTGCCACAGTGGCTGCGCCCGGCATCGTTAGGGGTCCCCTGCCCACTTCCCAGATCCTTGAGCCTGGCCAGGAGGAGCCACCTTCTGGCGTCTCACCTATGGAGGCTCCGGATCCTGCCTCTACCTCCTTCCCGGATTCTCTCCCTGGTCCCCACCCTACTCCTGTTGGCTCTGTCCTTGTCCCCCCCACTTCCTGTGATGCCAGTGCCGCCCCTGGCGATACCTCCCAGGGAGTGGGTTCACTAGTTCTTTCCTGTCCCGACCCCCCAGGGGCTGCTGTTCTCCTTCCACCGCCCCTTCTTGAATCTGAGAGCGGGGCGGGTCGTGTGGCGTCGGTCCATCTGCTGCCACGTTGGGGATCTGCCCCCTGCCTACCCGCCTTGGTGGGCCACGGGGCTGTGACAGGGGCCCCACTGGAGGCCAGTCATCGATCAGTGACCCCACCCCCCCATGCGCTGAGGGAGGAGCTGCGGGAGTTCCTTGAGGACGTCCGTGGCTCCCGGAACAAAGTCCATCTTGCGCTCCAGCGGTGGGGGGATTTCCATCAGGTCCTCCGGGCTGCGAGGGCCCTCTTGGGGGAGGGTAAGAGGACCGGGAAGCAGGCCGCCGCGGCCTACCGGCGGGTCCGTGTCTTCCGTGACTCCTTACTCACCTTCGGGGTTGGTCACGGATTGCTGCGCGGCCTGCCGGAGGCCGTGGGCGTGTCTGCCAGCGAGGATCCCCTCCAGCCCTCCTCATGGCGCCGATCATCCTTGCCACCTTAAACACCCAAGGCTGTAGAATGGGTCTCCGCAGGAGCCAGGTGCTCTCCTTACTCCGGGAGGGGGGGTACTCTGTGGTTTTCCTGCAGGAGACCCATACGGATCCGGCCGCTGAAGCTAGCTGGCGGCTGGAGTGGGGGGATGGGGCCTACTTTAGCCACTTCTCTGTCTGCGCGGCTGGAGTGGCGACCCTGTTCTCCCCCGACCTACGGCCCGAGGTGCTAGGGGTCGCCGAGGCTGTGCCGGGTCGCCTGATGCACCTCCGGGTCTGCATGGAGGGGCTTGTGGTTAATCTCGTCAACGTTTACGCCCCGACATCGGCCCCGGAGAGGCTACGTTTTTATCAGCAGGCATCCGCCTTCCTCGGCTCCCTTGTTCCTCGTGAGTGCCTGGTCCTGGGAGGGGATTTTAACACCACCCTCGAGGAACGGGACCGCTCAGGGACCGAGCAGTGCCCGGCAGCTGCGGACGTCCTCCGGGAGATTGTCGACCGCCACACCCTGGTGGACGTCTGGCGCGACCACCACCCAGACGACGTCTCGACGTTCACCTTCGTCCAGGTGGAGGCCCATCGGTCGTGCCACTCCCGGCTGGACCGTATTTACCTGTCACGTTTCCACCTTTCACAGGCCCACTCCTCCAGCGTTCGGCCAGCCCTCTTTTCGGATCACCACCTTGCCACCGTGACGGCCTCTCTCTGCGCGGAAAGGCCGGGGCCGGCCTATTGGCACTTTAATAATAGTTTGCTGGAGGATGCGGGCTTTGTGGCGTCCTTCCGGGAGTTCTGGCTGGCCTGGTGAGGGCAGAGGAGCGCCTTTTCCTCGGCGCGGCGGTGGTGGGATCTGGGGAAGGTGCGCTCCCGGCTTTTCTGCCGTGACTACACTCGGGGTGCCAGCCGACGGAGGGATGCGGCGATAGGGCAGTTGGAGCGGGAGGTCTTGGAGCTGGAGAGGCGTCTGGCCGTCAACCCCGAGGATCCATCCCTCTGCGGAGCGTGCCGGGAGAAGCGGGATGAGCTCCGGGCCCTCGAAGACCATCGGGCCCGGAGTGCTTTGTTCGATCCCGCATCCACCTCCTTCGGGAGATGGATCGCGGCTCTCGCTTCTTCTACGCCCTGGAGAAAAGGAGGGGGGCCAAGAAGCACATCACCTGCCTCCTGGCGGAGGACGGCACCCCCCTCACGCTTGCAGAGTGCTCTGGGACGGGCTCCCGATGGTCAGCACGGGCGACCGGGACCGGCTAGAGCTGCCTCTCGCTCTGGCCGAGTTCTCGGAGGCCCTCCGTCACATGCCCACCAATAAATCTCCGGGCTTGGACGGGCTGACCGTGGAGTTCTACCGCGTGTTCTGGGACGTCCTCGGCCCAGACCTGGTCACCGTCTGGGCCGAGGCTTTGCAGAGCGGGGTCCTCCCTCTCTCGTGCAGGCGAGCCGTGCTGGCTTTATTGCTGAAGAGGGGGGACCTCCGCAACTTACGGAATTGGCGTCCCGTCTCGCTCCTCAGCATAGACTACAAAATTGTTGCGAAGGCCATCTCGATGCGGCTAGGGTCCGTGCTGGTGGACGTGGTCCATCCAGACCAGACCTACACTGTCCCGGGCCGCACCACCTTTGATAACTTGTATCTGGTCCGGGACCATCTGGAATTGGGGCATAGGGATCGTCTGTCGTTCGCCTTCTTGTCCCTGGATCAGGAGAAGGCGTTCGACAGGATGGATCACGGGTATCTCCTGGGCATTCTGTGAGCATTCGGCTATGGACCCCTGTTTGTGGGTTTTCTCCAGGTGCTGTACACTTCTGCGGAGTGTCTAGTCAGGCTCAACTGGACCCTGACCGAGGCGATTGGCTTTGGGCGGGGAGTGCGACAGGGGTGCCCCCTCTCAGGCCAGCTGTACGCTCTGGCGATCGAGCCCTTCCTATGTCTCCTCCGCAAGAGGTTGACGGGTTTGGTGCTTCGGGAGCTAGGACTGCGGCTGGTCCTGTCGGCGTACGCTGACGATGTGCTCCTCGTGGTCCAGGACCCGGGTGACTTGGCGCGGGTGGAGGCTTGCCAGGCTGTGTACTCGGCGGCCTCCTCCGCCTGGGTCAAATGGGTCAAGAGCACTGGCCTGGTGGTCGAGGACGGGTGGCAGGCGAGCTCCCTCCCACCCACGCTTCAGGCCATCTGGTGGAGCTCGGGTCCGCTGCTCTATCTCGGCATTTACCTTTCTGCCACGCATCCGTCTCCTCCGGAGAACTGGCAAGATTTGCAGGGCAGGGTGACGGAGTGGCTCCGGAAATGGACAGGACTACTCCGGTGCCTCTCCCTTCGGGGGAGGGCACTGGTGCTTAATCAACTGGTCCTGTCCATGCTCTGGTACCGACTCAACACCCTGGTCCCGGCCCCGTATTTCCTGACCAGTCTCCGGACGGCGATTCTGGAGTTCTTTTGGCCAGGGACGCACTGGGTCTCTGCAGGGGTCCTCCACCTGCCCCTGGAGGAGAGGGGGCAGGGCCTGAAGTGCTTACGCACTCAGGTCCATGTCTTCCGCCTCCAGGCCCTGCAGAGGCTCCTGTTTGGTGCGGGTAGTCCGGCGTGGAGCGTATTGGTGCACTCCTTCCTCCGCCGCTTCCGAGGGCTCCGATACGACTGGCAGCTCTTTTACCTCCATCCAAGAAGTCTTCCGCGAGACGTCTCCGGGCTGCCGGTCTTCTACCAAGACCTCCTCCGGACCTGGAAGTTCTTTTCAACAACCAAGTCCGTGGCGGCCACCGTGGGGGCTGACCTCCTCGCGGAGCCCCTGCTACACAATCCCCAGCTTCGTGTGCAGGTGGCGGAGTCCCCCACGGTGCGCCAGAGGCTGGTCTTGGCGGGAGTCACCAGGGTCGGAGACCTCCTGGACTACGACCGGGGAGACTGGCTGGATCCCCTGACGCTCGATCGGCGCATGGGGCTCTCCAGACCTCGTACTCCCCATCGCGTACTTCAGTACTGTGGGTCCTCCCCTTAGGCTGGAAGGAGGCCCTTTAGAAGTGGGCAGGCTTTGCCCGCCCACCCCCGCTGGATGCCAGTAGGACCGCTCTGCTGTAGAGGAAGGAGGGAGAGGGCTGCTGCTGCTGCTGCTGCTGTTCCTGCTGGGCACTGGGCCCTTGCTGCTGCTGTTGCTGCTTTTGCTGCTGTTTCTGCTGCTGTTCCTGCTCCTGCTGCTCCCCTGGCTGGGGTAGACACCACCACCCGCCCCTTTCTCTGCTGTCTGTTTGCTGGCTGGCTAGTGGTTCCCTCCCACCTCAGTTACTGCTGTTCCTCCACCTACAGCCCCTTGAGGGGGGGGCTACTGGCCTGCTTCCCAGAGAGGAGGGGAGTGAGGGACCCCAGCTCTTGTTGCTGAGGACACCACCCTCTGAGCGGAGTCCCTCCTGCCTGGACACCAGACCACCACCACCTGGAGCTGCTGGGGCTACTGTGGCTGTTGCTGGGGAGCTGTTGGTGCCCAGAGGAGGAGAGGTAGGAGAAGAGGACCGCCTGCTGCTGGAGACTGTGTGAAGACCACTGTGGAGGGGGCTTTTCTGGACTGAGTCTTTTTCAAACTGTGCTCTTGTGGTGGGGGTTTGGACTGTGTCTGCTGGGGCACCGGGGGTGTGGCGTGGAGCCTGCCCCCAGTCCATCCGTGTCCCCCTTCGCCCTCACCACCATCATTGCCCCCTCCACCAGCCCCGCTGGCTATTTTCTTTCTGCTTCGGCCTCCTGCCTTTGGGACTGAGCTGCTCGCCTGGCTCACCACGCCCACTTCCATCATTTGGGCCTGCAGCAGCAGCAGCCGCCTAGCATTGACTTTTTGGCACAAGTGCCTGTGGGCGCACCGCCTCCCCCCTCCCGCTGGACTGACCCCCTCCCCTTTGCAACGTTTGTCCGCCCCACCTATTTCCCTTTGCGGCCCTGATAGTTCTGGCCCAGCCTTTGCAGTTGTCCCTGTGATGCCTTTACCCCATTCGCAGCTTGCCCTTCCCCTCCCCCACCCTGTGCTCCCCCAGCCCTGATTGGTCCCTCCCCTCGCGTGCCCGTGCCCCCTTCCATGCGCTTGTGCCCTTCCTCATTTGGTTTCCCCTTGTTAATTGCACGCCCCCTCTGCCGTTGTCCTCCCTGATCCCCTAGCAGAACTAGAGGAGCCGGAACTCCCATCTGCGTTGGTGACTTGACCCCCTCCCACCCCTGGGTCCTTGGTTGCTCCCCACGCCTCTTTAGCCTTCCCTTTCTGGCACCCTCCTCCCCTGCCTGCAACCTAGCTGGGAGGTGTGGTCACCTCCTCTCCTTCCCCTCCTCTCGCTGTTTGTCCCCCTCCCCGCTCTCGTTATGGTGGGGGACGCGGCCGGGGAGACCCCTCGTGATTCTTCCACCGCCCCTCCTCCACCTGCCCCCGTGTCCACTGCCCAAGCCTCTACCTCGACCGTCGCTGCCGATCCACCTATCTCCACCCCTGCTGGGGCATCGGCAGCGGCGAGTACCAGGGAGACCTCCGCTGCTGCCACGTCCCTCACCCCTTCCTATTCGGGGGGAGCCCCCCCAGCTGGTGGGAAGGGTCGGGGTAGGAAGAAGGGTAAGGGGCCTGCTAGAAAGGCCAGGCCCTCCATGGCGGAGACTGCCCCGGCTGCGGCATCCCTCCCCACTATTCCCTCCACCAGCTCCGCGGGTGTCCCTCCCCCGGGGCATGCGCCCAGGTGGCGGCGCCCCCCCTGCCTGCCACTGCTCCTCCGTCTGCTGCTTCTGCTACCATCTACAGCGGCCAGGGCCCCTTTCCCACCTTGACCAGGAAGCACGGCGTCTGTTGCCTCCTGGTGCCCGCCTCGCCCCACGTGGAGACCTACGTGCGGGCGTTGGCAAGGGTGGTGGGGCCCAAAGCCATCGTGGTGGCCTCCAAAATGTATGGGAGGGTGGTTTTCTTCCTGGCATCGAAGGCCGCCACCCAGGAGGAAGTAGAGACGGGCCTGGCGGTGGGGGGCGTGTTCGTCCCCCTGGAGCCTTTGGAAGATCTGGGGGTCCGCTTGATCCTGACCTCTGTCCCGCCCTTCCTGCCCAATGCCGTCCAGCTGCCTGCCCTTTCTGCCCTGGGGCACCCCATCTCCGTCATCAGCCCTGTCCCGTTGGGCTGCAGGGGCCCTCAGTCACCTCCTCTTGTTCCACCGGCAAGTGCTGCTTCGACTGCCGCCAGCTGCACTTGGCGGAGAGGCGCTCGAGGGGTAATTTCTGGTCCCCTACCAGGGAGCTCACCACCGGGTGCATTATTTGAGGGGGGAGGCCCGGTGCTATCTCTGCCGGTCGATGGGGCATGTCCGGAGGGACTGCCCCTTTGCCCGGCACGGAGGAGCATCCGGGACCCCTGAGCCCCGGCAAGGCGGCGGCCCTGTAACCGCCAATACCTCTGGCTGCCTGGCACCCGAAGCTGCCCCTTCTCCTTCTCAGTCCACCGCTGTGGAGGAGAGTGTGGCTGAGTTACCGCGGGGCGTGAGAGAGGGCTCACCCCAGGGGGAATCCTCCCTCATTCCTGCTACCCCACCACTGCCTCTCCAAGTCCCTGAGCTATTGCCCTTGCCCCCTGACCCGACCCCTGTTAGCCAGCCCCCAGATGCTGCCATGGAGGGCTGTTCCTTAGTACAGGGGAAGCGGGGCAAGTGGAAAGCTCGGGCTCCATTTCATCCTTTAGATTTGGAGACTCCCCAGAAGAGCAGGAAGGGGGGCACCAATGATGAGCTTTCTGCCTTGCCTCCTGATGACTACCGTTCTGTGGTGCTAGCTGGGGACTCCGTGGCAGCACCGGAAGGTGACACTGCCCCTCCTCCAGGGTCCCTTCCCTTGGAAGCCCCCGTGGGAGCCTCCCTCGCCCTCTTGCCACCCGAAGCCCCTGCGAGCTCCGAGGTGGGCCTCGCCTCGGGTGCTGGCGGGGAGGGCCCTGGGGTGGTGGTCAGTGATCTCTCTTCCATCTGCAAGGAGATTGAGGCCCTGGGTCTGACCCCAGTCACGCAGGGGGAGGACGACCCTCTGCCAGTGGGTCTCGATCTGGGCGACGTCACCCCGGTCCCCTTGTCCCCGTGTTCCCTTCCCCTAACCGCTGCTTCTGCTCCCGCCTCTGAGGGTCCCCTGGAATCTTCCATCAGCCCGGCTTCAGGTGGCCCCCTGCTGACGGCCGCCAAGCCCATTGAGGAGACGGCAGGTGCCCCAGTGCTGGGACCCGGTTCCCAGGGGGTGTCTCTCTTGGGTGTGGAGCACCCAACCTCCTTCCCAGGCAGGGATGCCCGTCTCCTGATGCCGGGGCTACCGCTCAAACTATAGTGGCTGAGCCCAGCATCGTTGGGAGTCTCCTTCCCGCTCCCCAGATCCCTGAGCCTAACCAGGAGGGACCGCCGTCCAGCGGCCCGACTATTGAGGCTCAGGATCCTACTTCTTCCCCCCTCCCCGGTTTCCTGCCTGATCCCCGCCCTACTCCTGTCCCCTACCCTATTCCTGATGTCAGCCCTGTCCTTATCCCCTGTCATAAACAGATAGCTAAGGGTTAATGTCTCTTTCACCTGAAGCACCTGACCAGAGGACCAATCAGGAAACCGGATTTTTTCAACTTTGGGTGGAGGGAATTGAGTGTCTGAGTCTTTTGTCTGTCTGCCTGCTTTCTCTGAGCTTTGGAGAAGCAGTTTCTACTTTCTAGTCTTCTGTTTCTAAGTGTAAGGACAAAGAGATCAGATAGTAAGTTATATGGTTTCTTTTCTTTGGTATTTGCATGAATATAAGTGCTGGAGTGCTTTGATTTGTATTCTTTTTGAATAAGGCTGTTTATTCAATATTCTTTTAAGCAATTGACCCTGTATTGTATCATCTTAATACAGAGAGCCCATTTGTATGTATTTTTCTTTCTTTTTTTTATATAAAGCTTTCTTTTAAGACCTGTTGGAGTTTTTCTTTACTTCAGGAAAATTGAGTCTGTACTCACCAGGGAATTGGTGGGAGGAAGAAATCGGGGAGATCTGTGTGTTGGATTTGCTAGCCTGATTTTGCATTTCCTCTGGGGGAATAGGAAAGTACTTTTTGTTTCCAGGATTGGGAACAGAGAGGGGGAATCACTCTGTTTGAATTCACAGAGCTTGTGTCTGTGTATCTCTCCAGGAGCACCTGGAGGGGGGAAGGGAAAAAGGATTATTTCCCTCTGTTTTGAGACTCAAGGGATTTGGGTCTTGGGGTCCCCAGGGAAGGTTTTTCAAGGGGACCAGAGTGCCCCAAAACACTCTAATTTTTTGGGTGGTGGCAGCAGGTACCAGGTCCAAGCTGGTAACTAAGCTTGGAGGTTTTCATGCTAACCCCCGTATTTTGGACGCTAAGGTCCAAATCTGGGACTAAGGTTATGATATCCCCTCCACCTCCCATGCTGCCAGTGCCGCCCCTTGGGATACTCCCCAGGGAGCAGTTTTAGTTGTTTTTCCCCATCCCGACCCATTGGGGGCTGCTGTTTTCCTTACGCCGCCCCCTGTTGAACTGGGGAGTGGGGCAGGTCGCGTGGCGTCAGCCCATTGGATGCCACGTTGGGGGTCTGCCCCTGCCTGCCCCCCTCGGTGGGCCATGGGGCTGTGATGGGGGCCCCACTGGGGGACAGTCATAGATCATGCGCTGAGGGAGGAGCTGCGGGAGTTCTTTGAGGACATCCGTGGCTCCCATAACAAAGTCCAGCATGCGCTCCAGCGGTGGGGGGATCCTCCGGGCCGCGAGGGCCCTCATGGGGGAGGGTAAGAGGACAGGGAAGCAGGCTGCCTTGGCCTACCAGCGGGTCCACCTCTTCCGCGACACCTTACTCGCCTACGGGGTAGGCCACGGATTGCTGCATGGCTCGAAGGAGGCCGTGGACGTGTCTACCTACGAGGATCCCCACCAGCCCTCCTCATGGCACTGATCATCTTTGCAACGTTAAACACCCGGGATTGTAGTATGGGTCTCCGCAGGGGCCAGGTGCTTTCCTTCCTTCGGAAGGGGGGTACTCTGTGGTTTTCCTGCAGGAGACCCATACGGATCCGGCTGCTGAAGCTAGCTGGCAGCTGGAGTGGGGGGATAGGGTCTACTTTAGCCACCTCTCGGTTCACACGGCTGGAGTGATGACCTTGTTCTCCCCCGACCTATGGCCTGAGGTGCTGGGGGTCGCCGAGGCTGTGCCGGGCCGCCTGTTGCCCCTCCGTGTCCGCATGGAGGGGCTTGTGGTTACTCTCATCAATGTTTACGCCCCGACATCGGGCCTGGAGAGGTTGCGTTTTTATCAGCAAGCGTCCGCCTTCCTCGGCTCCCTGGATCCTCGTTAGTGCCTGGCCTGGGCGGGGACTTTAACACCACCCTCGAGGAATGGGACCGCTCAGGGACTGAGCAGTGCCCAGCCGCCGCGGACGTCCCCCAGGAGATCGTCGAACACCACTCCCTGGTGGATGTCTGGCGTGACCACCACCCAGACGACATCTCGACGTTCACCTTCGTCTGGGTGGAGGCTCATCGGTCGTGCCAGTCACGGCTGGACCGCATTTACCTGTCACATCTCCAGCTTTCACGAGCTCACTCCTCCAGCGTTCGGCTGGCCCCCTTTTCAGATCATCACCTTGCCACCATGACGGCCTCTCTCTGTGCGAAGAGGCCAGGGCCGGCCTATTGGCACTTTAATAATAGTTTGCTGGAGGATGCGGGCTTCGTGGCATCCTTCCGGGAGTTCTGGCTGGCCTGGCGAGGGCAGAGGCGCACCTTTTCCTCAGCGCGGCGGTGGTGGGATCTGGGGAAGGTGCACGCCCGGCTCTTCTGCCTTGACTACACCCGGGGCACCAGCCGACGGAGGGATGCAGCGATACAGCAGTTGGAACGAAAGGTCTTAGAGCTGGAGAGGCGTCTGGCTTCCAGCCCCAAGGATCCATCCCTCTGCGGAGCGTGCCAGGAGAAGCAGGAGGAGCTCGAGGCCCTGGAAGACCATCAGGCCTGGGGTACTTTTGTTCGATCCCGCATTAACCTCCTTCGGGAGATGGATCGTGGCTCCCGCTTCTTCTATGCCCTGGAGAAAAGGAGGGGAGGCCAAGAAGCATGTCACCTGCCTCCTGGCAGAGGACGGCACCCCCCCTCACGGATCCAGCGGAGATGTGCGAGAGCGCCAGGGCCTTCTACGCGTCTCTTTTCTCCCAGGATCCAACCGATCCTAACGATTGCAGAGTGCTATGGGGCGGACTCCCAACTGTCAGCACGGGTGACCGGGACCAGCTAGAGTTGCCTCTCACTCTGGCTGAGTTCTTGGAAGCCCTCCGTCACATGCCCACCAATAAATCTCTGGGCACGGATGGGCTGACCGTGGAGTTCCACTGCGTGTTCTGGGACATCCTCAGCCGAGACCTGGTCACCGTCTGGGCCGAGTCTTTGCAGAGCGGGGTCCTCCCTCTCTCGTGCAGGCGAGCCGTGCTCGTCTTATTGCCGAAGGGGGGGGTCCTCAGCGACTTATGGAATTGGCGTCCTGTCTCGCTCCTCAGCATGAACTACAAAATCATTGTGAAGGCCATCTCGATGCGGCTAGGGTCCGTGCTGGCAGACGTGGTCCATCCAGACCAGACCTACACTGTCCCTGGCCGCACGATCTTTCATAACCTGTATCTGGTCTGGGACCTTCTGGAATTAAGGTGTAGGGATGGTCTGTCGTTCGCCCTCTTGTCCCTAGATCAGGAGAAGGCGTTCGACAAGGTGGATCACAAGTATCTTCTGAGCAGTCTGCGAGCGTTCGGCTTTGGACCCCTGTTTGTGGGTTTTCTCCAGGTGCTGTACGCTTCTGTGGAGTGTCTGGTCAGGCTCAACTGGACCCCGACCGAGCCGGTCAGCTTCGGGTGAGGAGTACGGCAGGGGTGCCCCTTCTCGGGCCAGCTGTACGCTCTGGCGATCGAGCCCTTCCTCTGTCTCCTCCGCAGGAGGTTGACAGGGTTGGTGCTTCAGGAGCTGGAGCTGCAGCTGGTCCTGTCGGCGTACGCTGACGATGTGCTTCTCGTGGTCCAGGACCCGGGTGACTTGGCGCGTGTAGAGGCTTGCCAGACTGTGTACTCGGCGGCCTCCTCCTCCCGAGTCAACTGGGTCAAGAGCTCTGGCCTGGCGGTCGGGGACAGATGGCAGGCAGGTTCCCTCCCACCCACTCTTCAGGCCATCCGGTGGAGCGTGGGTCCACTGCTCTATCTCAGCGTTTACCTTTCTGCCACGCATCCATCTCCGCCGGAAAACTGGCACGGTTTGGAAGGCAGGGTGACGGAGTGGCTCCGGAAATGGACAGGACTACTCCAGTGCCTCTCCCTTCAAGGGAGGGCACTGGTGCTCAATCAACTGGTCCTGTCCATGCTCTGGTACTGGCTCAACACCCTGGATTTCAGCCCCAGATTTCCTGGCCAACCTCCGGATGGCAATTCTGGAGTTCTTTTGGCCAGGAATGCACTAGGTCTCTGCAGGGGTTCTCCACTTGCCCCTGGAGGAGGGGGGGCAGGGCCTGAAATGCCTACACACTCAGGTCCATGTCTTCCGCCTCCAGGCCCTGCAGAGGCTCCTGTATGGTGCAGGTAGTCTGGCGTGGAGCGTATTGGCGCACGCCTTCCTCCGCTACTTCCGAGGGCTCCGATACGACTGGCAGCTCTTTTACCTCCATCTGAGAGGTCTTCCGCGAGACATCTCCGGGCTGCCGGTCTTCTACCAAGACCTCCTCTGGACCTGGAAGCTCTTTTCAATGACCAGGTCCATGGCGGCCACCGTGGGGGTTGATCTCCTCGCGGAGCCCCTGCTGCACAACCTCCTGCTTCGTGTGCAGGTGGCGGAGTCCCCCGCGGTGCACCAGAGGCTTTCTTAGCGGGAGTCACCAGGGTCGGAGACCTCCTGGACTACGACTGGGGAGACTGGCTGGATCCCCTGACGCTCGCTCAGCACATGGGGCTCTCCAGACCTCGTACTCCCTGGCACGTACTTCAGGATGTGAAGGAAGCTTTACGGCCCACTGCTCGGGCCTACCTCGACTGGGTGCTGCTAGAGGGCATGCCCCGCCCATCCTCCACCCCTGTCCCCGTGGACATTTTTATTGGGCCCCTACCCCATGGACCCAATCGGCCCCCCCACCCTTTCACTGCCAGCCGGCTGCACGATCGGCAGCCGGTTCTGTTCCAGACCGCGCCAAGTACACATCTGTACACGCTCATGCTCCACACTCTTCACTACCTCACCCTCGCGTCCCGCCTTGATACCTAATAGCAGGACCTCCTGCCACCTCTTGAGGGTGGGAAGCCTCAGTGGGCCAGCTTATAATCTGCCCTGGTCCCGAGGCCAGCTGGGGATGTCAATTGGCGGCTCCTTCATGGGGCTGTGAGCACGAGCCTGTACTTGGCATGGTTCACCCCTGTCCCCAACACCTGCCCCTTTAGCGCCATGACGGAGATCCTGGCACACATTTATTTAGAGTGCGCCAGATTGCAGCCCCTTTTCTGGCTCCTCCTGAATATCTTATTGCGTTCTTGGTTGCACTTTTCCCCTCACCTTTTTATCTATGCATTCCCCATCCGTGGCCCCACGAAGTCGCGGGATCTCCTTGTTAATCTCCTCTTGGCCCTGGCCAAACGAGCCATCTATAAAACCAGGGAGAGGAGGTTGGCCGACGGGATTTCCTGCGACTGTGGGGCCTATTTTTGCTCCTCCGTCCGTTCACGCATCCAGGCAGAGTTCCTCTGGGTGGCGTCCATTGGCTCGTTTGATGCCTTCGAGGAGCAGTGGGTGTTGTCTGGGATTCTCTGCTCGGTGTCCCCATTAGGTTTCCTTCGTTTAGCCCTATGACCTCACTCCCAATCTTGTTTTTTTCATTAGTTGTCCCACTAAATCATTTGGTGCCAGAGACCTGTGGATCCTCCCCTTAGGCTAGGGAGAGGTCCTTTAGAAGTGAGCGGGCTTCACCCGCCCACCTCGTGGATGCCAATAGGACCAGACTCCTGTACCCCACTGGCCTGGGTCTGTCACAATATGTATATATAAAAATTATGTCTGTACAGAAACAATAGGGCATTGTGTTTCAGAGATGTGGAAGTTATAGGCAACTTCTAATAGTTCGGAGGATAAAAACACATACCGGTTTCTTGAGCCATGAGTATGTGCTTTGACTTTACAAGTGAGCATTTTTATAGGAGCAGGAGTCAAGGTTAAATATAAAGTTCCTGATTTGCTGTTGCCCTGTATATTTTGTGATTTCTTTTATTGCAGTGAAAATGGGATGTAAAATGCTGCCATTCTGATCTGTTAATGTTTTACACTGACTTTGTACTCACTTTGCACTGGTGTAAATGGTTACATAAGGTGCAGAACAATGGAGAATTGACTCCATTGTTTATTTTCAGGGGCAAATTCCTGATCCTGGTGCTAAACTGATGCATGCCTATGGAACACTACTGGCAATCTGAGGGAGAAAGTCTGCTGTTGTGTCTTATATTCTTTGCACAACAAAAACAGCATGCAGTAACTCTGAGTGTAGATGGGTCCCAAATAACTGTTCACTTTATTTTTTTTTCTTGGAGATATACCAATCTCCTAGAACTGGAAGGGACCTTGAAAGGTCACTGAGTCTAGTCCCTTGCCTTCACTAGCAGGACCAAGTACTGATTTTTCCCCAGATCCCTAAGTAGCCCCTTCAAAGATTGAACTCACAATCCTGGGTTTATTTAGCAGGCCACTGCTCAAACCACTGAGCTATCCCTAGGGCAAGCTACATACATGCTGATGCTCTGATTGCTTTCTAAAACAGAACACAGTGAATGCCAACAGAAGGCCCACTAACTATTTAAAGGGATACTACTCTTTTCCTATAGGCTACCTTCCACTTTCAAACCAGTTAGCCATATCAGTCATTGACTCCAACTTCCACTGCCATGTATAGCTGTGGAACTGCTGCAAAGGGATGGGCAGAACTGCCAGCTCATTGGATTTCCTTTGTAGACTGTGGGTTGTCTCTTTCTCTACACCCATGTCTACAATACAGGAACAAACAAAAAACAAACAAAATGAAGGGTTTTTTTCACACAGCGCACAGTCAACCTGTGGAACTCCTTGCCCGCGGATTTTGTGATAAGTTCATGGAGGATAAGTCCATCAATGGCTATTAGCCAAGATGGGCAGGGATGGTGTCCTTAGCCTGTTTGCCAGAAGCTGTGAATGGGCGACAGAGGATGGTTACCTGTTCTGTTCATTCCCTCTGAAGCACCTGGCATTGGCCACTGTCAGAAAACAGAATACTGGGCTAGATGGACCTTTGGTCTGACCCAGTATGGCCCTTCTTATATTTCTTAACTATAATGGCATAGCTGTGTCAGCATAACCCCAAGGTTAGATGCAGGTATGTGACAGAAGAAGTTTTTTTGTCATTGTAGGAAGACCTCATTGAGTGATGGTAGCTAACTTAACAGTAGCATTCTTCCTTTAACCTAGCTGTATCTATATTTGAGGTTAGGTCAGCAGAGCTGTCGCATTGAGGGGTGTGGATTTTTTACATCCCTGAGCACTGTAGCTATATCTATCTAAATTTTAACTATAGACCAGGACTCTCTCACTGTTGCACACAGCTGGTTTTGGTGAATGCCTATGCTGATTGGCTGCCCTTCCCCATTCCCCCACCTGATGGGGAAAACCAGTCAATAATAGCAGCACTTCCTAGCCCAGGTTCAGTCACACAGGTGCAGAGTACCATTATGAAGGAACCTAGATCAGTGCTTCTCAAAGCCGGTCCACTGCTTGTTCAGGGAAAGCCCCTGGCAGTCCAGGCCGGTTTGTTTACCTGCCACATCTGCAGGTTGGGCTGATCGTGGCTCCCACTGGCCACAGTTCGCCATCCCATGCAAATGGTGGCTGCGGGAAGCAGCACGGGCCGAGGGATGTGCTGGCTGCCCTGCCCACAGCTCCCATTGGCCTGGAACAGTGAACCACGACCAGTTGTTGCGTGTAGGTCTAAAGTTTTGGTTTGGGCCCATCTCTAGGAAGATTCTTTGATGTACAGGGTACTGACTCGACAGTGAAACTAGATGAGCTTCCTACCCATTTATAGCTCTGTGACGTTATAAGTATAATATAATATCTCATTGAAAGGTGACAGGGCCAGAAAGAGTTAATTAACTCACCTCAC
The DNA here is from genome assembly GCF_025201925.1 of Gopherus flavomarginatus. NCBI lineage: Eukaryota > Metazoa > Chordata > Testudines > Testudinidae > Gopherus > Gopherus flavomarginatus. Next base: position 181,842,089 of record NC_066617.1, on the reverse strand, counting down.
CGACTGACCTGACCCATGGGTGAACCTTAAGAACTGGTTAGCAAAATATGTAAATGAATAGAGCTTTGAAATGCAAGTCTGCATTGTTAGAGGTAGAAGGGCAGATGTTTGCTCAGGGCTTGTAATGTAAGCAAACAAGTCTTGTCTATTGCTATAGTTTTAATTCAAAGATCAAAAAAGGAATATTAACATTTAAGATGATACTTGAGTGAAATAGTATTATTGTCTATGTGTCTCTCTGAAGGTTGTGGTAACCTGTATCTGAACTGTTTAATGGATAAATTACTCTGTGCTAATTGCCAGGATGTTTGGAAGAAGGAGTTAATCCTATTGTTTTCTCAGGCCGAAAGGCTGCTGGAAATGTATAAGAAGCCTGGGACACGATCCTTCTTCATCTCAGATCTGCTTTGGGTTTCAAGAAGGGGAAACCTTAAGCCACAAGGATTGAGATCCCCAGTCACTGACTGGAGTCACCCTGAATATGGACATTGAATTATAACCTATGGACTATTTCTAAAAGGACTTTTGGCAACTACAAGCTTATCTCTACTATGTATCTGAACGTCAAGAATTGAATTCAAGTCTGTATGTGTATTAACCTTTTAACCAACACTCTCTCTCTTCTCTTTTCTAATAAATTTTAGCTTAGTTAATAAGAATTGGCTGTAGTGTGTATTGTAGGTAAGATCTAAGTGATAATTGAACCTGGGTATGTGGCTAATCCTTTGGGATTGGAAGAACCTTTTCTTTTATATGATGAAGTAAGATTTTTAGAAATCATCATCATATCTGATAGGTGTGTCTGGATGGAGGCCTGAGGCTGGGCACTTTAAGGGAATTGCGTGGTTTAAACTTCTAAGTAACCAGTGAGGTACTATAGAAGCTGTTTTTGTGCTGGCTTGGTAAATCTAAGTATTGGAATAACCACCAGCGTCTGGGGTTTGTCTGCCCTGTTTTGTTTGCAGTTCACCCTAACTGAGTGACCTCAGCTGGCTCCCACGGGCAGCACCGTCACAAGCTCTCATTTGGAGGCTAATGAAATCAATCAGTACACCTTCCCCACATTGGGTCAGCATGAATGTTTATAGGTCTATCCTCAGCTTCTCAACTGAGGGCTGGAACCCTTTGTTTTCCCAGCCAGGAAGGAGCAAGTTAGGTTGCATGGAATGGCAGGATCCAATCCCAAATGCACATGAATAACAACAATGAAAAAGTCTGAGTGAAGCCTCCCAAGAGATGGATGCTGTAAATCGTATAGTCCCTTTGACAGCATCAGTTCAACAACTACAACAAGAACAAAGATTAGTTTTTAATAACTTGGCTTCGAACTAGGCCAGCACCTTGAGCAATTGAGTGGTGACTGACAATCAGAGATATCTTCTAACAGAGATAGAGTCCCTTTTTAACAATGCAAATGTTAACTAAATGATAAATCGTTTCATAGTCGTTTCCCAGAGAAATTCCAAGTCACAGCCCTTGTTGCTAGTATCCTATAGCCCAACACCTATGATGGCAAAGCAAGCCCTCAAAAATAAGTTTACTCTTTTTGTGTGTGAGCTTTCCCTGTCATTTTTCTGTCAACATAGTTGCTTGGAGGCTGGATTCCAGATCAGATAGTCCCCATGGACTAATATAGACAAGTGGTGCTACTGCTTTAGGAATGAAAGTCATGGGCATTTCTTACAAGAGCGCTTTTCCTCTGCTTTGGGTTCCTTTTAATAGTTTGCATAAGGTGTATGTCTCTGGGTCTTACATGGGGACGCTGGGGTGTGAAATCACAAAGATAGATGGTGGAAGGAACCTTAACCCCAAACTTTGTTCAAAATCTAGAGCAATCACAGTCCCTGATCATGGGGAAAGTGCAGAGACTGCTCCCTTTAGGTGAGCTGAAAAAGAACCTTTTCTCTTAATGGAAGTGTTGCTCAGCAACAAAAGCTGAGTAACTTTACAAATGGTAATTCTGTGCTATTAGTACTATCCACCATTAGTATGGAAGTATCATGACACCAATAAGATGTAAGGGACTGGGGCATAGGCCGTCTGACTTACTGGTCACAGTTAGACTGAGGTCTGGCCACCTGGCAGGAGTTGGAGGAATCACAAGGCTAGGCCCTATAAACAAAAGTCAGGGTCAGAGTCAGAGACTGGAGATTAGAGACAGTGGCAGGCTAGGATTGAGAGGCAAGAATCAAGGTCAAAGTCTGGCTGGAGTCAGAGATCAGTTAAGTGTGACATTGCAGCAGACCAAGGTCTTTATGATTGCCCAGACAACTTCCTGGGGCAACCCTTGAGATTAAGTAGGGACACTTGGCCAATCAGAGTGCCTCAGGATACTGTCACTCTGGGTCTCTTGGGCTGTACTTCCTACCGTGCATAGTCTCCACTGTGTCCCCAGGCACCGCCTATGCATAGCCTCTCAGTGGCTCCGGGAACTCAGCCCCCTGCCTCTGCAAACCTAGGTTCTGGTCCCTGGGTCTTTCTGTAAGAGTTTTCCTTCCAAACCTGGCCAGCTCATTTCCTTCCAACATAAATGTGAGCTCCTGGCTTTACCTCTTGTAATTCTGAACGCGTTCTACTCCTTTATGTAAAGCTATAAAGAGGATGGACTTCTAACTACAGCTGTGCAAATAATGGATTTTTTGGTACATTGGCATTTTCAATAAATCAAAAACTTCATTTCAGGTTGGACAAAAGATGGAAATTTTCAGCAAATCGAAAAGTTGGAAAAATTGTCATTTTGGGTCAAATGAAACATTTTGTTTCAATGAAACTGAAATGTTTTGTTTTGATTCTCACTATTTTAAAATATTTTGAATTTTTCAAAAACAAAACAAAACAAAACAAAATCATTTCAAAATTCTTGAAACAACATGTTTTGATTTTTCAAAGCTTTTGTTTTAAACAAACAATTTGGTGAAATCCACACAAATTCATGAAAGGTTTCTGTGTTGGTGAAACCTGGAAAAAAAATTGGCCCCAAAAGTTCACCCAGTTCTACTTCCAACCTGTTCTATTGAGCATAGGGATACTTGCTACAGTGTTTTACTGTGAGTTAAACAGCTTCCTGAGAAACCCAGATGAAAAACCTCTATTTTCCATATTTAGTTGAGGATTGCAATGACTTTCCCAACTTGTTTGACTCATCTCTATTTAACACCTCCCATGACCCCCTTTGTGTATCTCCATACGTGCACATTTATGTTGCAACTATTTTAAAATAAATTTAAAATATAGCCATTTTTAAAATGTCATTGTGATGGTTTGTTCTCCTAACAAAATCTGTCGTGTTTCTACTTTTCATAAAATATGGTATCACAAAAAACCTGGAAATTTAGTGCTGTTGCTTGTCTGGAATAGGACAAAAGATATACTGAGGTGCTACATTTCCTCAGCCAGCACATGCTTCTGTAATGTTTCTAGTGGGTAATGGTTTGTTAGTGGGATGATGTATGTCTTCTGTGGAGGCTACAGTATACTGTCATTTTTGCAGTTTGTTCACAGAATTTTTACCAACCATATTATTTGTCTGAGATGAGAAAAGCTTCACTTCCCACTCTGACAGGGTAGGATACACAGATATAAATCACGCTTCAGTTCCATAGCAGCAATGAATCTCATGAAATGAGAGGATAGAAAACTGTAATTAATGTGTAGTGAAATCCCTATAGAAAAACATACTTCCCTTAAGGTATAATATGTTTTTAATGAAAAGTATAGCTCTAGATACAATGTATTCCACCCTAGCTGCTTAGGTATGCAGGATGTTAAATCAAACACTTGCAATAGTAACATTTGAATTCTGAGATGCCATATTTCTTTTAGATGAAGAACTAATTGTACCATATCACTGACATGCTCAAGAAATGTTACTTAAAGATCAAGCTACAACATCAGTAAGCATTTTCTGAAGTTGCATACTTTCAGCTCTGAAAAGGTGACTTTGTTTATGTACTGTCAGCTACATTATTTATTGAATTCACAAACTAAAAATTGATGTTAAGGTAGCATTTGTAAATATGTTGATATTTTAAATTCCAGTTGCTGCATTTAATCAATTCAATAGATCAAATCAGATTTAAACAGTCAGACAAAAATTGCTTGATAGATAGAAGTACTCCTAAAACAAGCCATCTAATTATAAGATGTAAGAGGTGTTATTATATTCAGATATGCCAAACCAACATTCATTACTACCAGTGGCCTTTATGTTATAAAAAAGAAGCCCATCATGAATTTTCAGAGTTGCCGCCTACGTAGACTGCTTAATTTAATTGTCTTTCTGTGGGGGTTTTGAGCATTTGTGAACATTGCTATGTCAAACTTGGCACTTACCACCTGGAAACAACACATGCAAATAGATATTTAACTGTGAAATTCTTACTTCCATCATCATCATCACCACCACGCCCATAACTGCACTGTCATTGGGGCATCATCATTGATGAGCAATCAGCCAGTTGTCTCCATCCCTGACAATTGTGTGTCAATGCTTGAGGGTCTGCGAAGTCCATTCGTGTCCACTCTTTTATGTTGTCAATCCATGTCTTCTTCTGTCTACCTCTTCTTCTCTTCCCATATATGTCCTTTAGGCCAGATGATCTTGTTACATGGCAGTACCACTTCAGCTTGTGCTTCTTCACAGTCATCAAGAGGTCATCATATGACCCAGTGCATTGGTTTATTATGTTGCAGACCTCTTCATTAGTGACGTGGTCAATGTAGGAAATGTCCAGGATTTTACGGAAGTATCTCATCTCTACTAACTGTATTTTTGGTTCAAGTTCTGCTGTGAGGGTCCATGTCTCGCAAGCATACATAAAAATGGAGACGACCAGTGTGTGCGGCAGTTTCAGTTTGGATTCCAGGGTGATGTTCTTACTCCTCCAAATTGGCTTAGTTTTGCCACTGCTGCTGCTGTTCGTGAAGTTCTTGTCTAAATTTCTGCCTTGGATCCTTCATCAGTTATGATTACCCCCAAATGCTTGAACTGTTTCACTGTCTCTAGCTCTTGTCCACTGATAGTAATATTTGAACTGATCTCATCACATTTGTTTGTCATCCGCTTGGATTTCCATGCCCTGTTTTGTGGAGGTTTTGTTCAATCATTTCACAAGGTTGGCAAGTTCATTTTCATCACCTGCCAGGCCATCAATGTCATCAGCAAACCAAAGATTTGAGATTATTCGCTCCCCAATGCTGACTGTGCATATGTGACCTTCTAGGACAGGGGTCAGCAACCTCTGGCACGCAGCTCACCAGGGTAAGCACCATGGCAGGCCGGGCCAGTTTGTTTACCTGCCATGTTGGCAGGTTTGGATGATTGCAGCTCCCACTGGCTGCAGTTCACCGTCTCAGGCCAATGGGGGCGGCGGGAAGCGACGCAGGCTGAGGGATGTGCTGGCTGTGGCTTCCCTGGCCTGGAGTGGTGAATCGCGGCCAGTGGGAGCCGCGATTAGCTGCACCTGCTGATGTGTCAGGTAAACAAACTGGCCCGGACCGCCAGGCTGCTTACCCTGGCGAGCTGTGTGCCAGAGGTTGCTGACCCCTGTTCTAGGGCATCAGTCATTATGCTTTCTAAGTAGACGTTGAACAGTGTGGGCAAAAGAAGGCAGCCTTGCCAGCCTCCAGCACTGGTATGAAACCACTGTCCTATTGTGCCATTGACAAGAACTGCACTGCTGACCTTGGCATACAGTTGTTTTTATGATAAGAATAAGCTTACGACCAACATGGTCCTTCTTCATGGTTGCCCAGAGAGCTTCATGCCATACTCTGTCAAATGCCTTCTTGAAGTCAACAAAGACGTGGTAGATATCCTGCTGGTGTTGTAAGCACTTCTCACATAGAACACGAAGGTTGAAAATCTTCTGTGGTACTTCTTTTAGCACAAAAGCCAGCCTGTTCTTCAGCGATGATATTCTCTGCTTGTGGCTTCAATCTGTTCAATATGACTTTCAACATCGCTTTGCTGGGATGGCTAATTAAGCTTATGACTGGTAATTTTGACACAACTGCAAGTTGCCTTTCTTTGGTGCTGATTAGTGACTGTGTCCACATGGAGGGTCACTCACTGGTCTGCCAGATCTTGTTGTAGATCTTGGTGAGTACATCCATTACTATTTCTCCTCCGAATTTCATCAATTTGGCTGGGATGTTGTCAATACCTGTAGCCTTTCCGTTCTTGAGTGATTTCACAGCTGTCTCCACTTCTTCACATAGTATTGGAAAGTAGTCCTCCTCTGTTGAATCTGGGCTTTCTGGGGCACTTGGATCTCCATTTGTCTGATGGTTGTATAGATCAGAGCAGAAGTTTGTCCACCTATTGATGATGTTCATTTCTTCTGTAATACTGTTCCCTTCTTTGTCTTGAATTGCATTAGCTTTGATCCATCTTTCCTTCATCAGATCTTTTATAACCTGGAAGGCTTGTTTGCTATTTTTATTATTGATACACTCTTCAATTTTAGAGCATCTTACTTCCACACAAAGGGTTAAACAGAGTGCCAGTTGGGAAGGGATTTTCCTCCATGGCCCTAATGAAAGGTACCTGACATGGGTTTTCATCTTTTCATGTAGCCTGGGGCATGGAACTTAATTCATTCTTACCTAATCTTTCTGAAACGTAAACTATAAACAGATTCTTTACCCTGGTTTTCTGTAAGGGAACCCTTGAATGACAGCCCTCACTCATCAGTTCTTGAATTAACTGACCAGGATGCCACTTTATTACTAAACTAAACTCTAGGGTACAATGTCCTGGCAGCTGTAAAAGGGGAGTGCTTGGTCACTTCTGTCTCAGTTATTTGGTTCCTCTTTCTTTCCCACTGATTATACACGCTGAGGAGATCTAGCTGGAATCCAGTGCAATAAGGTAGCATAGAGGTGGTGTGTGGGGCAGAAATGTCACATAAAGTCATTCACCTATCTATCTTAGGTACTCATACAGTCCCCTTTATATGGTCTCACAATATTTAATGTACTTATTTTCATAACACCCTTGTGAGATAACTCCATTTTACAGATGAGAAACTGAGGCACGGAGAGACTTGAGCTTAGAACATCAAAAGTACTTTGGTGTTGCTTTGCTCAGCATTGCCATAGGTGGCATGTGAGTCTTTCCTTTGGAGAGGCTACAGAGTATTGGAAGGGGGGAGTCACTGGCACCTGGACCATGACTCTGCCCAGGCACAAGGCCCTATCCTTGCTTGAACTCTTCCCCCGAGGCCCAGCCCCCACTTCCCCTCCCCCCCGCAAGACCCCACCCTCTCTCCGTTGCCTGGCCCCAGCCTTACACTCTGCTACGGGACTCCTCACTTCCCCTCTGTGCTCCTTACTGCTCCCTCTCACTCTGCATGGGCTTCTTACTGCCCCGAACCCTCCGCCCCCAGGCTTCTTATTGCCCCTCCCACCCCTCAGGACTCATTCCTGTCCTTTCCCCTTGCTCATACCCTGTGAGGTCCTGGAAGGGAAAGGGGAGAGGCCCATGCTGGAGGCAGGGGGGATCAGCGATGCAGCTGCTAGGGAAGCTCAGGTTAAGATAGAGCTAGCCCTTGGAAGGCAGGAGTTCCATGGCCACCGCTGCTTCCCTGCAGGGTGATGCAGTTCATTCGGTTTCCACCGCTGAGGGATGCTGGGCTCCAACCAAGCCAGCGAGGCACTGCCTCCCCGGATCAGTGATGAGGGGAGCTGGGCACTGGCCCCGGGGTTGAGCTAACACCGCCCCACCTGTGTTCTGCCCCAGACTCCTCACCTGGCTGAGCACAGCACCGCAAACAGCGGGAAGGCAGAGCTGAGTGCTGTGCTGGGGGCAGGCAGGGGGGAAGAGGCGGTGTGGGGGCGGGCCTTGGGGGAAGAGGAGGAGCTGGGACAGGGCAAAGTTCCAGGCGCCAGTGCCCCTCCCCCACTTCTAGAAAGCTTCCAGTGCTCCTGGACAATGCAAAGGCGGCGGGCGATTGCACCTTCAAAGGGAGAAGACCCACGCCGTATCTGGCATTTTATCTCTGCATGGCTAAGCCTCCCCAAGACTCTTATACATGCCACCCATGAGCATTGCAATGCCTAACACATAGGTGGCCTACCATCTTCAGCCCTGACCTAAGTGCCCAGGCTAAGTACAATGCATGGGAAAAGTCCACGGAAAAGCTAGCAAGCTTATCAGGGAGCCACCTAAGCTGGTGTCGTGCCAAAGGGGAGAGCGGGGGAGGGCTCAAATACACTCAATGAAGCCATACCAAGTGCATGAGTATAACCGGTTTTCTTGCCAAAGTGCAACAAGCTTCCCAACATTTACGCGTTACTAAATACGTGCAAACAACCAAGCAAGAATCAATGCTTATGCCCCTTCTGGTATGGACAGTCCCAGACCCTTCAGCCTTGTCCTTGAGGGCTCGTAGCAGGCGCTGCTCCAGTGTGGGGAATTCCTGGGCACTCACAAGGCCAGGGTCTGCAGGTAAGACTGTTTGTCTAAAGCAATTTGCAAAGCTGTTTTTTATCATTATCGTACATTCACAAGCAGGCTCTGGCAGGAAACCCTACTGTTTTCTATTCCCACACTTAATCATCCTTCTTTCTTTTCTCCTTTATCCAGTCGAGTGGCTGCAAGCCAGCCTGGATGGCCAAAGCCAGTTCACTACTAGCTCCCCCCGAACCGTTCTGTAACAACAGGCCAAAGTAGCTTGCGGTCAGCCCTAACAGCTAGCCAAGAGTGAAATGCCCAAGAAAGGGGGCAGGGAGAGGAGAGTGGCATAGGTGCCTAAGTGACTGACCTGGCGTGCCTGGCTAACAGTCCAGAGATAGGCATTTCCCTCTGCTCACAATCCTCAGCCATGAATTCTCTCCTTAAATTAGGCCAGATCAGTCATTTAGTAGCCCATACCCTAGCAGCTGAAACCATTTCTCTCTCCCTTTTTGTCTCTCTCTCGCAGTCTCCTGTTTACACTCCTTACCTCTCTCACACTTGCCCTACATTTCCCTGTGCCTCTGACTGTCTTTGGTCCAAGTGCAGTGCTGCCTTCCTGCTATGGGTACCCTGCATCCGACTCTCCTGCTGTGGGATGTAACAAAGAGACTGATGGCAGGACAATACTGAGAGTATCAATTCAGGACAAATTGCTTAGAGCAGGGCAGTCACAGCCCAAGGCTGTGGTCTTTTACTTCTAAGGCAGATGAAACCAGCTGAAGAGTGATGACTTCGGTTTCATCCCGCTGGCTAACCAGAAGTCATACAAGCAATTCCCTCAGACACTCTGGTTTCCCAGTGTCGCCACCAGCACTGCTCCTTATGGGGATGAATGGTTATGAAAACCAGTACACCAGTAAAAGAAAAAAGATTCTGCTGATCCCAGAGGACCACTCCCCAGACCCAGGTCAATATACCTGTTAGGTCTTACCCACAAATCACGCTGTTGCCAATCCTTTAGAATCTAAAATCTAAAGGTTTATTCATAAAAAGAAAGAAATATAGATGTCAAAACTGGTTAAATGGAATCAATTACATACAGTAATGGCAAAGTTCTTCATTCAGGCTTGTATCAGTGATGTAATAAACTGCAGGCTTAAATCAAGTGTCCGGAGTACATCCACAGTTTGGATGGGTCATTCGGTCCTTTGTTCAGAGCTTCTGTTTGTAGCAAAGTGCCTCCAGAGGTAAGAAGCAGGATTGAAGACAAAATGGAGAAGATGTAGCTGCCTTTTATAGTTTCTTGCCATGCAGCCTGTGCTTCCTTTGTTCCAAAAACAAGCTGCCCAGCACAAGGCCTGAAAGCCTTAGAGTCCCCTCTGTAGGCACGCCTCTGCATACCTTTCTGAGTCATAAGGTGTATCTGCTTTCTCTCCATGGCTCAGTTGTATAGCTGATGGTCCTTAATGGGCCATCAAGCAGGCTAGGCAGTGCTGATGCCAAACTGTCTGGGGTATCACCCAGAAGCATAGCACAAGTTTGAAATACAGACAGTATAGAGACAATACTTATTTATAACTTTAAATACAAAATGATACCTGCATACAGAAAGCATAATCATAATCAGTAAACCATAACCTTTTCATAGACACCCTACTTGACCTCCTTTGTAAATGATTTGGTGCAGCTATAGGACCTTGGTTGCAACAATGATCTATATAGTCATAGTTAATGTCAATAACATCACATGGGATCTGGCAGGAATCAGGTCTTAGGCATGCTCAGAGCACGCCTGTGGGATTAGGTCCTGCTGGAAAGATCAGTGTACTCTTGCCTAGTTTGAAAAATCCCACTTCTGGGCCTATGAGGCTTCAGTTGTTGCTAGGACCCTGAGCAGCTCATTAGCTATGGGGTGGCATCAAGGCTTTGTGAAAGCTGACTGAAGTAAATATACATACCTATGGGGTTAGGCAGCAGCTGACAATATTTGTGGTCCTTTAATAGGACTGACTTTCCTAAATGCCTTTGAAGATCTGGGGCTAAATGACTTGCTCCAAGATTCCATAGATTGACTGTGATGGAGTAGAGAATTTAACCTGGTCTCTCAAGTCTCAGATTAACATCCTAATCATTAACACTCCACTCCTTCCCCCTCATCTTGTATGATATTGCTCTGGCACACATGGAGCTCTGGCCCTTGGTTACTGTAGCAACATTAATTTCCAGATATGGCTTGGACATACAGGACCTGATTGTGATCTCAGTTGCATCAGTGTAAATTGGGAATACTGGAACTCCACTGAATTCTGAGCTACATTGGTGTAAGCGGGATCAAAACTGAATTGGCACCACAGTAGTGGTGACTGTTTTTTGAAGATATTCCCACCTTTCTCACTGCAGCAAGGGACAAAAAAGTCTCTTATTTATTTTATTTATTTATTTAAACAGGGTTCAGTTTACTCTTAGGCATAGAATTGTAGTGCCCTTTAATACAAATCAGAAGTGCCTCGAGCAGCAAGAGGTCAAACCAAATTAGAAACAGAACAAAAGCAAGTGGAATGCAGCAAAACTGCATCTGATCAGTAACTTGTGAGTATTCAACCCTGTTTTGCTCCATGTCTATCTTCTGGTTTCTTTGCAGTGTAGTTAAGTACATTAGATAGGGCTGCCAGTGTCACTGTACGAAAGAAGTGTTTATACATTTATATCTTTGGGACATTGTTCCATTAAGTCTCATAATATAAGCAAGTGGCTTAGGGTGAATGAGTGGATGCAAGGCAGGGGAGGGCTAGCTCAGTGGTTTGTGCATTAGCTTGCTAAAGCCAGGGTTGTGAGCTCAGTCTCTGAGGGGGCCATTTGGGGATTGGTCCTGCTTTGAGCAGGTGGTTGGACTAGATGATCTCCTGAGGTCCCTTCCAATCCTAATAATCTATGATCCCTAAGGAAAACCTAAATGTTGCTGGTGATTTAGTAGGTAGGCACTCTTCTTTCTAGAGTATCACTGAAACAATAACCCAGCCCAGGGGTACTGACTGCACTAGTGTTTCTCAGCTGACAGGTAAAACTAATGTTCTGTCTAAAAAATCCCAGAATTCTTTAGAAAATGGATGTTAACCTTGGTGCATGGCCCAAATGCCCACTTGGGAAATTACATTCTATCTATTTAGGGCCAGATTTTTAAATGTATTTAGGTGTGTAAAAATGCAGATAAGTACCTATTGGGATTTTCAAAAGTACCTAAGCACCTAACTCATGCTTAAATTACATTTTCTCTACAGTCCCGAATGGATACAGCATTTTTTATTCCCTTTCGATTCTGTTTTGTGATGCTATGTGCTTTTAAACAGCATTTAAAGCTCTCCACAGCAATGTCTGCCATTTAATGGATGGTGAAATGATCCTTGCCTGCAGTTTTCATATAAGTTTGTAAAGCACTTTGATATACTTCTGAATGAAAGGTGTTATATAAATGGAAGACCAACATGTGGTTAAAAAAAAATCCAAAATATATTCATTATGCTTTTCAATATTGATAAACCCAGGGAACAAATTGCTGTGGTTGCAACTTCAAAACAATTCCTCTGTTCCAGTTTGCTAAACCAGTGTTTATTTAATATTAATTATTTATACATTTTCTTTCTTCAGATCACCATATTCATTAATAACTTAAAATATAAACTATCATGCACTAAGCATGCATATTTTATTCAAATTATGGGGCTTGATTCTACAACACTTAGTCATGATTAGTACCTGAGTTGCCCCACTGGCTTTATTGGAATTACTCTGTGAGTAAGGAATTACTCACCGAGAGTAAGGGTGGAAGAATCTGGCTGTCGCTTATTATTAAACAGTCTGGCCAGCACTGCTGCCTGTTACAGCACACTCTTAAAAATTTTGAGTATAACTCTCATGTATACTGCAGCCTGTTTACAGTGTTAAATAAATTACACTTACATGCAATTAGGCCCCTTTAAGGACTCCCGTTTGAACTGGAGATTGAGCCTACCAGTACCCTGCACTAACAGGCAGCAGTAGCTCCTACCTTATGGGGCTGGGCCCAGCTCCCTGCTCCAGGTGTTGCAACCTGGCATATGGGGTTTCAGCACTGCTTAGGTTTGGCCCATCCACCCCTCTGTCATGATGGAGAGGATGCTGGGCAAAATTTGAGTGACTAGCTCTGGGACCCAACACACACCAGGTTGCAACAGCCAGGGCAGGGAGCTGGCCCAGCCTGTCCCCGCAGGACAGGAGTTGCCACTGAGTAGTGGGCTTGCTCTCCAGCCTTTTTGCTTTTCCCCTTCCCTGAGTACCAGACCAGTGACCCATTTAGAACCTTCCAGTGACCCAGTGCTGGTGGTTTGTGACCCACCATTTGGGAAATGCTGCTTTATTAAAATCTTGAAAACAAAGAAAAGTTATGGACAAACAAACAAAAAAACCAGTATATCACATTTTTACAACTGTGACAAACCTGCAGCCCTATTAATAACATATTGTAATAGAGTAGTCTGTGCCCCATAAGGTAGTAGTGGCCCATGGCCAGCCAACTCTGGTCCAAGGCCCAGCCCCACTAAGAAGAGACGTACTGGGACATGTAATTCTCTGAAGGACCTGGGAATTCCATCCTGTTGTGGGGAGGGTATCAGGTGTCATTTACATGACCGACAACTGGTATTAGAGAGACAAGGTGGGTCAGGTAACGTCTTTTACTGGACCAATTGCTGTTGGTGAGAGGCAAGTTTTTGACCCATGCACAGCTCTTCTTCAGGCCTGGGAAAGATACTCCCAGTTTCACAGTTAAATGCAAGGTGGAACAGATTATTGAGCATAAGTGATTAGCACATATTCTAAGGGACCATTCAAGGTAGAGTGTTCTGTTAACATCTCTACAGTCATAGGACAAAAAGAAGGTGTTAGAGGGTTTCAGAGAGTTGTAATAAGCCATAAAGCTAGCATCTCTGTTCAATCCATAAAGTTTAGTGTCTAGCAAAATTATGAATTTAAGCTCCTAGACTCATCTTCTAAAAGTATTATGCATGACTCCTTTGAGGATGAGGACTAATAGGTTAGAAACAGAGTGATTGCTTTGTGAAAAGTGCTCACCCACAGGTGATACAGTGTTTTTGTCTTCTATCATTTTCCTGTGTAAGTTCATTCAAGAGCATAGTGATTGTTTGGTTTCACCTACATAGCTGTTATTGGGGCATTTAGCGCACAGGATGGGGTATACCACATGTTGTAATGGGCACATGTAGGACCCATGGATCTTGAAAGGTGCTTTTGGTGGGAGGTGTTGAGCATTGTAGCAGTGGAGGTATGTTTGTAGTTTTTGCATCTGTGTTTCCGCTATTTAGCTGTGATGCTTGGAGTAACTTTCCCAGACCTGAAGAAGAGCTCTATGTGACTTGATAGCTTGTCTCTCTTACCAACAGAAGTTGGTCCAGTAAAAGATTATCTCACCCACCTTGTCTCTCTAACATCCTGGGACCAACACATGTACAACTACACTGCATACACCTTCTGGTCTATAAGGCTAGCTTATAAACAGCTTAGCCAATGAGGGGTAAATGAGGAGACTTTTGAGAGAGCTCAGAATTAGCGGGCACTAGCCTGCTGAGGGAGAAGCCCTAGCTTAAGACTGTGACACATTAGAGGGCTATAAGGAAAAGAAAGCCCTGAAGGAGCTATTGGGGAGGGCTATACAGATTGTGGAGCAGTGAAATGCAATTCAAGGACTGCAAGGACTGAGAGAAACTGATGAGCCTAGAAATGAAAGCCGAGAGACCTGGCTTTCAGTGAAAATGTTGTTTTCTATCAGTAAATCATGCCCCAAAAGGGGAAAATAATTCAAAGCACCAGTTGTGGTGGTTGGTTTCACTGGGGAAAGAGGATGAAACTGAAAGAGTGTGTTGTCACAGAACTGGACTGGGAAAACTTCTGCTACACTTACATACAAATAGACTTAGATTATGTCACAGCTTTGCACATTGTATCCTAGTATAATTTATCATTATACCAAGTTTTCAGATCAGCCCACATCAAGAATAAGCAGAAACTTACTGTTAAGGCTGATTCCCCACTTTGACACTTTGAGTGCAGAAGGATTCTAAAAATTAATACTGGTCACTCCAGGCTTGTATTAAACTCCCAAGGTTACAGCTTCTTTCTGACCTTGGATGGGTAGACACTGCCATCACCCAAGTGCAAAAAATCCCTTTTGACACAGGAAGCACACTTGGGAATTCCTCCCTGTGGGGTACCCTCAAGCTCTTTTTACCTCTCCCCTGCACTCCGGGGAAGAGCTGAGAAAGAAGACAAAGGAAATCATCTGTTGCCACCAGCTAAATAAACAACATATGCACAAACCTCTTAGTACACAAAAAACCCAATCCTGTTCTTCAAAAAGGTCAATTTTATTAAAAACAAAAAGAAAGAAAATGCAACTGGAACTTAGGCTATTGCTAGATTTAAAAAGAGAAAATATAATACTTAAGCATCAGGAATGGTTTTCTTGAGTCCAGCTTAATGGTTACAAGCAAAACAAAAGTATTTGGGGGTTAGCGCAGAGGAGTCCACAAGCTTTACAGAAATAAAAAAGATAAACCTAATCGCATCTTTCTAGACATTTCCTGATCTACTTACCTATCTGGGGTTTCAGATTGAGTAGTTCTAGGTATGATCTGGTGATTTTCATATCTGGTTCACAGCTTTTTACAGTGTAGCTTCAGCTTTGTTCTGCTCTGTCCCCTCTCTCCCGAGAACAACAACAGAAGAACAAAGGGAAAGTTTTTTTCCCAATTCTAAAAAGTTTTAGCACTCCCATTGGCTCTTTTGGTCAGGTGCCCACTCCCTTTCTTTTACTTATGAACTTTTTAACCCTTTACAGGTAAAGCAAGTAGGGAACAGTTACTAACAGGGATCTTGTAGCTAACTGGCTGGGTGTCCATAAAAGGGAGTTATCTCTCCTCCCCTTCATTTATCACACTTATGTTTCCCACGTGCTTTCAGACCAGCTTCTTCCCTTTTGAACAGTGCCAACATCACATCATTCTTCCCCCATGCCTCCTGCCTTGGCTTTAGATATAAACATCCTTTTGTCATAAACAGATAGCTAAGGGTTAATGTCTCTTTCACCTGAAAAAAAAGTAACCTGAAGCACCTGACCAGAGGACCAATCAGGAAACAGGATTTTTTCAACTCTGGGTGGAGGGAAGTTTGTGTCTGAGTTCTTTGTCTTCTGCCTGTATGCTCTCTCGGATGAGAAGTGATTTCTGTTTCCTGCTTTCTAATCTTCTGTTTCCCAGTTGTAAGTACCAAAGATCAGATAGGGATTTATATGTTCTTTTGTATTTACATGTCTATAGTTGCTGGAGTGCTTTGAATTGTATTCTTTTTGAATAAGGCTGTTTATTCATATTTCTTTTAAGCAATTGACCCTGTATTTGTCACCTTAATACAGAGAGACCATTTGTATGTATTTTTCTTTCTTTTTTATATAAATCTTTCTTTTAAGACCTGTTGGAGTTTTTCTTTAGTGAGGAACTCCAGGGAATTGAGTCTGCAGCTCACCAGGGAATTGGTGGGAGGAAGAAGTCAGGGGGAGATCTGTGTGTGTTAGATTTACTAGCCTGACTTTGCATTCCCTCTGGGTGAAGAGGGAAGTGCTTTTGTTTCCAGGACTGGAATTAGAGAGGGTGGACTCCCTCTGCTTAGATTCACAGAGGTTGCTTCTGTGTATCTCTCCAGGAGCACCTGGAGGGGGGAAGGGAAAAGATTTATTTCCCTTTGTTGTGAGACTCAAGGGATTTGGGTCTTGGGGTCCCCAGGGAAGGTTTTTGGGGGGACCAGAGTGCCCCAAAACACTCTAATTTTTTGGGTGGTGGCAGCAGTACCAGGTCCAAGCTGGTAACTAAGCTTGGAGGTTTTCATGCTAACCCCCATATTTTGGACGCTAAGGTCCAAATCTGGGACTAGGTTATTGACACCTTTCCTTGGTGGATCCACTTCTGAAGGAGGGCTTGGACTCTGGTACTGGGGGTAGGAAGGTCCTGTAAGGAAAACAAGCAAGGAGGGTGGGTCCTAGCAGGGCATGGGTTGGTACTAACTCCAATACAGCATCCTGATTCCATCCCATCTCTCAATGATAAGTAACCTTTTCTCTCTGGCATTGTGCCTTCTTCTAGCCACCTCCACATTAACTGTCCAGTCCTTTAAGTGGTGAATTACCCAGTGCCCTGAGTTCTTCCTTTTAAGCATTTTTATAGTGCTAACCTCCTCATAATCTGTGGCTTTCACTGTTTCTCAGAGCAGCAATATTTATCTTAAAAAGGGGGTGGGGGCATTGTGATTTAAACATTAGTCTCCAACTTCTTGCTGGTTTGACTTAATGGCCACCAAACTGCCTGGTGATTTTTCTTTTAAATTACCTTTATTGCATCCTAGTATAGAAGACTGTTTAGTGTATCATAGCCACATAGAATCTATTCTTTTCTTTAATTCTTTATTGTCCTTTCATCCTAACTGATTACCGTCTCAGTCAGAATTTATCAGCTCTGTTCTGTGCACTGGACTGTGTGACCTAAATTTTATGACCTTGTGTCCAAAATCTAATTCTCTGCTACAAACTCATATTTCTCTGTTGAGCTTTTAAAGACATTTTCTTCATTACCGTCACAAAAAGGCATTGGAAACCAAGTGAAACAATATGCAATTTTGCATTGCACACAAATTCTTCACTGCAGTGCACTCAGCTAACTTCCCATTAAAACTGCATTTTCTTCCCACCTCCTTATTTTATCTTTAGCAAACATCTAATCTACCGATGGCAGGGAAGTATTTATTTCTCTCTCTTTGATTATTTCCATTAGCCACCAAGCTTTAATTTGGCTACTTTGCTGTGGCCACTGAGTTCATCCCATGAAAATTCAATGCTAGCAAAGACTCTAATATGTTAAAAAATAAAATCCACAGAAATAATATTTTTTGTTTCAAATTATATTACCATAAAATGAAAAAATACAAAAAAAAAAAAGCATGAATCTAAATTCCAGTATAATATTAACTTTCAGGTGCTAAATTGTGGTTCTCAGTGAGGAATATCAAACACTTTCAGCAATGATGACAATGAGAGTATATGAAAAAGAGAATAAATTATGGACAACTCTGAATGACAAGGCTGTAATGCCATCCAGATAAATCAGAACTGTGAGCTAGAGTAACAAGATTTTTTTTTCCTGCCTTGTAACTCATGAGTTCTACAGGAATTTAGATTGTTTCAATAACTTTAAAATTATACACTATGCACTAAAGGCCACCTCCAGAAATCCATCTCTATTCTTAAGCAAACAAAAGTATTATGAGTTTGCTGTAAATACAGTTTTATTTGATCTTGCTACTTCTTACTAGGCACAGCAAAACTTTGTTAATCACTTTGGTAATTTGAGGTTCCCTGCAGTTCTTGGAAGTGGAAAGAACCATCAGGTTGAACAGTCTCAGACAAAGATGTATTTTTATTAAACAGCTGTAGACCTTTGTAAAGTAGATGTAATGTTAGAAATGTTGAAAGAAGTGGCTATATATACAAAGTATGTGAAGAATGGTGACTACTGTGGAGTACAGCAAAAAAGAAAGTAAAGATTTTATAAGAAGGCTGTAAAGACTTTTTCCATGATACATTCTGTAAGTTAGACTAGATAAAGAAGTTGTCAGAGTAACTGCATTTTTAGTTCGTGTAGGTGAATATGTAGCACCATTGGTTCTCGTAAATGTTAATGCTGGGTTCAGAAAAACAAATATCTAAATGGGAAAAAATGGTATCTTTATGATCTTCTGTTTTCATCTAGGGACTCTGAGGACCATATTTTGCCTGACCTCTGTATGCAAGGTGGGGAGATGGTCACAGAGAAAGTTCTCCTTCCACATTCTCTACTTCTTGTAGCATCCTTCTCAGGAGCTACATACAACTGAAGCCTCTGCCTTCATTTGATCACAGATACTGCTCGATTCCTTCCCCTAGGAAAAGAAACTGCAAATGAGGTGGGGATCAAGGAGGGAGGGGTATGGCCTTATCTTTCTCTGCCCACCCTGCACTCTACAGGAGAGTTGGATGGGTGCAGGAAGAGGAACATGTAGCAAGTGAACATTCCCTGCATGCTTGACAGTTCCCAAATTTTCTGTCCCGGAGGCACAACCAATCCTGGAGCTTCCCACAGGGTGGTGCAGCTTCTTATGAACCTCCAAATGGGTAGGTCAGTTCTGTGGACAAAACAGACTAGACAGGCCTAGAACTAAAATCCTTTTTTGTTTGCGGCTACCAGAACACAAGTAGCTTTACTAATTACTGTAAGTAGGCTGTAAAATTAAAACAATCTAACAAGAATATGGCTATTATAAGACAACATTTTCCAAGCTCAGGTAAATTTCTTTGTGGTTGAGGAAAAATACCTCCAGAGAGAGAAGCTGATTATTACAAGAAAGGAATAAGAATGAATATATGGTACTTCTAAAGCGTGTGTGTGTGCTCCATGAAAGCTTCTCTTGATAAACATTCAAGATGAGCTATAAAACTACAAGATTAGGATATTTTTAAATGTGATATCTGAGATCAGAGAAAATCACAATGTTAAGTAATACAAAAGCACTCAGATCTGTGCAGAATGTATTACTCAGTCAGGGTAAGCTAACCACTTTAGATTTCATGATTAACTGAAAAACACTTTGCAGCTTTCACTCTGCAGACACAGCACTTAAAAGATGCTGTCATTCATGTACTGTAGGAAATAAGCTAGGAATTGCATAAAAATCATACAACTACTGTACAGAAAATCACCTGGGATGCTTAACACCAAGGACCACATCATGATGTCAAAGGGAATTGTGTTCAACGCTCAAGGGCATTTTTTTTTTCAGTTTAGAAAATGTGCCCATTGTAGTGATTGCCTTTAGTCTATCAATAATTCATGCCTGACACAGAAGAGAATTAATGTAAATAAAGAAGGCTAACAGCTATGAGTTTAAACTTGGAGACAAAGCAGACAGTGGGCCTTCTGGTAAATTAATACTTGTGATCAGGGACAGTAAGCATTAGAAAGGAGTTTAATTAGCTTCCCATAAAACTTCTTCTAAAAGGATATACTCACATGAAGAGTGAAAGTGCCCCATATGTGTCAATCTATCTTTGAAGGAATGTTTGGAGAAATACTGGTAATAGGAGGGAAAACAGAAACCCAAACCTGTTTATCCAGTGGCAATGATTATATAGTGAGTGACTTTAAAGTTAAATTGATATATCATAAGGAAAGGTGACCTCTTCAAAGAGGATAGATGGGTAAATACTTTTGTTTGGAGGGAGGAGGTTTACTGGTTTCATAGGGGTAGATTGTGTCATTTAGACACAGCCCTGCATAGGTGGTAGTACAGAGCAGCACTACCCCAGGGAGAGCACCCTGCAATAGCACTTATATTGCATTTGTACCATTTAGATATTAACTAACTAATCTCCATAAACCCCCTGCCAAATAGGTGGTAAAGCATTATCATTCCCAATGTACAGATGAGGCAATAGAGGCAGAGAGGTAAA
This sequence comes from Gopherus flavomarginatus, assembly GCF_025201925.1. Taxonomy (NCBI): domain Eukaryota; kingdom Metazoa; phylum Chordata; order Testudines; family Testudinidae; genus Gopherus; species Gopherus flavomarginatus. The sequence continues at coordinate 181,822,110 of NC_066617.1, read as the reverse complement.
GTGACTCACCCTGTTACGCACAGTGAGTAAATGGCTGGAGACATAGCTCACCACTTATTAAATGACGTTTCTTTCTTACTTCTTATTAATTTATAATTATAAAAGTCCTTCATATTCCCCTTAGGTTCTTTGGGTGGCATTTACTTCATTCTGCTGTTTTGCTGCCATCAAATTTCCCCTCCTGCCTCTGATTCTGTCCTTGTTTAGTTATCGCCTCTTTTTCCAGAACAAGGTATCTGCCCCCACCACTATCAGTAGGTAAGGGTCATCTCTGTCTTCAACTTCATGGCTCTGAGAAGACACTTTGATCACTTCTTGCTCATTGTGTTTTTCCTTCTTGAGAGCAATATTCTGTCATACTTTTAATATTTGCAGCGTTGTTGTAGCCATGTTTGCGCCAGGATATTAGAGAGATAAAGTGGGTGAGCCTTTAATATTTTCTTTCAGGTTCCTCCAACCTTCTCTCACAAGGGGTTTTCTATTAATTTACGATGGATTTGGAGTTACTCTATGCGTTGTTTACAAGCTGTTTACTTCAGCTATTTGCTAAAATAACAAAGATGCCTATCCAAGGCTCTAGGCACCCCAGCATAATTAATTATAAAATAAATGCAATTACATTGACTCTCAGCAGCAGTAAAATCATTTGTCTCACAGGAATTCAGCCAGCTTCATCAACTAGGAAATATAAGAAATGATGGTCAACAAAGTCACATGGTTTTGTTTCTGCTCCTTGACTGAACAACTGAAACTTTTAAAACGTGAGAATAATGAATAGCAAATCACAATTGCTGTTGTTCACACATGAATAACCTTGTGTCACAACATTTCTTCCCAGATCTGGACCTTAGCGTCCAAAATATGGGTGTTAGCATGAAACCCTCCAAGCTTAGTTACCAGCTTGGACCTGGTAATTGCTGCCACCAGCCAGGAATTATACAGTGCCTAGCTCACTGTGGTCTCCCCAAAACCTTCCCTGGGGGACCCCAAGACTCAGATTCCTTGAGTCTCACAACAAAGGGGAATAAACCATTTCCCTTCCCCCTCCTCCCCTTCAGGTGTTCCCTCCCTGGGTTCCTGGAGAGATATACAGAAGCAAGCTCCGTGAATCTAAACAAAAGGATTCTACCCTCCCTGTTTCCAGTCCTGAAAACACAAGTACTGAGAGAGCTAATCTCTCTTCCCCCTTACCCAGAGGGTATGCAAAGTCAGGCTTAGTAAATCTAACACAAAGAGATTTTCCACCTGACTTCTTCCTCCCACCAATTCCCTGGTGAGCTGCAGACTCAATTCCCTGGAGTCCCCACTAAAGAAAAACTCCAACAGGTCTTAAAAAGAAAGCTTTATATAAAAGGAATGAAAAAGGACATAAAATATAGTCTCTGTATTAAGGTGACAATATACAGGGTCAATTGCTTAAAGGAAAAAAATGAATAAACAGCCTTATCCAAAAAGAATACAATTTAAAACATTCCAGCAACTACACACATGTAAATACAAAAGAAAAAACAATATAAACCTATTGTCTTACTATACTTGTACTTACAACTTGTAATTAGAAGATTAGAAAGCCTGGAGATAGAAAAATCACTCTCAGAGCCGAGAGGGTCAGACACAAGACAAAGAACAAAGAACTCACACCCAAAACTTCCCTCCACCCAGATTTGAAAAAGTCTTGTTTCCTGATTGGTCCTCTGGTCAGGTGTTTCAGGTTATTGGTTTTACCCCTTTACAGGTAAAAGAACATTAACCCTTAGCTATCTGTTTATGACACCTTGTTTGCATGTGAGTGTATGTCTTCATGTGAAGAAAAACAACTCTTCAAATAAAAAGGGATATGGACATCCAAGAACTATGTAATCATGTAGAACTCGGATGTTGGCAAACACCATTTCCGCAGTATTCAGCCAGTTTTATTCCAGATACTCCTCAATGTTTTTGTCACCTCTCTGTATCCTGGTCCCTGTGGGTGTGTCTACACAGCAAAGAAAACCCCACAGCTGGCCCATGCTAGCCAATGCAGGGTCAGGCTGTTTCATTGCTGTGTAGACTTCTGGGCTCAAGCTGGAGTTTAACTTCTAGGACCCTGCAGGGAGGGTCCCAGAGACCTGGCTCCAGCCTGAGACCAGATGTCTACACAGCAATGAAACAGTACTGCAGCCCAAGCCCTGCGAACCTGTTAGCTGGCATGGGCCAGGCATAGGGTTTTCTTTGCTGTGTAGACATATGCTAAGAAGCTACATATAATTGTATTCTCTTTGTCTGAGTATTGCCTTCACTTGGGTTCCTCTCTATTAAGTTTCTAAGTGTGTCTCATTTCATTGCTTGCTGCATTGTCATTGTTTGGGCATCCATATATTTATTCTAGGTCTTCTCCTCTTCATAAAGGGCAGAATATCTTATGTGAGTAACTATATTAGAAGGGTCTGCTGACAAGGGCTTTTCTCTTATCAATCTTCTAACATGGCAGTTTTCCATCTCTTTTATTCCTTCCGTATGTTTCCCATCCATTCTCTCAACCTGTGGCATGTGTCTGATGGTGCTTTTGTCCATGTGCCATCAGATTTTTGTTTTCCCTTTTACCTCTGAATGATTTCAACTTCTGTTTCAGCTCCTCTATTTTCTTTCAGTAAATAAAACTGTTTCCACTTCCATACCCGTGCAAATCTTGCACCTCATACATTCCT